>NC_134313.1:19431083-19739833 GCF_964195595.1 Calonectris borealis
CTGACAGGTCAAATTTGCTGAGCAGAATAGTTATTCCTGCACTAGAAGGACTTCCTTAAATGGCAGAAAAAAAATGTCTCTTCATCCACTTGGCATACTGTAACAAGCCATATGATGTCTCATGGCCAAATCAATCTCATGTACTGAGAAATAACTTCAGATAGAATGCCAGTAAGGTCAAAAAGGCAGAAAACTTGTTTTTTTACAGACCTGTTTTCCCTCAGTCCTGCCATACTCTTCAGAGCCCCTTTCTGCCACCAAATTGATTTTCTTTGCTTATAACATCCAGGCAAAAGATCTAAAACATCTAGCTGTGCCTTTGTGCTAATGGTCTTAAGGAATATTTGTTCGTGTTACAGCAAGACATATGTAACATAGAGAATATCAGGGATCAGTTCTGTATACCTGACCACAACTCGGTGGGGTTTGTTAGAGCCTGATATATCTCATCAAGAGGTGGCTCCACTTATGCTATTAGCTGTGGTCAACTGCAGCCACCATGCATATGGTTAAATTGTGTGATCCTTCAACACAAAAAGTTAGCTGTTTTCCCATGGGAAGTTCCTGGGTTTTTTAATGTGGTAACATTAAAACTTTGTGGACTATATATTTTCACAAATAACCTGGACTTCTGTGAACCATTCTTCAAGGTTTCTTTTTCTTCAGATGTAAATTAGTCTTCTTTTAAAACATATCACTGATGTTTTTCCAGACATTGTTCAAGAAAGCCCTAGTAAATTTTTTGTCATACTAATTCTTACTTTCTAATTCTCTGATTTCTCAAGGACTCCAGAAATACAAGTAGCATAGAAATAGTAAAAGAACATATACATATATTCTTTTCTATATCTTATTCATAAATATCTATATAAGGGTATAGATATATTTTTCATATATATCTTTTAATAAATATGTAAAACCTTTTTAAATACTTGTTATTAACATCTATTTAATAAGGCAATGTTATTTGTACTTATTTTTCTCACTTTCTTTTCAGCTCATTGAGGATGCTTGGTTTGAAGCTTTAGACCAGTGGATCTATGGATGAGATGTTCTCAGGGTACCTTTTGAATGTCTAATATGTACTCGAAAATTTAAATCAATGGTACTGCTAGCATGCTTATAGTTTGCAGAATTGGGACTCTAAGAGACAGAAGAATTCTCCTTCAGGAACAGTAGTTTTCTAAATTAATCAAATTAATTACAGCTTCAGATTTCTAATGTTTTTATTGGTTTTGTTGGTTTTGTTTGTTTGTTTGTTTGTTTCCGGTTTTCCATTGTATCTTCAATTAGGCATTCCATGTTAAAAATTCATCATTCTTGTAAATCTTTCCATACAGTTACTGTAACACATTAGAATAGACTTCTTAATTCCCTCTATGTACATATTTGGAAGTCCTTGTTGCACAGTATAATCCCTTGTTTCTATTTTTATTACTTCAGGTTTCCCTCTTTAATTTTCATGTACACCACTACATATTGCATTACTTCCAAATTCAGTAGCAGTAATTTCTCAAATGTATTTTGAGGAACTGATAACTAATCTAGAAGTTACAACAAACAAATATCAATAAATAAACTAGAATAAACCGGTAAACTTAGAAACCTGAAAAAATATTTTTATATCAAAATGACTTTGTGCTTCAGTTTCTAGAGAAAATAAAATTTATTGTTTTCTGTAAGAATCACAGATAGTCAGAAAAATACTTTGTTGTACTCTTACTCTTTAATATTTGCATGGCATTAGTGCCCCAAAGCTGAAATAAGAAATGAAGATTTTGCTGAGCTAGATGTCATGCAAATATATATCTGAAAACATAGTTTTGTCCTTTAAGAGCTCAGATTCAGGCCAGATATTGTAAATTTTTATGAACTCGTGCAACGTTATATTTGCATTGTGTCTTATTCAGCTAGCGAGAGCATGGCACAGAATAAAAACACCCTTGGAAAACAGTGTAAGCATTCGTACTGTTCAAAGTACATTTAAACAATGACATTCTGTCATTTCATATATTTTACACACCTGTCAAAAACAATGCAAAAATGGAAACTAGTATTTATCCTGTTTCCTTTGAAGCCATGATCATAACAAGAATGAATGTATAATTCTAAGTGAAATTAAGGATTCTGAAATAAACACTGAGGTAACCACCACAAACACCATTATGCTTTTTGCTTCTTCGAACCCTCCTTTGTTTTCAAACACAGATTAAATTTCAAATATAGTTTCAGGTGTTGTTACATCTTGGCAGTTTTTTGGTAGCAAACTTAGGAGAGAAACTCTTTAAGATCAGATGAATCAGTTTCTAATAATTTTCTAACTGAAAGTTATGAAGGCATTCAAATAGGGTGAAATATGGAAACTGATGAAAAACCATCTTAATTAAAAAAAAAAAAAAATCTCCAGATGACTGCTTAAAGTTGAAGAAACCAAGCATACAAATATTTTAGATTCAAAGTCCAAGGTACAGGGTTGTGTAAGAAAAGAGAGAATTTTAGAGATAGTGATTGTTCATCTCTTCCATTATTCACAAAAGAACTCATCAATATCTGCATTATGCTCTATACCGACCTGGAAATTTTAAAAATGTAATTTTTAAATTTCTGCTAATGTATTTTAAGCAGAAAATAAGGTAAAGTAGATACCTAATCCTTTTTTTTTATTCACTTAAAAACATTTTCAAGACTTAGACTGAAATATATCAAGAAGCATTTCAGAAAGAAGTTACGCAGAAGTGATCTGTCAATGTAACTGGAAGTAATGCATTGAGGGAATGATGTTTGGACAACGGAATTTGAAGAATAAACAGAAATCTTTTATAGACATTAGGTAGAATCATACCACTATAAGACTAAGAACATAATTGTTTGATCCTTGTCATAGTTCTGCCAAAACTGAGGAAGAACACGCCAAAGCCCCAAGCTTTTGTTCAGAGGATATGGGTTTCTATCTGTTTGGTGGAATCTGCAGGCCTGAATTAAACCTACTTTTTATTTCAATAGGAGGATTAGGCTCCTGAGAAGAGACCCTCAAAAATCACCATAAAGAGTCAGAAGCTGCCTAAGTTAGCTAATAAGAAATGCTGATAAAAGAGTCATAAAAGCGTGTCTTTAGTCCTATGCTGTCATCTTCAGAAAAATGTATCACTGACAAAATTCATAGCCTTTGCAGTCACCCAGTGAAAGAATCCCTCCTCATCTTTAAATCAGCTTTTCAGTGGTTACCATACTCACCCTAAGTACCAGAGAATTTGGATTATTTTTTGTCTTTTGATCAAGCTGATGTGATCTCATCTTCTGTCTTCCAAATTGTTGTGGTTTAACCTGACAGGCAGCCAATACCATGAAGCCACTCAGTCACTCCTCCCCAGTGGTATGGGGAGAGAATCAGAAGGGTAAAAGTGAGAAAAACTCATGGGTTGAGATAAAGACAGTTTAATGGAACAGAAAAGGGAAAAGAAAAAAAATAATAATAATAATAATGATGATAGAATATACAAAAATGAGTGATGCACAATGCAATTGCTCACCACCCGCGCTGACCAATAACCAAGTAGCAATAGGTTCTTCCTGGATCATGCCTACCATTCATATACTGAGCATGACATCACATGGTATGGAATACCCCATTAGCCAGCTGGGCTGGCTGTCCTGATTATGTTCCCTCCCATCTTGTGTACCTAGCTCAGTCAGTAGGCACGGGAGCTGTCCTTGGACTAGGAGGGCACTTAGCAACAACTGAAAACATCAGTGTGTTATCAACATTCTTCTCATACTAAATCCAAAACACAGCACTAGGAAGAAATTTAACCCTATCCCAGCCGAAACCAGGACACAAATATAGTAAATGCTTTAAGTAGCCCAAGGATATCTTCAGGCATCAACATAGTACACAGTTGTACATGATGGCATGTGGCAAAATGATGTTTGTTTAACTATCTTTGTCTACGTGGCCTGGAAATCAGCTGTGTCTGCTGTGAAGGGAGGTGTGATATTGTGTGCAACGGCTCCTATGAATGACCTTTCCAAATAGCAGCTGTCATTGCCCACCCCATTCCTCTTCCTGCAAAAGGAGCTCTAGAACACTTCTGTTACCTTAGTCCAGGTCTACACCTTCTCAGAGAAGAATTAAATTCAGAGAAATTAAAGTTTTTCCAAAATGCTATGAAGTCTTGTCTTTATGTAACTGCAGTGCTTCCCTTGAACTCTCCTTCTCCACTTCTCATTGCATACTCAGTGGGAAGACCAGTGAAGAAACACATGAATGACTTTGTAACACAATGTTAAGAAGCTCACCTGCAAGGGAATGTTGATGCTCCATTCCTTCCTGAAATGAACATTTAAACATCTGATGCTATATATGCACTAGGATAATGACTGAAACTCACATGTCCCTATTTCAGGGTGAGATGTCTAATTATAATGCTATATAGTGCCTTCTTTTGCTGGTTAAATGAATATTGAATTAGCCTTTCTTCAGAAAGAATAAAAATAAGCACTTTTCCCACTTTCCACTGCTTTGGGATATTAGTTTATAATGTAGAATATACATCTGGCAAAAAGAGGATTTCTCTAGGCAGAAGATAATCTGTTTCTCCAGATGCTTTCTAATCACTGAACTATTGGACTAAAGAAGGAGTAGAGAGGCAGAAATATGGCATTTCACATTCCTGCATTTATATTCTATGGAGAGTTCAATCTAATAGCGGTCCCTGAGAGAACCTATGAGATCAATTCTTGGAAGCAAGATAACGATGCTTGGATCTGATCAGACCTAGGCAGACTTAGGTCTCTCATATCTCTCTTTACACTCAAAATGGTGAGATAAATTTTGGTTAGGTAGGCTATAAAGTGGGCAGAAAACTGGCTGGACTTTTATGATTTGTGATATAAAGCTCAATTGCCACTGAGTTACTAAAGACATCCCAGTACTGGGGCTAGCACTGTTTTACTTTATTAATTATCCTGTAGGGTGGGACAGAATGCAGTCTCATCAAGTTCACGGATGACACCAAACTGGGGGGACCAGTCAGTATCCAGGAGGTCATCTGAACATAAATTATTCTATATTCTGATTCTGTGAGTCTAACAAAGAATGAAAGATGACATAGTTAACAGTGTTAACGTAAGGTCTGACACAATAATTTTTCATTGGTAACTACTGCATCGAGAAAGCCAGTACCAATAATAGAGGAATAAAATTATTTTCACTCTTAATCTATAAATTATCTAATTTATAAGACATTTTTACCATGATTAATATAAATTAATACAGCACTCCTATAGTACCAAAAAACATGGCCTGATTTACAGTTTTATTCAGTGGGATGTCCTACAGATTTAAGCAAATATGAGTCTTCTGCAAAAAAGCTGTGGAAAACAAGAACAATTATTCTACTGATTTGAATGGTCTTTGAGCTTCATTGCTTGTATAGTTTCAAAATAAAATGTTAAATATTTTAAATTAAATCTTACCATGAATTATTTCAGATTTCAGTAGGTTAAAAACCACAATGAATTCTACTCCTGAAATGTGAATTTTCAGTTCACTGTGGGGAGAAAAATTGGAAGGTTTTTAGAGAACTTGTTACTTGAACAGTTCTTCAGTGGTAAATGTTCCTTTTTATTCTTCTAGCATTAAAAATTTAATCAATCATAAAACATCAACTTTCAAATTTGAAGTTCAACTTTGAAGTTCTTCCATTTTCAGGAACTACGTAAACATTATAGACTTCACCATGTGAAATAGATTTGTAAAATATTATGTTTCAACTTCTAAGTAAAGAAATTCTTTAAAGATTGGAACTTCAGTATGATTAATATCCAGCTCTACATATCAATGAATGGTGGTTATCTTTTGTCAAAAAATACATTGTTTCTGTGAACTATTAAATGTAGCTTATATGGATACTTTGCTCAAATGAATCACTAGTTTACAGTTCTGTGGATCTATTACAGTATCTTTTCTCAGAGAGAAATCACTAAACAGATGCTCTGTGCCAAATCTGTTGCAAAAATATTAAAATTCAGAAACACCTAAAGGCAGCTAATAATCCAAGCATTTTAAACAACAGTAAATAAGTCCATATCTGATTAAATGCAGCAGGGGCAACTTTGTAAGATTTTCAGCATGTGTAATTTCAAACACCACAAATCAGCTAAACCAAAGATATTCTGATAAGCAGAAATAATTTATACATTAGAGACTTTCTCCACTGTTATCTTTGAAATTCAAATTAATAGTTATGGAAAGCTGTGCAGCTGGGACGTTACGCATCCATCTGACAATACATGGGGTAGAGAAATGGAAACCTTATGAAGAAAATCACAGAAATTAAGCCTTCAGTATGTCAACAGAAAAAAAAAATCTAATTAGAACATGAGCATTGTTTTATTTCAAAGACGTAATCAGTATTATTGCTGTGGCTTTACTGAGAGACAGAAACAGATACGATACTTCTATCTTATTGTGTTGGCAAAGTTGGATGCCAAATCACATATATTCTTCAGGCTATTTTCTGGTGTGCTAGAGTTATAAAAAGAAAAAACAAAACATAGCTATTGCTTTATTGCTATAGCTATTACAATAATGGAGCCAGTGAACACCTTCAGCTAAAATATGAAGTGATTTTCGTCATGCTTAAAATGAAGTTAAACAAGACCCGTTACTTGATGAAGGTTAAAATTATTTTTTCTTTTCCCTCCATAAGTAGGATTTCTACTGTGTAACAAAACTGTCAGTTCATGTCCTATGCTGTCTGTACTTGGAGGTATCCAGTGGCTCAGGATCTTTACAAGAAATCTGTTTCTTGGCACTTAGATAATTCAAACAGTTTGGAGATGTTATCTAAATGTCGTGGTTTAACCCCAGTCGGCAACTAAATACCACACAGCTGCTTGCTCACCCTTCCCGTCCCCAGTGGGATGGGGGAGAGAATCAGAAAAAAAAAAAAGTAAAACTCATGGGTTGAGATAAAGACAGTTTAATAGGACAGCAAAAGAAGAGAAAATTATAATAATAATAATGATGATAGAATATACAAAATGAGTGAAGCACAATGCAATTGCTCACTACCCACTGACTGATGCCCAGCCCATCCGTGAGCTGTGATCACTGTCCCTGAGCCAACTCCCCCCAGCTTATATACTGAGCATGACGTCATATGGTATGGAATACCCCTTTGACCAGGGTGGTAGTGGTGATTAATTGGAATGTACTAGAGAGTGTAGGACCTGGGCATGACGTAGATGGTATAGAAGAAGGGGTGGATACTGTCCTGGTTTCAGCTGGGATAGAGTTAATTTTCTTCCTAGTAGCTGGTATAGTGCTGTGTTTTGGGTTTAGTATGAGAATAATGTTGATAACACACTGATGTTTTAGTTGTTGCTAAGTAGTATTTATACTCCGTCAAGGACTTTTCAGCTTCCCATGCTCTTCCAGGCGCACAAGAAGCTGGGAGGGGACACAGCCAGGACAGCTGACCCCAACTAACTAAAGGGGTATTCCATACTGTATGACATCATGCTCAGCATATAAAGCTGGGCGAAGAAGAAGGAAGGGGGAGACATTCGGAGTGATGGCATTTGTCTTCCCAAGTAACCGTTACACGTGATGGAGCCCTGCTTTCCTGGAGGTGGCTGAATGCCTGCCTGCCGATGGGAAGTAGCGAATGAATTCCTTGTTTTGCTTTGCTTGTGTGCACAGCTTTTGCTTTCCCTATTAAACTGTCTTTATCTCAACCCATGAGTTTTCTCACTTTTACTCTTCTGATTCTCTCCCCCATCCCACCAGGGGGGAGTGAGCGAGCAGCTGTGTGGGGCTTATTGCTGGCTGGGGTTAAACCACAACAATGGGCCATCCCTCTAAAATGTCCATTGAGTTCATTTAGTCCATGACTTTGGGATCCATCTGTCATAACAGTCTTTCAGGGCAGGAGAGATAGTGTGTGGTGTTGGATTGTTGCATGCTGAAGCCAGTCCTGGTTCCATCACCACTGCACTTTGCTCGGTTTCATCAAAGTTCATTCTTCATTAATCTGGGTGATTCTTACTGTAATACTGTTGATATGGCATATAGCAACCATAGAAGTGATGACATACAATATTATGTAGCAATTAATATCATACAATTCAGTTCATTGGCTATTTTCACTCAAAATCAAATCCAGCTTGGTTAACAGATCCCCTAGTGTTGATTAACCAGGTGGCTTCTGTTAAATGTGTATCCCAATGTTTGAATGTTCCAGCACCCATTGCTCTCAGTGTAGTCTTTAACAGTCCATTGTATTGTTCAATTTTCCCAGAGGCTGGTGCATGGTAGGGGATGCGATATACCCACTCAATGCCATGCTCTTTAGCCCAGGTGTGTATGAGGGTGTTTCGGAAATGAGTCCTATTGTCTGACTCAATTCTTTCTGGAGTGCCATGTCACCGTAAGTCTTGTTTTTCAAGGCCTAGGATAGTGTTCCAGGTGTTGGCATGGGACACAGGATATGTTTCCCACCACCCAGTGATTGCTTCCACCATGGTGAGCACATAGCGCTTGCCGTGGCGGGTTTGTGGGAGTGTGATATAATCAATCTGCCAGGCCTCCCCGTATTTGTATTTCAACCATCATCCTCCATACCAAAAAGGCTTTACTCGCTTGGCTTGCTTGATTGCAGCGCATGTTTCACATTCATGGATAACCTGTGCAATAGTGTCCATGGTCAAGTCCACCCCTGAATCACGATCCCATCTATACGTTGCATCTCTTCCTTGATGGCCTGAAGTGTCATGGGCCCACTGAGCTATAAACAGTTCACCCTTATGTTGCCAGTCCAGATCCACTTGAGCCACTTCAATCTTAGCAGCCTGGTCCACCTACTGGTTGTTTTGATGTTCTTCAGTGGTCCAACTCTTGGGTACACGAGCATCTACGTGACCTAGAACCAGGCTCTCTACCCGCGCAGCAGTGTCTTGCCACAATGAGGCAGCCCAGATGGGCTTACCTCTGCGCTGCCAGTTGTTCTGCTTCCATTGCTGCAACCACCCCCACAGGGCATTTGCCACCATCCATGAGTCAGTACAGAGATAAAGTACTGGCCATTTTTCTCATTCAGCAATATCTAAAGCCAGCTGGATGGCTTTCACCTCTGCAAACTGACTCAATTCACCTTCTCCTTCAGCAGTTTCTGCGACTTGTCGTGTAGGACTCCATACAGCAGCTTTTCACCTCTGATACTTTCCCACAAGACAACAGGACTCATCAGTGAACAGGGCATGTTAGTCATGTAGTTATAACCAGCATCATAAATACAGTTCAGTACCATCAGTGATGCTAAGAAAAGGCAAGCATCAAAGTGAAAACAAAAAGAACACATCAAGTTTCTCCCTTATGTTCAAGAGAAAAAAGAATTTTTAGGTTAGACCATGACCCCAAAACATGAGTGAGACCTGGAAATGTTCAGACCTGGAAAGTATTAAGGAGGGCTGTAAAAGAAAAAGAATCCAATTTTGTGAAAAACATTAACATGTCTGAAAAATTAAACTTAAAAACCTGTTCTCCTGGAAAATATAAGGGAATGTTTCACCTTATGAAATGTGTGACCTGCAAATAGGAAAACTCAGGTTTAAATGCTGTCAATACTATATTTATCTTGCCACCCTTCATTTTGAGAGACCAGGGCATGTTCAGCACTTACTGAAATTGTCATAGTACTTAATGTGACTCTTTTGTGTATGGACTTAGAAGACTTTTCTTTCTGAGATATCTTCAAACGTTAAGAAGACAGAAAAGATGCACAGTGACAATACAGGTTTTCTTCATGTTTGGTGAATTCGCTACACAAATACATTAAGGGGTACCAGTTAGGTGTGCTACCAAATTACAAAACTCCTCTTCACAGAAGGTTTTACTCACACTAAGCCAGAAAACAGTGGTTTGACACAGATTGTTTATTGCTGGAATTGAAAATGAAGAGCAGGACTCAAAAACTCTAGGAAAAAACAACAAAACAACAACAACAAGATCAACAAGTACCAGTTAATTTCTGCAAATGTCATGGACCTAATTTTCATTTACAGGGAAATTCTTTGCACTGTGCTATTAAGGTAATTTATGTGAACCTTTAGGCTTGTGTAATGTAAATTACACCAACCTGAAGACTCCATTTTTAGTTTCAGCATCATATACAACAGCCATTGTGTAAACAATAATCAGGCCCTGTGTGTTACAGATGTAACAGACATAAATGTGTAAATTACAGGTTTGATTATATTTACACAGATATTAATGTGTAAATTACAGGTTTATCAAACATGCTGCTGGGAAGAAGCATTGATATTAGTCACCCTACAAGGAAATTTCTTATACTGATAGACCATTTAAACAATCTGTAAAGGCAAAATTAGCTTGTTAATAGAGAACGATTCTACCAAGCAAGTGAAGACATTTATATTTACCAAACAGCATCTAATTTTGAAGAGGAGGCTCAAGATCGCTTCAATTCATTTGAGGTAGGTTTATATATTTGAGGAGAATACTAATGTACAAACTGTGAACAATGAAACCATTAATCGCCTGATTAGTACCTACTAGTGGTCTGTAGGGAGCTAAATTTTAGTGTCAGGCAGATATAAGACAATAAATTTCTATATTTCTCTTGAAATGTCAAAAAGCTGTTCCAATGACATTTTTGAGAACCAGGCTGAGGTAATACAAATTTACATCAGGTTTACTCTTTGTCTACAGATCCAAATGAAACAGGTTTTGTTCCATATTGCTTATTGCATAGTATTTGAAAACCTGTATGTTTCAGTTAACCCCTCCGCTTGTAAGGTTATCTAATGGTAACACACATCATAATTCTTTTCTCTTGTATACTTGCTAGTTTTTGTGGACTTCTCCTACCCCTGGAATGGTCTCCCTTTTCATCTTTACTAAAATCAACTTGGCCCTGTCTTCACATAGTTCAGTAATATTCGGTTATACTTTACATTTTGTTCAGCATTCAATAATTTTGGGGGAGAGGAAAATTTGCTTTTATGAAGACTTCCAAGACAGAGAAAATGGTGCGCCCCACCAACTTCTATTTATCTCATTTTACTTATCATATGCGTCTGTTCCTAACAGACATTATAAATACTCCAGATTTCTAAATTTGTTTTTCTTTTTCTGCCTCAGTGATGGCATTTGATTTTGAATCTATATTCAACACTGTCTTTTTGTCATACCTATTGTGCAAAAAGGATGGGGTAATGGAACACACAACCAGAGTAGTTTCAAGCAGCCCAGAGGCTGTGATCTGATCTTCATTTGATATACATCAGCTGATTTCAGTGGTGTTATGCAGTTTATACCAACTAAGGTTATGATCCTACTTTTCCATTTTGTTTGCAAAGAAGACCCCAAATTTTAGTGTTACATAACAACATGAATGTTAATCCCTAAAAAGGGCTGGAGCTCTCTTGTGCTAAATACACTAACAAAACCATAACATACTACCCTGAAAAGCTTAGCTTCTAGAATGATAAGACAGACAATGGAAGGGAGAGCAGAGACAAAGATGGGAAATTATTTACACATAATCATATAACTGTGGAAAGCCTTCTTTGCTGACTCCACAATATAACCATTGCATAAAATTCCTTCCTAATAAATAATATTGTATATAAAGCAATTTCTCATTTATTTTTACTTTCTCTGCCTTCTGTATGCATTTGAAATTACGGGTCAAAATATATTTACAGTTCCATAGATCAAGGAAACATATGCTTTCATGTAAATAATCCCAGAATTCTGAAGGATACAAACTCTACCCCAAAAGATTCTGAACAGTCAATAATCCAAAGAGTCATTAATAATAGTTTTAGAATAAAATTGACCAGACCGTCTTGATACTTTTCATAAAAGGCAGAATTTAACTGTGACTGTAAGCACATTGAGAAGGAACAATGGTAATAGCAAACTATATCCTTTAATATTTCCAGAACATAATTATTCATATGCACCCAAACTCATGTCGTGCCTACTGTAATTGGACAAAAATCCACACTTAGTCATAAATTCTGAGCAGATTAAGGAACCTATAAGGTTTGGATATTAAACATGGATGTAAGAAAGCACCAGTTTGCAACGTCCAAGCTGCCTTTAGCTGTGATGTCTCAGGATTAACATCTAGAGCAGGTTAGCAAATTTTTCGCAGAAAATGGATCAAAAAAAATCTGAGCTTGTCCTGACCATCAGATCATAAAAAAACAGGACTGATGAGTAACTTCAGCCTGCATTTAGCATCAAATCATTACAAAGTAAGATGGAGAGAAAGCTCACGAGAACATCTGAATTATTAGGTAAAGATTAGAGAAGCAATTTCTATGGATTATACCAAATAAATAAATAAATATTTCCCCTCCAGTATGTAAAGAAAGTTAACTAATTTCCTAAAATATCTAGGTCTGATGTACAAGAAAGCATCAATTATATTTACTATTTAAATTCTGATGCAAGAGAGGTGCTAATAATGTGGAAATACATGTTTTAGAAACATTCCATGGGAAATAATGTTGTCTCATATATAAAGTTTTATCATATATAAACACATATTCCTATACATTACTTAGCGACTAACAGGAGGAAGTGTTCATTAAATGAATGTCACTAAGATGAAGAGCAAGTACAAAGCATTACCGTGACCATGCACATGCACTGGATACAGTAAGAGCTTTTTCTCAACAGCAGCTGTTTCTGCTGTTGTAAATACCTTTGTTTCTATGAAATGCCCAGAACGTATTTCTATGTGTCCGTGACATGGTAATTTAGAATACATTTTATGGTTCTCATATAATTCTTACTTATCAAAATAGTAGAAATTTCATAAATATATTTACTCAGCTTTTCTTTGCAAATATCTGAGCTAGTTTTCAAGTAGCTTGTTCAAGCACCATGCCGGTGCCATCCAAGTGCCATGGCAGTGCTGCAACCCAGCTTCCTGGGACCGCCTCGTTTGCTGCTTGGAGTTCTGTGCTTCCATATTTACACTGATCGCTGTACGTGAGAGATCCAATTTACAGCTGGTTCAGTCCACACAGTCTGCAGTCATTTTCACAACTTCTGTATAGACAATACCCTCAGAGATACTTCTTAATTTAGGCAGGATACGGTGTATGCTGAACTCAAGTATTCACAACCACCTATTCCCCCAGTAATACAGCAATGTAGTTCTAAAAAGCAATTTATTAAAGCCTTAGGGAAGAAAAAAACATAGGCAAGTTAAAATTCAACAAACCTATTCCTGTGGCCCAGTCTTATGGAATGCAAGACTTGGCAAAAGACAATTTTCCACACAGATAGTGTTTATTGTGTACTGCTGAATTCAGGGATTAAGAAAACATTGTTTTTATTTTAATGCTCAAACACTTTCCCTTGGGGACTGTGAAGTGTTCTTCATGCATTCATTCACTTTTGATTACAATGGTTTTCAGGAGAAATCCTTTCTTTCATGCCTGAGGACTCTTCACTAATAAGCATATTACTATCTGAAAAAAGAAATAAAATATATGTTTTAAAACACTATGTGATTAAAAGCCAGACATCTCCATGTGATACTGTGATATAATTTGAAATGGAAGTAGAGCTAAAATGCACCTCTTGCATTCATCAATAAACTTTACTATGTAAAAGAGTGTGTATATACAATAGAGTAATTATACCAGCTTGCCAAGAAAAAGGTCTTTCTTAAAAGGCGAGTAAATGAGGACATTTAATGGAAAGGCACTGAAACAATTTGTATATTGCTGATATTGCTAGTAAGAACATGTACTGTATACTTAGCTTCCACAGTGAAGCTTTTGTCTCCACTATGTTCTATGCTGAAAGTTTGAAAAGGTCAGTTTGTCTCCATTCTCATTTGTCTCTATTCTCATTTATTTCTTGTTTTTATGGTCTGCAAAAAGAGTGTTGATATGTTTTATTTGCTTAACTGTAACACTTCCACAACGAAAAAGTCAGCTGGAAAGATGGTGTAAATGAAATGGTAGTTAGAGAGGAACATTAGCTAAGTCTGGTGAAAAATAAATCTCTGTTGAGGTAATAAAAGCTAATCATACTTCAGATGATTAATGAACTTCAGAATTAACTTTCTCTTATGCCATAGGAAATCTGAAGGAGAGAAACCAGTTGTGGATCCAGTCTTAAAGCCTCCATACTGGGAAAAGTCCCCAAAACTGCAACAACTATTCCTGTTTGAGAAATGCAGATTTAGATTTTACCATGAATATCACTATATATTTCTCTTATAAGAATGGAAAATTAATTCATAATTAATATGAAAGAAAGAGTGCTTGTATTCGTGAAACAGAAGCTACGTATTATCAGGCCCTGAGGGCACCAACAGGCCTTACTGGTTCTGACCAGCCCCACCTGGGAGCTCCATCTACCTCCTGTGCATGGCCCAAGGAGCCCCATTTCAGCTCAGCCCATGGCTGTCAATCTCTACCCCAGTGACACCATGGCAGTGCCAGTCTCCAACCTTGTCCCTGTCCCTGCCTCCTGGATGTACCCCTCAGCCCTACACTGTGAGGAGTATTTGATCATAGTCAGGTACAACTGGAACACAAAAGAACAGATCTCTAGAAACATGTCCCTGAAAAGGGTATTCAGCTGGTATGTCTAGAAAAATTAAAGGAAAAAATATAATTCATATCCAGAATCCTATGATATGTTTCCATTATCTTATCTGCAGCTGTTCTTGAAATATTGAAAGAGTACGTTATGGTTTTTGATAATACTCAAGTCACTGCTTATACTTATCATTTTGTAAAGCTGACTGGCTTTAGCACCACATTCTTAACAACCTTGCATATCCAAAATTGGCAAGATATATTCTGGACAAAAATAAGAGTTTAGAAAAAGGCTTATTTTTATTCTTTTCCTTTTACAATCAGGAAGGTCTGTAAACTTTATTTTTTGTTAAAAGCTCACATTTGACATGTATGATTTCTCCTAGAGTTACTGTTTCAAGAAGGAGGAAACAACTGAACTCAGAATGGCTTTCAAAAAGTAAAACAAAAACAACAAAAAAAACCTTTAAGTATTGGAAACACTGAGTATTGGAGCACAACAAAAAAAAGATTATGTGTTCATACTGCTATGGGATAGGGAGGTAGCTAAGCATCAGACAGCCACTCTCTCACTTCACCACAACTGATGGGGGAGAGTATTAGAAGGGTAAAAGCATGAAAACTTGTGGATTGAGATAAAGACAGTTCAAGTTGTAAAGCAAAAGTTGCATGCGCAAGCAAAGCAAAACAAGGAATTTTTTCACTGCTTCCCATTGGCAGGCGTTTAGCCATTTCCAGGAAAGCAGTTCCAATCACATGTCATGGTTTCTTGGGAAAGCAAACACTGTAGCTCTGAAAGTCCTCCCTTTTCTCCTTCTTTCCCCCAGCTTTTATTGCTGAGCATGACATCATATGGTATGGAATATCCCTTTGTTCAGCTGGAGTCAGCTGTCTCAGCTATGTCCCGTCTCAACTTCTTGTGCACCCCCAGCCTACTCGCTGGCGGGCAGTATGAGCAGAGGAAAAGGCCTTGATACTGTAAGTGCTGCTCAGCAATAGGTAAAACATTGGTGTGTTATCAACATTGTTTTGGTCACAAATCCAAAAAATAGTACCATACGAGCTACTATGAAGAAAATAAACTATTCCAGCCCAAACCAGTACACATACACTGAGTGTAAGTCCATATCTAGACCCAGAAAACATTTTAGTCTTGCCCAAATAATTATTCCTGGAGACCACAGATTCCATATGGAATTCTGTATACTTTGCCTTGATTTTTTGCAAGATCTGAGCATAAAATTGTATGGATTAAAATCTCTGAGTCCAATTCAAGAGTGTCATAGGCTCTTTATGGCTTTAATGTTGCTGGTGGGTTGACCTTGGCCAGATGCCAGATGCCCACTCAGCCACTCTCTCACTCCCTCTCCTCAACAGGATAATGGGAGAAAATAAGATGGAAAAGCTTATGGGATGAGATAAATACAGGGAGATAATTTACCAACTACCATTATGGGCAGAACAGACTTGACTTGTGAAAAATCAATTTAATTTATTGCCACTTAAAATAGATTTGGATAGCGAGAAACAAAGACAAATTTAAACAACACTTTCTCCCCATCCTCCCTTCATCCCAGGTTCAACTTTACTCCTTCATTCCTGACCCGTTTACCATTTAACCTCCCCCGGCCCTGAGCTATGTAGGGGGATGGGGAACAGGGTGTTATGGTCAGTCTGTAATAGTTTCTCTCCAACACTACTCCTTCATCTTCACTCTTTTCCGCTGCTCCAGTGTGGGTCCTCCATGGGTTGCAGTTCTGCCAGGAGCCTGCTCTGGCATGGGCTCTCCATGGGCTGCAGCTTCCTTCAGGGCACATCCACCTGCTCTGGCATGGGGTCCTCCATTGGCTGCAGGGTGGATATCTGCTCCACCATGATCTTCCATGGGCTGCAGGGGAACAACTTCCTTCACCCTGGTCTTCTCCATGAGCTGCAGGGGAATCTCTGCTCTTGCGCCTGAAGCACCTCCTCCCTCTCATTCTTCTCCGACCTCGGTGTTTACAGGGCTGTTTCTCTCACATTTTTCTTACTCTGGCACAGCTGCTTTCTTAAAGATGTTATCACAGAGGCATCACAAGCATTGCTGATGGACTCAGCTGTGTCCTGCAGTAGGTCCATTGGAGCTGGCTGGAACCAGTCGGAACCAGCTGTGCCTGGCATGGGGCAGCCCTTGGCCTCTTCTTACAGAGGCAGCCCCTGCAGTGCTGTCACTGCCAACAGCTGGACGCATAAACCCAATACAATGGTGGAGGACAAAGACCACAGTCCAGCAACAGAAGCTGCCAAGGGGTTCTGCCTACTTCGAAGGGCTCAGATCTGATGCAGATCTTTCCTTGTTCCTATCACGTTGCTATTTAGGCTAAAATACAGGTAGCCTAGAGAAGGGATGAACAGTACAGTTATTCAACTTCTCTGATAAGTTTCAATTAGGGCCACTCAAGTAATGCTAGATCAGGGAAAGTGTTTGAGCATTAAAATATAAACAATGTTTTCTTAATCCGTGAATTCAGCAATACATAATAAACACTATCTGTGTGGAAAATTGTCTTTTGCCAAGTCTTGCATTTCTGATGATTTGATATCAAACCTAATTGACCTCGGAAGCAGCATATCAGTTCTCTGTGAAGGCTTGTCCCCATCACTTATTATTTTTTAGCTCATGGGAGTTATGGCTGTTAAAACAAGGAAGTTGTTGCGATTATTTTTTTTTTAAACACAAAGGGTTTTCTTTTTTCTTTCTCACTTTCAAAGCTATGTTTCTCTTATCACTCACTTGAAAATGACTCAACCATTTTTTTCTTTGACATTCTTCACCTGAAGTTCACCTTCCTATGAACTACATACTGGAAGACTTCAGCACACAAAATAAGTTCATAACATCAACAGAATTAGAAAAGAAACTATTGTGAGGGCTGAGCAGGAGGCTGTAATGGTAATTTCAGATCGCACAGAGTTCGTCCACCATTCTTTCTTCATGCTAAGAACTAGACTGGATTACACAGAAAGAACAAAAATGTTTCTTTCAGTTCAGTTCACAAAGCTTTAATTATAACATGTATTGGGTTTGCGTGGCAAGGTTTTGGTAGCAGGGCGGCTACAGGAGTGGCTTCTGTGAAAAGCTGCTAGAAGCTTCCCGTATGTCCAATACAGCCAATGCCAGCTGGCTCCAAGACGGACCTGCCGCTGGCTAAGGCCAAGCCCATCAGTGACGGTGGTAGCACCTCTGGGATAACATAGTTAAGAAGAGGAAAAAGTTGCTGTGCAACAGCAACTGCAGCCAGAGAGAGAGGAGTGAGAATACACGAGAGAAAACAACTCTGCAGACACCAAGATCAGTGAAGAAGGAAGGGGAGGAGGTGCTTCAGGCACCAGAGCAGAGATTCCCCTGCAGCCCGTGGTGAAGACCATGCCGAGGCAGACTGTCCCCCTGCAGCCTATAAAGATTAACGGTGGAGCAGATATCCACCTGCAGCCCATGGAGGACCCTATGCCGGAGCAGGTGGATGCGTCTGAAGGAGGCTGTGACCCCGTGGGAAGCCCGCATTGGAGCAGGCTCCTGATAGGAGCTGTGGACCCATGGAGAGACGAGCCCACGGTGGAGCAGGTTTGCTGGCAGGACTTGTGACCCCATGGCAGACCCACGCTGGAGCAGTCTGTTCCTGAAGGACTGCACTCCATGGAAGGGACCCACGCTGGAGCAGTTTGTGAAGAACTGCAGCCCGTGGGAAGGACCCATGTTGGAGAAGTTCATGGAGAACTGTCTCCTGGGGGAGGGACCCCATGCTGGAGCAGGGCAACAGTGTGAGGAGTCCTCCCCCTGAGGAGGAAGGAGCGGCAGAGACAATGTGTGATGAACTGACCGCAACTCCCATTCCCTGTCCCCCGCTGTGGGGGAAGGAGGTAGAGAAAATTGGGAATAAAGTTAAGCTGGGGAAGAAGGGAGGGGTGAGGGGAGGGTGTTTTTAAGATTTGGTTTTATTTCTCATTATCCTACTCTGATTTGATTGGTAACAAATTAAATTAATTTTTCCCCACGTTGGGTCTATTTTGCCTGTGACAGTAACTGCTGAGTGATTTCCCTGTCCTTATCTCGACCCACAGGCCTTCTGTTATATTTTCTCTCCCCTGTCCAGCTGAAGAGGGGCGTGATAGAGTGGCTTTGGTGGGCACCTAGTGTCGAGCCAAGATCATTCTACCACATAATGCAAACATTCCTGATTTATATTTAATCAGCTGAATTTAATTCTTTCAATCAGGACTCAGTGAGATGACTGGAGGTTTTAAATAAGCTTATGCTTCTTAAATAAAACTAGAAGATACTAGATTATGGTTGTTGCTAAGAATACCAAGTTTTAACATATATTTCAGTAATGCATAGGAGGATTTATTATAATGGATGAGATTCAATGCAAGTTTGACACATTTAGGCATCTAAATGTAGATGTCTAATTCAGATATGAGCAATTCAGTTCAGTTGTCTAGGTAAAGGTGTCTAGTATCATTTGAGATTGTATATGACAGGATCTACAGGAGACCTGTGTCCTTCTGGGCTGCCAGCTGAAGTCTGGTACTTCCAATGAAAATAGATGCCTACCTTTTGTCAACAAAGTCTGAATCTAAATAGGAATCAGAGCCTAGAGTGAGTCAGTTCTCCAAAAGGAAGAATTCACTTCAGTTGCTTAAATACAAACATAAGGTGCCATTGTAACAGCAGCAGAGTATTCAAGCCATCTGTAGATATATGTCAAATATTAATACAAGAAATAGAGATACACACTAGGGAGATGCCTAACATTTTGGACCTGCAGTTAGAGGCCAGATAAGAACAACTTGTGGCAGTTTAAATAATGCTACATGACTGTGATAAACAGAATAATCCCATACAAAATAATTTAGTTCATTCTAAAATACACATTACCTGCCTAGTCACTTCAAATTCCACCCTTAATTAGCTGCACTGAGAAACACTGTATTTACCAATGGGATCAACCAGCTGAGGATATATTTTCAGTTCCTTCACTAGTTGATTTTTCAAGGAGATGGGCAAGGCACCCCTACTCAAAGGGCAAATTACCTATTCTAGCTAACAATGGCACTTTAAAATATACATTGAGTGACATACAACATCACTTAAGGTGAGACTATCAATAACTGCAGAATTTTTCAAGTTAGATCTATGTCTACTATAGAAGCTAAGGTATGTTTAAATGAAATTTGATTAGCTCTTACAGGTTGCTGGTGGGGAGTCCGGGTTCTCAAGTTGTTTTTCAGGCCATTATACTGTTCCTTAGTGCTGCACTATTCCTTGCTGAGGTTAGATTTGGATCTTCTTTTCCACCGATTTCTTCTTTCCAAACTCCTACACAGTCATTTTTTATAAGCTTTTAGGTATTATGCAGAACTAATTTCTTCTATCTGGTCTAGAGTTTTACCACGCACGCCAAATGCAGGTGACCCTGCATTCTGTCCTACTTGCTGTGGTTTTCAAAATGGCTGTAATCTAATTTATGTTCTCCCTAAATTAGATTCTATGCAAGTAAAACATTCTTTATTACATGGTCAGCTTTTTCTCAGTTTTTTGTTTACTACCTTATTTGGCCAGGTGCATGCTGGGCGTTACTATCTGAATAGTAATGCTTTGCACTAACTACACTGAGCACATCCATAGTTTATGAGGTGCAGCACATCTTTCATGAATAAACTACATTAAAAAACAGCATACACACTTTTAATAAATTCTCTTCTACCGTATCTTTATCTTCTAACAGTCAGACGATCACAGATATAATTTCTAACATTTTTAGGATAGTGGTTCTCAGAGGCACACAATTCCCCTACCATTTTCCAGGTTATTTCCTTTTTTTTGTGAGCATAGATGTTCAAATACCTATTCAATGGTCTTTAGAAATTATTTCCTTTCCTACGCTCTCTCATAACTTAGAACCATATGACATTGAGACTGTAATTATACAGTCCAAATCTGCTGAGCTTTCCACATTGGGCTGTGCTAATAACTACATCAGGCTACTTTCAAATGTAGTTCCTGTGATATTCTCTCATGACCAACAACGAAGCCACAGAGTTGTGGCTGTTCTGATGAATCACAGGACAAAGGAGAGTGGAAGTAACCAGTTATAGCAATAAGCATGGTATGAGAAGCAAGTATGCTCACTGAGGAAAGTTTGTTCTTTCCTCCTGTAGAGATTGTTGAATCTGTAGTTGCAGCAGAGGGAAAACAGAATCAACCCCTTACCTTCCTGCAACAGATGAAATGTTGGTAGGAGGTGCCAGAAGTTACCCTCAGATGATCAGTGCTAGGTAGTTATACACTAGGCATTGTCATTGCACTGAGAACTGTTGTTCTAGCATAATAACAACACAAGCAGGTGAGTGAAATAAATAGACAGGTTTGAGAAAGCACGAATGAGGTAACAGTAATTTGATGGGATCTTTGCTTTGGCATACATCTGGATGGGAGTCACCTTTAAGAAACATTACATGATAAGGTAGTTCATGACCTCCTTAAGGTGTAGTCCAGCGTGACACTAAGATTCTCATCGGAAAAGTAAGCCAAAAACCAATAAAGGGAAAAGAAAAAAAAAGTTCTGAAAGGCTAGGAAAGTCCAGTGTCCTAGTTTCGGCTGGGATAGAGTTAAATTTCTTCCTAGTGCTGTATTTTGGATTTAGTATGAGAAGAATGTTGAGAACATACTGATGCTTTTAGTTGTTGCTAAGTACCCTGCTAGTCAAGGACATTCAGCTTCCTTACTCTGGAAGAGGCTGGGAAGGAGCATAGCTGGGACAGCTGGCCCACCTGGCCAACAGGGTATTCCATACCATGTGACATCATGCTCAGTATATGAATGGTGGGCATATTCCAGGAAGCAGTGATCGCTACTTGGTTATTGGTCAGCGCGGGTGGTGAGCAATTGTATTATGTATCACTCATTTTCTATTTATTATTATTATTATTATTATTATTATTATTATTATTATTTTACCTTCCTTTTCTTTTCTATTAAACTGCCTTTATCTCAACCACGAGTTTTTTTCATTCTTACTCTTCCGATTCTCTCCCCATCCCACCTGGGGGGGTGGGGAGTGAGCGAGCAGCTATGTGGTGTTTGGCTGCCTGCCAGGTTAAACCACAACATCTTGAAATTCGAGTAATCTTCTTTATTGTTTTTAAAGTAATTATTTTTCCATCATAATATCTAGAAGTATAAATCATGAAACTGCAAAACTGAGTCTGTTTTTCCTTATTTTCAATTAGAAGAAACTCACGAAATGGGCAGATTTGTGTTGGAGAATTGTCCCTTGAAAACTTTTGAAACAATGGGCTTTGTTTAAAATCTGTGAAAATCTGAGGGGGGGTGGGAGACTAGACAGCTATAAATTTTTCATTTTTAATTGACCATGTTGAAAAAAACCCTACTTCTATTTATCTCATATATGCTTAGAGATAGATATATAAGATATATTAACAGCTAAATAAAAATTATGTAAACTCAGTAGTTCAAAGAATGTAATTTTTCTTTTTAAGTATATTCTGAAATAGATGATATAGAAGATGGTACCTTAAGATTTAGACAGACTACTGTCTAGAAGACTACCACTTCTCTTTAAAGCTGTTAATGCTTTAGTAAATTGAATGCCAAAAAATGGAACAACACAGAAGACAATCAGCCTTCAGAAGATAAGTAAATCAGCTGTTAATTCAGGAAAGTGAACGGGAGTTAATGGAATTATGGCAAAGGATTTATGTCCCTGATATGTACACGGCATGATCTTAAGAAGTGTGAATAAAAGCAAATCCCAGGATATCAGGGGTGAAAATGATTAATCCTTAGGCTTCTTTTCTAAAGAATTTAAAAATTCCACTTGCTTTTGGTGTCTAAGGTAAATCGCTCAAGAAGAATGGACAACTGATACTCAGTTTTCTATAAGATGGTAAGGAATGGTAAAGAACATTTATTTTGAGCTGATCTCTGTATTGGCTCTGTAGTATTCATTCAGAGATGTTCCCTTTTTAATCTATGAAGAGATTATATCAGTGGGACAGACTCCAGAGAGCCTGAGTTTCCAATCTGTTAGTCCGCAGCAGCTAGTGCAGGGGCACTCAGTTTGATGTACAGGCACTGGTGCAAAATAATAGAAGGAAGCACAAATGCCTCAGTGTTTTCTTTTGGACTGTGTGGGAAGCTTGCCCAATAACGTACACTGTACAAGCCACAACTCTGTGTTCTACTCTAATTAAAAAACACAGCAAAATCAGGTAGTCGGAAGGAGGAACGTTAATGTTCATCAAGGGCAAGTCTATTTTTACAACCTCTTGTCAGCTTTCTTTTTCCTTCTCACTTTTTAATTAGACAAGTATCATGAAGAATAATGCTTGTAAAATTCCATGCTCCCAGAAAAGCTGAAGTGAAAACACAGAGAAACATATTGTCAGACTGTGTAAACAGCTAATATTCTCAGAATCTCTCTTCTGAAGAAGTAAAGTCAAGGAAGAGACACCAGTTTACACTAGCTGTATATGTGACCTGTAGACTTTAGGAGCAATGGAGCAGAGAAGACAGAGAAGCAATGAAGACAGGACCTCACTTTTGTAGAAACTCTTTAAGGTGCAAGTTTAAAAAAATGAAATCTAAAGAGACTTGACTATTTACAAGAATCATAGAATCATACAGGTTGGAAAAGACCTCTAAGATCATCGTGTCCAACCGTCAACCCAACACACCATGTCCACTACACCATGTCCCTAAGCGCCTCATCTACACGTCTTTTAAATACTTCCAGGGATGGTGACTCAACCACTTCCCTGGGCAGCCTCTTCCAAGGCCTGATCACTCTTTCAGTAAAGAAATTTCTCCTAATGTCCAATCTAAACCTCCCTTGGCACAACTTGAGGCCATTTCCTCTTGTCCTATCGCTAGTTACTTGGCAGAAAAGACCAACACCCACCTCACTACAACCTCCTTTCAGGTAGTTGTAGAGCGCGATGAGGTCTCCCCTCAGTCTCCTCTTCTCCAGACTAAACAACCCCAGTTCCCTCAGCCACTCCTTTTAAGACTTGTGCTCCAGGCCCTTCACCAGCTTCGTTGCCCTCCTCTGGACACGCTCCAGCACCTCCATGTCATTCTTGTAGTGAGGGGCCCAGAACTGAACACAGCATTCAAGGTGCGGCCTCACCAGTGCCGAGTACAGGGGCACGATCACCTCCCTAGTCCTGCTGGCCACACTATTCCTAATACAGGCCAGGATGCCGTTGGCCTTCTTGGCCACCTGGGCACACTGCCGGCTCACGTTCAGCCGGCTGTCAATCAGCACCCCCACGTCCTTTTCCTCCAGGCAGCTTTCCAGCCACTCTTCCCCAAGCCTGTAGCGTTGCATGGGGTTGTTGTGGCCGAAGTGCAGGACCCGGCACTTGGCCTTGTTGAACCTCATACAGTTGGCCTCAGCCCATCGATCCAGCCTGTCCAGGTCCCTCTGCAGAGCCTTCCTACCCTTGAGCAGATCAACACTACCACCCAACTTGGTGTCGTCTGCAAACTTACTGAGGGAGCACTCGATCCCCTCGTCCAGATCATTGATAAAGATATTGAACAGAACTGGCCCCAGTACTGAGCCCTGCGGAACACCGCTCGTGACCGGCCGCCAACTGGATTTAACTCCGTTGACCACAACTCTCTGGGCTCCGCCGTCCAGCCAGTTTTTTACCCAGTGAAGAGTGTACCTGTCTAGGCCGTGAGCCGCCAGCTTCTCTAGGAGAATGCTGTGGGAGACAGTGTCAAAGGCCTTACTGAAGTCCAAGTAGACCACATCCACAGCCTTTCCCTCATCCACTAGGCGGGTCACCTGCTCATAGAAGGAGATCAGGTTGGTCAAGCAGGACCTGCCTTCCATGAACCTGTGCTGGCTGGGCCTGATCCCCTGGTTGTCCCGGACATGGCTTGTGAGCGCCCTCAAAACCAACCGCTCCATGATCTTCCCCGGCACCGAGGTCAGGTTGACCGGCCTAGTTCCCCGGATCCTCCTTCCGGCCCTTCTTATAGATCGGCGTCACATTGGCGAGCCTCCAGTCGTCCGGGACTTCCCCAGTTAACCAGGACTGCTGGTAAATGATGGAGAGCGGCTCCGCAAGCTCCTCCACCAGCTCCCTCAGTACCCTCAGGTGGATCCCATCCGGCCCCATAGACTTGTGAGCGTCCAGGTGGCGTAGCAGGTCATTAACTTCTTCCTCATGAATTATGGGGGGTTTATCCTGCTCGTCGTCCCTGTCTTCCAGCTCAGGGGGCTGAGTACCCTGAGGATAACTGCTCTGACTACTAAAGACTGAGGCAAAGAAGGCGTTGAGTACCTCAGCCTTTTCCTCATCCTTGGTGGCAACGTACCCCCCCGCATCCAGTAGAGGATGGAGATTCTCCTTTGCTCTCCTTTTGTCATTAACATACTTATAAAAGCATTTTTTGTTGTCTCTAACAACAGTAGCCAGGTTGAGTTCTAGCCGGGCTTTTGCCTTTCTAATTTTCTCTCTGCACAACCTAACGAGATCCCTGTACTCTTCCTGAGTCACCTGCCCCTTCTTCCACAAGTGATAAACTCTTTTTTTTTTTCCTGAGTCCCAGCCAGAGCTCCCCGTTCAGCCAGGCCGGTCGCCTTCCCCGCCCGTTCTTCTTATGACACATGGGGACAGTCCGCTCCTGTGCCTTTAAGAGTTCCTTCTTGAAGAACGTCCAGCCTTCCTGGACCCCTTTGCCCTTCAGGACTGCCTCCAAAGGGACCCTCTCGACCAGTGACCTGAGCAGGCCAAAGTCTGCCCTCCGGAAGTCCATGGTAGTGGTTTTGCTGGCCCCCCTCCTTACTTCACCAAGTATCGAGAATTCTACCATTTCATGGTCGCTAAGCCCAAGCCGGCCTCCGACCACCACATCTCCCACCAGTCCTTCTCTGTTCGTGAACAGCAGGTCAAGCGAGGCATCTGCCCTGGTGGGCTCGCTTACCAGCTGCGTCAGGAAGTTATCCTCCACACACTCCAGGAACCTCCTCGACTGTTTCCTCTCTGCCGTGTGGTATTTCCAGCAGACGTCCGGAAAGTTGAAGTCCCCCACGAGAACAAGGGCTAACGACTGGGAGACTTCTGCGAGCCTCTGGTAGAATATTTCGTCTGCCTCCTCATCCTGGCTGGGTGGTCTATAACAGACTCCCAGCAGGATATCTGCCTTGTTGGCCTTCCCCCTCATCCTTACCCACAAGCATTCGACCTCGTCATCACTACCATTGAGCTCTAGACAGTCGAAGCACTCCCTAACATACAGGGCTACCCCACCGCCTCTCCTTCCTCGCCTGTCCCTTCTGAAGAGCTTATAGCCATCCATTGCAGCACTCCAATCGTGAGACTCATCCCACCACGTTTCCGTGATGGCGACTAAGTCATAGCTACCCCGCTGCACAATGGCTTCCAGCTCCTCCTGTTTGCCGCCCATGCTGCGTGCATTGGTATAGATGCACTTGAGCTGGGCTGCCGATTTCTCCCCCGACATTGGCGTGCCGCCCCTAGGCTCTTCTCTAGTGAGCCTGGTTTTATCCCCTTCCCCCTTCAAATCTAGTTTAAAGCCCTCTCGATGAGCCCGGCCAACTCATACGCGAGAATCCTTTTCCCCCTGTGAGACAGCTGAACTCCGTCCGTCGCCAGCAGGCCCGGTGCTGTGTAAACCTCCCCGTGGTCAAAGAAGCCAAAATTCTGCTGATGGCACCAGCCCCTGAGCCACGTGTTGATCCGATGAGTTTTCCTGTTCCTTTCAGTGTTCCGCCCTGCCACTAAAGGGATCGAGGAAAACACTACCTGTGCTCCCGATCCTCCCACCAGTCGCCCCAGCGCCCTGAAGTCCCTTTTGATCCCATTGGGACTTCTCTCTGCAACCTCCTCACTGCCAGCCTGTATAACCAGTAGCGGGTAGTAATCGGAGGCCTGCACGAGACTAGGGAGCTTCCTAGTAATGTCCTTCACCCGGGCCCCAGGGAGGCAGCAGACTTCCCTGTGGGATGGCTCTGGCCGACAAATTGGGCCCTCGGTCCCCCTCAGAAGGGAATCACCTATGACAATTACCCTCCTTTTTTTCTTAGCGGAGGCAGTCGTAATGTGTGGGGCTGGCTGCCTCGCCTCGGGCAACCCCCTGGATGGGCCTTCATCTGCATCCTCGTTCGTCTGGCCCTCAAGTTCCAGAGCCCCATATCTGTTGTGGAGGGGCAACTGGGAAGGTTGAGGTGAGGGAGGCCGGGCGCAGCTTCGCCTGGCACCCCGAGCAGGGACCTGTGTCCATTCCCCTCCATAGCCTGGGTCTCCTCCTTCTGCCTGGCAGCAAGAGGGCAGGGGTTCCTCTGCTTCTTGCGGAGCCTCCGTGTGCTGCCCTTGCCTCAGGGACGGTAGGGTGCGGCTCCACCAATCTATCTCCCTCTCACACTCCCTGATGCTCCTTAGCCTCTCCACTTCCTCCTTCAGCTCTGCCACCAGGCTGAGCAGATCTTCCACCTGGTCGCAGCGCACACAGGCGTCATCTCTGCTGCCCTGCTGTACAAGGGACAGCCTCAGGCACTCCCTGCACCCGGAGACCTGGACAGATGTTTGTTTGCGTAGGTCGCCACGTTTCTCCTGGCGACGGCTTTCGGCCGAGTGGATACCATGGCCAGGTCCTCTTCTGGGAGGGCGACGACCACGAGTTGAGCTAGCCTCTGGAGCCTGGAGGGGCGCTGCGCCCTGCTCGCGCGCCCTGCCGCGCCACGCCCTGTTCGCCGCGCTCCGGGTCGCTCGCGCTCCCTGGGGGCTGCTCTTGTATCTGAGGGGGTTTGGCCGCCGTCCCTCCTGGCCCCGCCCACGCTGAGTCAGAGCTGCCGCTCGTCAGGAGCTCGCTCCTCCGGCTCGGGGGAGGGGAGCTGGGGCACCCTCTCGCTCCCTGCGCTTTTGCCTTCGCGGTTTTTGCCGCGGTTTTGCCGCTTCAGGAAGGGTCCCCCGGCGCGATCCTCCGCTCCGGATCCCTTCGCCTCGGCGAAGAATGACAGTTTAAGTAACAGATATCTTTGATAATAACACATACTGTACCATCTACTAAGAACCCAACAAGAAATCAGTACTCTTACTGCATTCTAAAGTATTATTTTGTACCTACCTTAACTATATTTTTTCCTTTTTGAATGTTTCATGTTATTCTTTGATCCTGATGTCATAAATTTCGAAGTCAAGCATGGACAACTTGTTTCTTGATGTTTTTATCCACCTATAAAGTCACAAGCTAACATTTCACATAACCAACAACCTGTATTTTTCAATCTAATCCATAAAGTCAGAATCCTGTGTCTGTGTGACTCAGTAAAGAGATCAGCATTGCATTTTGTAGAAGGTGCTGACTTTATCAGGTTGATTGATTGATCTGTCCCTGTGCAATGAAAGTAGTAAGAATGTCCTGTTATGTTATTGTAGTTATTCAAGTTTTAATTTTGAGAGTGAAGACTAATGAGATAGCTCAATTCTATGTACTGCTTAACACATTCTGGAAACTGCATGCAATCTACAGAGCTGAGGAACAGATACAGAATCACAAGAGAGAAAAAAAATAGAAGTATTTGTATTATTATTGAGGTTTCCTGTCATCTGAATTTTAGAGGTCATTTTGGGGTTCTCATTACTCACAAGTTTTATATCCCAATCAAACACATGCTTCATATTTTAATATATTCTTATATCTATATTTTATAGTACATTTGAACTATGTTAATTTGCAAAGACGTAGGCTGTTCATTTCATCTAGTCTATTTGGAATAAGCCAATTTTAATTTGTATAAAACAGATCTTTGGTAATGAGATTCTCCTCTACATGTCTTTTGGTTTCCCTATGGTCCTGTAGTGCCTGACAAGGATATTTTTTGCAATTCTTGCTTAATTAAATATTCCCTGAAGAGTTCCTATATATAGAAACGTCATTTAAACAATTGCCAGCCATTTAAAATCAACACTTTTAGAAGGCATCATTTCCACCATTCTCATCAAAATCTTGAGAGGAAGGCTTTGATTTAGTATGGATTATAATGGGGGATGGAAAACTAAACTTCATGGCCGTTTTTTCTTGTTTACCTGCTACTATAGCCTTCCAGGATCACTGCAATCTTTAGCTATCAATTCAAACAGAAGATCCCAACATTGCATCACTGGGGTTTTTGTATATGTTCTCCTTATTTAGAGCAGGCGAAAAATGTAAGTGAATTTATACATTAACTAAAAAGGGGCAGAAAACAATCAATATATGTATCCATGGTACTGTATGAGCAGATATAACAGTCACAGCTGTCAGAGGAAAACTTTAACTCATTATTTTTATTTCAAGAAGTTGAATAAATCTCAGTATCAGCTGCCTGATTTTGAACAAGACACATTCAACTCAAATGAAAAGGAAATGAAAGAGAAACAGTATTAGCAAGATTTCCCCATATAGAATCTTCCAATTGCATCAAGCAGCACTACTCATTCTAACAAAAGGAGTGCAAGGCTTGGGGCAATACCCAAAGCCCTGAGAACCATGCATGTCATGTTAACACAAAAACAATGAACAAGAGATTTTTGTCAGCTTCTTACATTTCTCTCTATGAAATGTTGCTACCTTTACTCCTGTGCCATGGGTGTAGGGTGGTGGCTAGACTGGTGAACCAGTAGGTTAGGAAGAAGCAAGGACTTGCTGAGGGCACCAGCCAGATGGGATGCTATTGAACCTTATGTATATGAATGTGCAATGTATCTCGTATATCAAGTGCTGAATAAGAGAGGTGAGAGGATGGGATACTAGAGAATAAGGTCTAGGACTGCGGAGGACTCTCAATATAAGGAAACTACTGAATGCATGGAAAAGTCATCAAGATTAATGCTGTTACTGTTGGTATTTACATCATTACATGATGGTGATGGGAGCAAATAGCAGGCAAATATGCAGTTCCCAGTGCAAAAAGGAGAGTAATTTTATACATAAATTCTGTAAAGAATTAAGTATTTTACTATAAGCATTTGAATAATAGAAGTGTGATCCATCTGTCAAGATGTTGATCTTCCGCAGAGAGGAATGCAAGATCCTTATATGTAGACATCTCTAACTGAGATAGTTGCTGAGTTTCCTACCAGTCAGAGAGAAATGGGCACATCTGGGACATAATTCAAGTCAGCCTAATAAAAATGTCTAAACCAGGTCAGAGTAATTGTCACCTAAACATAGTCTCATTTTACATAAGATTTTCTTGCTTGATTTTTTTAAATAAAGTTTTATTGGCTAGAGAGGAGAGAGGGGAGAAAATTAGTTTGATTTCTGTGACCCCTATGTTTCACTATTCCTAATAATAATCTGAAATTGTCAGCAGCCTATAGTAATTTATCATGGATTACTCAAGGGATAAAGGACATTCTTACTGTGCTGGGGTTTATTTGTATCTAAGAGAGAGAGATATCCTGAATAAAATGTAGCTGGGTAGTTAAAAAAGTTAGGAATATTTGACAATAACATTATATTAGAATCATCATAGATCTACAGCCTGTTGCTTTTACAGCTCCATTAGATTAGGAGTTGATGTTTACAGAATTCTACAAAGCATGTTTATATGTTACAATTTTTCTTGCATCAAGTCCTTTATTCTGGCAATCCATTGCTCATTATTTTCTTTTTTTTTTGAGGCTTTACTTAAAAAAAGAAATCTAAGTATGCTTTAAGAATGACTGTCAGTCTCTAACAGTATTTAAATGCTAAGTGCTGTTAGCTTCAGCAGTTGAAAATTGTCCCAATGAACATGTGGATGATGACTGCTACACGACAATACTATCTGCAAAAGCTGAATTTTTATTATACTTGCCGAAGTTGAGACTAAACTGGCAGCTTTTCTCCTCAAGTGCAGGTGTTTTCCCTTTTGCCATGGCTGCTGTGCATGACAGATGGACCAATAATGTAAAAAGACAAATTCTGAACTTAGAATTTGAGAGTGTTTGGTGAGGATTTCTGAACAGGAAAAGCAGTTTGTTTATGTGATTTTGGCTATCTGCAACTGCTTTATTATTCTGTTTAAGGATTTTAAGTTAGGAATAATGTTATATTGCAATACCAACTCAAAAGAGGAACTTTCCAAACACTGAGGGGCTGTTGTGCAAGATCACTTGCTCAAATCAAGATGTATGCCATCTGGCAGGTGTCTTGTACCTGTAATTGGGGATGACCATCAAAATAAAGACTTTTTGAGCAAAGAAATGCTATACTTATCTCTAAGTGTTAACCATTTGGGATTTAGAGGCGTCATATTTCACAGATACTTTATTGTATCTTGTCATTTTCATCAGCCCAAAATCTGGGATCTCATTCCAATTAGAACTTACAAAAAGTGTTTTATTTAATACATGTGAGAGAAGTTATGACTAAACTAGTAACACTTCTGTGGGTCAGAGCCTTTCTATAGATTTGTACGCATTTTTAGTGTCTGGTATTTTTTTTCACCTGTCCCCAGTGCCAATGGAGAAGATTCTCTTTTCCATCTTACTAATCAGCTCTGACAGACAGTTGGAAATTTTATAGGCAAAGATCTCATTGGAAGTCTTCTGTTATAGATTGGCCCCATGGGGTAAAAGGAGTTAACAATTCTGAATTAAAGAACCAAAACTTTAAATGTAATTTTCCAGCTGTATTTGTACTTTAATGAACTATCGAGTGAAAGGAAAATTTGGATGAACTAACTTCTCTCTGACAATATTTATTAATTGTAATCTTCAATAGAATATTGTGACTCTGGTGAAATCTCTTGTTAGATCACACTACCATTTCTTTAACAATCATCCACTAAACTTCTATGATGTCAAAGTTGCCCGTGCTTTCTGAATACACAAGCTTCTTTGGTGTGTGTCAAGAGACCTGAAGAGGAGTCAGGCAAGACAGGGAGAAAATGAAACCATTTTGACTTTCTTTTTTCCTGCAGCCGCTCTCTCTCACACAGAAGTTCCAAAAGAAAGCTCTTCTCCCTTGCCTTCCTTCCTTCTGCTCAGGTTTGTTTGTTTGCGTGTTTGTTTTTCCTGTGTGCATAACAGACTCTATGAGCTCCCATGAAAACATAGTGAAGACACATTGAAGGGCTCTAAATTTCTCTCTCTGTCAGATGGTTTCTATGTGTCCTTGGCTGAACCAATATTGTTGTTTCCTGTTTTGCCCTAATAAGTTTGTCACGATATTTTTTGTTCACCCACCTGTTTTGTTTTATTCTGCTGGTAACATTTTAAGTGCAAACATAGATCAGTAAACATCTTATTTAAAACCAATGAAGAAAGCAAGAGCAACACTTAAAACAAAACCCCACATATTAGGCTTGTCTCATGTGAGTCCTGCATGGAAAAGCTATAAGAAACATTGCAGATCTGATTTCACACTAAGAAAAGGATTGAATACCAACTACCAACTGCATGGGATCATCCTATTTTTTTTTTTTTTTTCATGTTAACATTCACAAAACTCATTCTTTCACATTTTTGTTTTGGCAGAGCTAAGTGAGGCTTTGGCTTTCTCATAGCTTAAGAAAAGTCAGAAGCAATCTACTTTGGGTACCTGTATATCCATATTAAAGATTTTTTGATATAAGCCTCCAAGTCGAATTAATACAGACCAATGCATCGTTTTCAAAGCTTTCAAATTATGTGTGTGATATATGTAAATCAAATGTAAAGATGAAAGTGCAACCACAAAATATGTAACCTTTTCAATAAATTTAAAGGTATTATGTGATAAGTTCCTTAAACAATCATGTTGATCTGTTGTGATTTAACCCCAGCCAGCAAATAAACCCCACGCAGCCACTCGCTTACCCCCCCCCTCTGGTGGGATGGGGGAGAAAATCGGGAGGGCACAAGTAGGAAAGCTCCCGGGTTGAGATAAAAACAGTTTAATAATTGAAATAAAACAAAGTAGAACAGTAATAATAACGATGAGAACAACAACAACAATAACAGAATATACAAAGCAGGCGATGCACAATGCAACTCGTCACCGACCGCTGACCGCGTGTCACGACTGGGGGGCGAGCCCCCCCCCCCCCCCCCCATTTTTTATACTGAGCATGATGTCACATGGTATAGAATACCCCATTGGCCAACTGGGTCCACCACCCTGGCTATGCTCCCCCCCCCCCCCCCCCCCCCCCCCCCCGTGCAAGCACCACCCAGCAACAGCCAAAGCATCAATGGGCCATCAACGCTCCTCAGCACCCCCTCAAGCTACTGGGAAGAAAGTTAACTCTGTCCCAGCCAGAACCAGGACATGATCTCACAAAGTTACTTTCTCAGTTTTCTCTGAAATCCAGTAGCCAACTAATCCTGTTGCATTGAGCATCGTCCAGTCTCATCTGAAGCATATACTTTACACAAGCTGCAAAGGGTTCCTCCTTCAGTCTGAAATCTCTGATGTTATCACTTGATAGAGCTTGTTTTAACTAAAGATGACTTTTTTCCCTAAGGCTTGCAGATCTGACCACAAATATCCCCCTACTTATTTCTCAAGTAGTGGTATTGCTAGTTTATATATGCTTTGCTGCATATATTTTACAGAGTATAGTTATAGTTACTGTTCTGAAAATTAGGATGGCAAATGATATAAGAATATATTATGGATAGCAGCAAGAAATAAAAGAAAATGAAAAAAAGATTTAGACTTTTCTAGCAGGTTGCAGTTGAATATAAATGTACAGTGTGCGAATTTGCTGGTTTAGTCATGAATGTGACGATCGGATTACTAAATTTTCCTTGGCTGAAACTGAAAATAAAAAGCAAAAATGTCCGTTAAAAAACCCAAAACAATGTTTAGACAATGACTTATGAAGTGAAACTGTTGAATTTATGGAGCACTGTGGTCCTCCCTAATGTGGTCCACATCTCACACCCACATGTGCTGTTGCACACTGCTCAGACATAAAAAGTATCCCTACTGTAAACAGTGCAGTTTCTAACTTTGTTTATACATAAAGTCTAATGCAAAAGCCATTGAAGGCCATTTCCAGTGACATTAGTGGTCTTCAGAGGAAATTCTGTGACTAAATAACTGTTTTTCCTCAGCTCTTCTTTGAATATATCATTTATTACTTCCATCTACACCCTTTTAATGCATGAAAGTTAGTTTGGCTTAGTAAGAAGGGAAAAAATATCTAATCTTATGTGCAAGCAGTATCATCTTATTTTCATCCAAAGAACAAAAAATTACATTCCTGTAAATTCCTCAAGAGAATTTTCAGCCTGTTACTGACAGAGTATGCAATTTGTTCCATATCATGTGTTTTCATGAAAGTTACATCAGATAGCAAATCAATAATACTTTTGGCATAATTTTCTGTGAATGGAGTTCTATGACTTTCTTTTATATGTTTTAGGGTTTTTAAACTATGATTACAAAAGACAAGAATATGGGTATTTTGACTTGAGTGTAAGAAAACATAAATTAAAAAAACAAAACTACTATTTAAGTTGGTATAATATAGAAGTAACACTGAATAATTATATAATGTTTTAGAGTGAAAATTCAGCTGTTTTATTAAAACAAATATCATACATATATTTATGAGATACTTGAATACCTTGGCTCATTAGTCTGGAAAAAATAAATGAAAAAAGGTAAGGGAAATCCTTTGGAATAAAAAATTGAACTCTTTATGTTTATTTTCCTCTTTACACTTTTTATACTGGAGAAGTTGTATATTCATCTGTATCACTCTGAAATTCATGACATGCACACGCAGAGACTTTTCTTTTTCCTACTTCATTGAAAGGAAAAGCTAAGCTAGACACAAATAACAAGCACAAAAGTGATTTATCACTGGCTAATAAAAAAAACCCGAAACATATTAAACATCTGTTTCAGAAATTTAAGTTTTTACTTTTCATGCTTTTGAAAGTCTCAGGATAACATGTCATTCCAATCAAAGAGGCTTCCGACTTTCAGGTTACAGATGGAAATTTAAAGTGGAAAGCAATTTCAGTGACTGAAGCTACGATTCATGTAGTACATACCTGTGATAACAGTTTTGCTTACGAATTTTGAAGATGAAACTATTTAAGCTTACTTAAAAGTTAATGTGAAGTATAAAATCATTAGATCGCTTGTGATTTATATTTACAGGACATGTAAAATGTAGGTTTTCCACAGTAGAGGCAACAAATTAAAATACAGTAAGTTTGCAATTCTTGACAAAAAATTCTAGGACTTAAATGTAAGGAACTGGTCATTTGAGAATTACCTGTGCCTTATTCCCCAAGAAGACTGATAATGCTTCTAGTCAGTTTATTTCTGGTTTTGTTTGGGTTTTTTTTTGGTTTGGTTTCATTTGGTTTTCTTTTCTGTTGTGTTTTTTTTCTTTTTTTTTTTCTATAGTATACTTTTGTTTAACATTTCTCCATATCGCAGCTGGATCTTGGCCTAACGAATCTCAGGTAATTAAAATTTGATCTGAATTTGCATGAAAGTTTGCAAGAGAAGTAGTATGATATTTGGTAAATTATATTGGTCCACTACTGAGTGAGGTGGTGATGTGCTTGCAATAGGCTTTGTCTGCTCCAGTGCCAGTTAGAACTCACTGGTGAAAGAATCCAAATCATTCAAATCATCACACAGTCAGAATAATAGTCATGCAATGAACTGGCCATGATCTAGCCTGTATTTTCAGTGCTATATATTTTATTTCTTTTTTAGATAACCATAAAGAGATATGGATCTTAGAAACCTCTTCTGGAAAGATTGGTATAGTAAACTCCGGTAGTTTTTTGCTGCCAGAGCACTGTATGGTGCTTCAGAAGGAGAAGCAAGAATTCCAAAATAGGAAATTATGAAGTAAACTAATTTTTTGTGCTTGTTTATTTTCTGAAATAATATCATGCCTGGGTGTGTAACACTGTTATGTAAAATACACAATGACAGTCAAATCATCATAATTTAATAAGATATCTTTAACCAAAAGTTTGACACATTCTCTTGGTTTATAAGCAGTGTGAAGAATGTCAGCTAAATAAAGCCTTTATAGAAAAGAATATAATCCATAATCGTGTATGTTCTGTTATTTAGGTAAAGTATGTCATATTTTATTTTTTATCAAATAATAAATAGTTTATATGAATTAAAAAGAAAGTATTTTAGATTAGTCAACTATTAAAAGTGTCCTGTTTTTCTTGGGGGAAAAACTTCAACTTTTAAATATTTTAAACTACAAATTCAAATCAATAAATTCTCATTCTCTTCACACTTGATTCAATTTTTACAACAGTATAAATCCATTGAAGGACTAATGAATTTACAGCAGTCTCTTCCTGTGTTTAATATTGACTCTTAAGTATTGACTTTTACATCATATTGACAATTTAGTTCATATTGATCACCCTTGTATTTATCAGCATGTGAACTGAATTATTAATTAATGTTTCAGTAGCAATATCTTACCCTGCCTGCAGTTCTTTTGAGAATGATGTCTTGGTGTTTATCATGATGCCTTTTTCCATAAATATTAGAAATTAGGAATTTTAAATAAAGTTGTCAGCTGATTAATCATAGCCCAGCTAATGAGATTATAATGACATGTTCAAAGACTATGAATGCTTTCAAATGAACATGCACGCAAAATATTACTTACATCATACAAACAGAAATATCCTTATTTAGGCACTCGACTAATTATTGAAATATAATGCTGATGATACTTGCACAGAATTTAATTCTTGATGTTAAGAGATTTTATATTCCACAACACCACAGAATATTTAAGGCATTTTGTTCTGAAAATATCTTTTTTTTTTCACTATCAGCAATCTTTTCTTACTTCAGTAGTTCTCAAACAATTACAGAATAAAATTCAAGAGTCTGTCTTTTGACACTATAAATGTCTCTCAGTTTTTCCTTTAGTTAATATGGTTAGTTACATTCTAAGCAAAGTTTCTCATCTACAAACAGCCCATGTCTTTATGTGTTCTAAAAACCTAGAAAAAATTTCATTGGGTCCTTTTTACTGATTGTGATTCCTCTTTGAAAGGATTTTCCAGAGTATATTTGCAATCACATTTATCTGAACAGGCTCAGTTCTGCCTTCATAGAGTATGTCTCTGTCTTCAGCTCTCCATTGAAGTGTATTATTCTGCACTAATTGTTTATACTTACACTTGTTTTCAAATGATCTTGGACATTACTCTTAGAGCTGCTTCACATTTTTTTTGATCTATTTATGCGAATTGCTAAATAATAAACTCACTAGTTAGTTCTAACACATCCTGACAGTTTCTGGGACGAAATCCAAATATAGATGAGAAAGTACCTTCTTTGAGATCGTTAGTTGTCAACAGACTTAGCAAACTTGTACAGGTGCAAAACATTATAACATATTGAGTACAATAGCAAAATGGTTACTTCTGAGACAATCTATCATGAAAGAAAAATCAATCTCTTTAAAGGTACTGAAAAATATCCTGATGAGTAAATAACCATAATATACTGTATTCCTTTAATGACTTTTATGTTCATGTGGCTTGAGATCCAATGTCTTGTAGTTGTTAAAAAATTTGTTAAAAAATTGTTTAAAAAAGTTGTTAAAAATCTGTCCTAATATTGTCCTTTGCAAATACAGATTGAAAATACAAATTATAAACTGCATCTGTCTAGTCTATGAAAGTTTAGATTGTTATCCTATATTACCATCCCTCATATATTTAATGACAGTTCTAGTCACAGGATTATAACTGCTTTAGTGTATACTCCACAGTTTTTTCTTTGCATTGCACATTAACTGGGAAATTTGATTGATCCAATTGGCAATTCTAGCTACCCCAGGGCAAACTACAAGGCCACAAGGTTATTCTTTTCAAATACAAAATATGTTGGAATGAAAACTGGCTGAACAGCCAGGCCCAGAGGGTGGTGATCAGTATCGCAAAGATTAGTTGGAGACAAGTGACTAAGAGTGTATCCCATGGTTCAATACCAGATTCAGTCCTGTTTAATATCTTCATTAATGATCTGGATGAAGGGGCAGAGTGTGCCCTCAGCAGGTTTGCGGATGACACCAAACTGGGAAGAGTGGCTGGTGTGCTAGATGGTCCTGCTGCCATTCAGAGGGACCTCAACAGGCTAGAGAAATGGGCTGACAGGTTCATGAAGTTCATGAAGTTCAGTAAGGGGAAGTACAAAGTCCTGCAGCTGGGGAGGAACAACCCCATGCACCAGAATATGCTGGGGGTCAACTGGCTAGAAAGCTGCTTGGCAGAAAAAGCCCTGGGGCTCCTGGTTGGACACCAAGTTGAACATGAGCCAACAATGTGTCCTTGTTGCAAATAAGACTAATGGTATCCTAGGCTGCATTAGGAAGAGTGTTGCTAGCAGGTCGAGGGAGGTGATCCTTCCCCAGCACTGGTGAGGCCACACCTGAAATACTGTGTCCATTTCTGGGCTTCCCAGTACAAGAGACATGGATATACTGAAGAGTCTAGCAAATGGCCACCAAGGTGATTAAGGGACTAGAGCATCTCTACATAAGAGGAAAGGCTGAGAGAGATGGGACTGTTTAGCCTGGACAAGAGAAGGCTCAGGGGATATCTTGTTAATGCACATAAACACCTGAAGGGAGGGTGTAAAGAAGACAGAGACAGGCTCTTTTCAGTGATGCCCAGTGACAGGACAAGAGGCAGTGGTCACAAACTGAAACAGGACGTTCTGTCTGAACATCAGGAAACATTTTTTTACTGCGAGGGTGACCGACACTGAAACAGGCTGCCCAGAGAGGTTGTGGAGTCTCCCTCCTTGGAGATATTCAAAAGCCATCTGGACTTGGTCCTAGGCAACCAGCTCTGGGTGACCCTCCGTGAACAACCTCTTCTAACCTCTCTGATTTTATGATTCTATGGTTCTAGGTATGTTAATATGTTGAAATAACAAATAATGATAAATCATGAGCATTGCCAGTTTACGTATGATTAATGGTTCACCTGATCCTGAAGTTATAAAACATTGCCATCATCACAAAATAGTTTAAAAAAAAAATTACACATAATGTTATTCATTTTGCTAATCAAGACATTGAATTCAACACCAAGAGAGAAAATATCTGTACTTGCACCCTTTGAAATTATGTACATCAGAGGAGAGTGCAAAATCTATATGTGATCTTTAGGACATATCTGCATATATGACATGCAGCTAATTCCCTTAGAAAGCACATGCTCATTTTCTTGCTTTTCTCATACCTGAAGACATTTTATACAAACACCAGAGACAGAAAATTTGTTACAAGTTGTTGTTCTGGTTTTTTTCTTCTCTCAGTGTTCACCTGTGCTACTGTCTGAAATCAAATATATTATTATATTTGTAGGATAAAAATAAATGTATGTGACCATTTTTTCTGCTTCTTGCCTCAGACAGAGACATGTGACAGAATAGAAGTTATACTTAAAGACCAAACTCCTCCTCCTCTTGAAAGACTGTTCACCATTACTAACCATGACAGCATTTCTGTTCATACAGACATTTTGCTTTTCTCGTAAACTGATGCATCAGAACTAAGAACAAAGTGAAATATCACATAAGAAATTTCACTAATATTTTATTTTCTTTTTCTATCTTGATTGGTTAGATAAATGAAGTTTTGAAGTGATTTTTAATCATTTAATGTTCTAGAATTATAAGCTTCTTTCATGCTAATTTTATAGCAAGATTTTCACACAGTAAAATTCTTTGCAGAGTAAGTAAAATTTCAGTTCCTCTCCGTATCTTTAGTATTTTGAGTAACAGAAGAAGAAAATGCCAGGTGATAATTCCTTTAATGTGATGCTCAGAAGCAGATACTGATCTTCACCAAGTGTAAGTGCTTCATTTCAGACATAAAGTAATCATTAGGAAAAAAAAAAAAAATTAGAGCTGTTTTCCAGAAATGTATGCAATGTTTATCTTAATCTACTTAATACATTTGTGTTTTCATTTTCACTGAGAAAATATTATTGGTTTCCATTGTTACCCAGCTCATGATGTCCCCAGATATGGGTAGAGTCTTTTAGAATCGTAGAATCATAACATCATTAAGGTTGGAAAAGACCTCTAAGATCATCGTGTCCAACCGTCAACCCAACACTGCCATGCCCACTAAACGATGTCCCGAAGCACCTCATCTACACGTCTTTTAAATACCTCCAGGTGGTGACTCAACCACTTCCCTGGGCAGCCTCTTCCAAGGCCTGACCACTCTTTCAGTAAAGAAATTTCTCCTAATGTCCAATCTAAACCTCCCTTGGTGCAACCTGAGGTCATTTCCTCTCGTCCTATTGCTAGTTACTTAGGAGAAGAAACCAACACCCACCTCGCTACAACCTCCTTTCAGGTAGTTGTAGAGCGCAATGAGGTTTCCCCTCAGCCTCCTCTTCTCCAGACTAAACAACCCCAGTTTCCTCAACCGCTTGTTTTCCAGACCCTTCACGAGCTTCGTTGCCCTTCTCTGGACACGCTCCAGCAACCTCAGTGTCCTTCTTGTAGTGAGGGGCCCAAAACTGAACACAGTATTCGAGCTGCGGCCTCACCAGTACCGAGTACAGGGGCATGATCACTTCCCTACTCCTGCTGGCCACACTATTTCTGATACAAGCCAGGATGCAACCATCCAACCAATTCCTCACGCACCTGACACTCCACTCATCCAATCCATACCTCTCCAGTTTAGAGAGAAGGATGTTGTGGGGGACCATGTCAAAGGCCTTACAGAAGTCCAGATAGACGACATCTGTGGCCCTTCCCATGTCCTCTGATGTAGTCACTCCATCATACAAGGCCACTGAGTTGGTCAGGCAGGGCTTGCCCTTGGTAAAGCCATGCTGGCTGTCTCAAATCACCTCCGTGTCCTCCATGTGCCTTAGCAGAGCTTCCAGGAGGATCTGTTCCATGATCTTCCCAGGCACAGAGGTGAGACTGACTGGCCTGTAGTTCCCCAGGTTTTCCTTTTTTCCGTTTTTAAAAATGGAGATTATGTTTCCCCTTTTCCAATCAGTTGGAACTTCACTGGACTACCACAACTTCTCAAATATGATGGATAGTAGCTTAGCAACTTCACCCACCAGTTCTCTCAGGACACATGGATGGATCTCTTCGGGTCCCATGGACCTGTGCACCTTCAGGTTCCTTAGACGATCTCAAACTTGATCTTCTCCTCCCTCTCCAGTTCACTTCCTCAGGAATCTGTAGACAGCAACGATGTTGCCTCTCAGTCTCCTTTTCTCCAAACTAGACAAACCCAGAATCCTTAGTCACTCCTCACAGGACAATTACGATATTAACCATATGGTTAGCACATTTGTTTTTAAAAAATGGGGATCTGAGCCCTTCTCAGTGAGTAATTACATTAACACAATGGTCAGGCTTTTAAAGGAAAGGGAGGCAGTAGCCTTATTCTTCCTGACCTTTTATTCAGTTTAGGTATGTTTGGAGCTCTGTGGGCAACCTCTACCTGGAAAATATTATTAGATCTCAGATGTGACCTAGATCTCGAAGCAGTTTAAGCCTCCTATAACGTTTATATAGAAATATGTGGTGCTCACCTCAACTTCCCCATCATGGCATCTCCAAGCTGAGGCTGACCACATGACTAAAGAATTAATGACTTGTTCATGTTCTCTGTATATTGAAAGAATCCATATGAAATTAAAGAACTTCATCAGAAAAAACTAAGAGAAACCCATCACAAGTCTATCATAGCCTGGTGGTTAAACCATTCATGAATGAGCTTTAATATCTAATATCTATATTACAGCTAATGTATTCAGAGGTGGTATTTCTTTTAATGAATGTTAAGCATCTGACTATTAGGCTTTTATGTGAAGATAATGTTTGGATCCCTTGAATGATCAGCAAAGAGAAGGAGACACACCAGAGTGGAACGAATCGATCTTGGGTGAGGGCTACCACTATTTCCAGGAAAAGCTTAGACAACTAAAATCTAATAGAACCTAAACAGAAGATATGGTTCAGACTTAGGGTTACATATTTAGGCTTCAGCTTACTGGAGTTTTAAAAATTTTTCCTACCACTTCAATGTTTGCATCAGGCATCCTAAGTAATAATTAGGTACATATGCTCCTTAGTGAATTTAGCCTTTTGGCTATAGTTAATACACAGATCCTTCCCAAATAATTTCAGCAGAAATATGCTAGGGGGTGTTCATACAGCACTTCTACCTCTAGCAGACAGTGCTCTTGCTCACTAGACCCCCAAGGGTGCTTCAGACATGCACGATTCCAAGCACCTGTGTAGTACATTGTGTTCAAAAGTGATTTTTGTAATGTCTTAGAACCACTTTGCAAATGCCATCCTTCGCTCTCTTTATACATACTTCCAATATTTCTCAAGGTGTTATGGCTATAAAAATGTGTACTTCAGAATGCTCGGTCTAAACCTGGATGCTAAATGTGTTCTGTAAAGTATTAAAAAGTTTATTTTTCTTAACACTGTATGAGGACTTAATAAGGCAACATTGACTACCTCAATTGTCTAAATCAATACTAACTGTTTAAAAATCCACGTAGAATTACAACCAATAAAGCCAGATACCATCCAGAAAAAAAAAAAAATCTTTAAAGGAGAACACTATTCTTCTCTCTCTTTGGCTGTCATTTTAAATTGATTAGTCTTCAGGGCAGGAAATGTATGAAAATTTATTTAAGGAGCTAACACAAGATAAACTGTTAGAAAAGGAAGTCTGCCAAGGAAAAAGCTCGAAGAAAAAATGACAAAATAAAATGAGAAGATTAATCCGTTAGTGAGAGACACAGATGAGTGTACACTGAAGTGATAAGTGAATCTTCATTTTAAGTGTGATCAGCTCCCAGTTATAAAACTTGGGTTTTTTAGTGGGCTTTTCACTTTTCCAAGAGTGTTTATTGGATTCTTTTCCTTAATGGTTCTCTAAACTGTAACTTTAAAATTGTATGTTATTGAGGACCATACCAAGAATGTATGATCATTACCCATTTTAAAAGGAAACTACAGGAGTATTTCTAGTGCTTAAGAGACTTTGAAATTAAACCTGTCTTGAATAGGAGGTCAGACCAGATGACTTTTAAAGGTGTCTTCCAGGCTGAATTTTACTATGATCCTATGGTTTGCAGAATCAAATTCAAATCTCAGAGCTTCATGGGCCCTGCAGAAAAAATAAAGAGCGCCTTGGAAAGAATATATGCAGGTGAACTCATTCCATAACCTGTCTATAGGGTGATTCTTCCTTTTTGTAGGCAAGCATTACCAGTTTAGGGAGACTGCAAGTACTGCATTTTGTGTGGTTCATGCCTATAAAATACTTCTTGTACAAATCAGTTAGTCATCCCAAAGCAGACTCAGTTCTCCTATGATTCCCACCATTGGCAAGTGTTCATATATTTCTCATTTGACTTTCTTTGTGGCCCTTATTTCCTTTGTGTCACTCATTTTCTTATCCAGCTTAGCCATGCTGACAACTTTGACACTCTGAGTGCACACAGTCCAAAGCTAACAAGTGAAGCTTATCAGAAGATACCCTTTTTTTGTGCCTGTGATCACAGAACTTGAACTTTGGTCCCTTTATCTTTTATCAAAACAAACTTTCAAATCCTTTGAAGTACAGCAGTCTCAAGACTGCTGGTATCAGCTATTCTCAATCATACATGGCTACAGCCATTTTCTCACTCCTTCTTTGTGCATGGTATGGGAAAGCACTGCTTGAATGAGACAAATAGGAAAATGTTACAATAGCCTTTTACAGCAAAACCATAAAAAGGGAAGCGTCTGCTGAGACTCTTGCACTTGAAAGGATGTCCTTGAATGATTTAAGAATAGTCTGACTGATATCATGGATACAGTACAATTCAAAGATGAATTAAACTAGGAGACTTAATATAAGCTGTATCAGAACTGTGAAAAGTCTTTTTGGCTGAAATGTGTTGTTTAATTTGGAGTGTATTTGGGGTTTAAAATTGCATATACAACATAATATTTTCTTTTATTTAGTGTCTCATCTTTCAGGATGTGTTGTCAGGTAATATCTGTAATTCCAAGGTGAGGGAGGACTGCTCACCATTTTTCACAGTGTTCAGCATCTTAACAAATTGGCCAGTGCATTTCTTCTGGAAATGTTCTCTCTTTTGATGAAGGGGAGAAAATTTTAATCTTGCATGCAGAAGATGAAGTTGCACCAATCATGTCTGCTAATATTTAGTGCACAAAAAAATCAAAGCAGAGGCATTTTATGGGCACCTAAATTAGGGTATATTGCTTGAAAATACAGATGACACAGACTGATAAAAATACTGAGGGAAAAAAAACCACCACTGATTGGCAATCTATGATATGCCAAGTGAACAGCGGGAGGGGGGAAACAGTGTGTGCTTTTTAGAGGAAATTTACTGTGCAGAGGTAGGCCTTCCAGCCAAGCAGGAGTGGAAGCATAAATGTTAGAGATATTTGATGCAGAGAGCATCACTTAGGGCTACTATCAAGTTGAGAAAATAACAGTGAAAAGAAAGTAAATGAAAATTAACAAATTAAGAGAACATTTATATATAATTTCAGAGGCCTTAGGACAATAAAATAGTTGTTTAAAGAATACTACTAGCAATCTTTTCCTAGTTTGGCATCATATTTATCTGTTAAATTAGTATTTCTGTGGATTTAGCTATACTGGAAATAACACTAACAAATGTGAGGGAATATTGTAAAATGTGTTGTAGAGGAAGTCTGTAATGCATTCTTCTGTGTAATCATTTAAATGAGGCAAATGAGTTTTCATCAAGATTAAAACACATATTCTCTTACTCCTTTTCCTGTTAAAAAATACTTTATGTTTTTCATTTACTGCTCATTTTTTAAATTCTTGCTTTCTTTGTTGATGTGCAGCTTTTGACAGACACTAAATTAATTATAAGTCACAAATATAATTCTTTTTCTGATCACACACTTGGGTTTTAAATTCAATGGATCAACACGTATAAGACATCAATATTTGTGTCTACAGATAAATGGAAGAAAAATTCCTCTAAAGAAATATAAGAGTGTGCAGAAGATTATCAGAACAAATTAACGAATAAAATGAAAAATGAAACTTTCCCTTCTGCTTTGCACTATACTAAGACAATCATGTCTCTGTTTAATTTTACAAAACACTTATTAATCCATTTCACCATTTCCCTTCTGCTTTGCGCTATACTAAGACAACCATGCCTCTGTTTAATTTTACAAAACACTTATTAATCCATTTCACTTCACATCAAGAAGACGTTTCAATGAATATGAGGGACTATGTGAATCTAATTTGTTATTACAAAAATTCGAACCACATCCTAGAAGGATACATGAAGATATTTTTCTGTTATTCAATAGCAGAATCACAAGCATCCTAACCAGAAGGATCACTATAGAATTTTTCATTAGTGAGAAGTCTGTACAGGTTTTTCAGGGTTTACAAAAATGTGCACTACGAAGTACTGTCCCTTGATTCCTGTCATAGAATGCTATGAGTCCAACTCTTGTCTGATTAAGAGACAGCATGGAATGATCCTCTGTCCCTCTGCTTCTCTGGAGCAGTTTCTTTTCTGGGTACTATTAGACCAAATGGTAGTAGAATTTCACTTCTGGATTACATTAGTGGAAATTTGAATGCCTCCAGTAAAATCTTGAAAAACTATTTTATCTGTTACAGCTCTTTGGGTTGTTTGGTTTTGTTTGTTTATTTGTTTCCTGTCAATGCATTTAAATATTGAGAGCTTCTGTTTTAGTGAGACCTAAGTATAAATTATAGATAGTGCATTTTGGAAAACTATTAGATTTTTATTTTAACAAAATATGAATATGAAATGTCTATGAGTTTACATTTTATATCCTGAAATGAGTAGCTATTCTAATATAGACAGTGACATTTGGTGATCTACCTAGCTAGCCAAAGAGCCAGAGAAAAAATTAGTATAGCAAAGTAAAATAATGAGACGACAGCAGCAATCACAATTTTTACGTTTGTAAGATAACCATCATATGTTCTTTTCCTGTCAGTATTTCAAAGTGGGAAAAGTTCAGACAGGATGTTTCTGATAAAAGATTTCCAGTCCAAACTTCAATATAGTCAAGTTCATCTTATGGGATAAAGAAGGGAAAATAACAGTTTAGTAATACCATGTTCCCTATAGCCTTATTCATTAAAGACGTTGATGGAGTCATTCCCATAATGAATTTGACCATTGCTCAATGTCCAGATGGAGATCAGTGACGAGAGGTTTCCCGCAGGCGTCTGTATTGCGACCAGTACTGTTTAGTATCTTCATCAATGACATAGACAGCGGGATTGAGTGCACCCTCAGCAAGTTTGCAGATGACACCAAGCTGAGTGGTGTGGTTGACACGCCTGAGGGATAAGATGACATGCAGAGGGACCTGGACAAGCTTGAGAAGTGGGCTCATGTTGGCTCATGAGGTTCAACAAGGCCAAGTGCAGGGTCCTGCACCTGGGTCGGGACAATCCCCAGTATCAATACAGGCTGGGGGATGAAGGCATTGAGAGCAGCCCTGCTGAGAAGGACTTGGGGGTACTGGTGGATGAAAAGCTGGACATAAGCTGACAATGTGCGCACCCGCAGCCCAGAAACCCAACCGTATCCTGAGCTGCATCAAAAGAAGCGTGGCCAGCAGGTGGAGTGAGGTGATTCTGCCCCTCTGCTCTGCTCTGGTGAGACTCCACCAAGGGTACTGCATCCAGCTCTGGAGCCCTCAGCACAAGAAAGACATGGACCTGTTGGAGCAGGTCCAGAGGAGGTGTCCTGGTTCCGCCTGGGAGAGAGTTAACTTTCTTCCCAGTTGCTTGTGGGGTGTGCTGTGTTTCAAGTTTGGTACGAGAGGAGCATTGATGGCCCATTGATGCTCTGGCTGTTGCTGGGTGGTGCTTGCACCAGGGACTTTTTGTTTCTCTTTTCGGCCTCCCATGCCCTGCCACGTGCAGGGGAACATGTTGGGGGGGGGAGCACAGTCGGGGTGTTTGACCCAGCTGGCCAATGGGGTATTCTATACTATGTGACATCATGCTCAGTATAAAAAATGGGGCTTGCCCCCCCATTCGTGACACGCGGTCAGCGGTCGGTGAGCAGTTGCATTGTGCATTGCCTGCTTTGTATATTCTGTTATTGTTGTTGTTCTCATTGTTATTGTTACTGTTCTACTTAATTTTATTTCAATTATTAAACTGTTTTTATCTCAACCCGCGAGTTTTCCTACTTGTGCCCTCCAGATTCTCACCCCCATCCCACCGGAGGGGGGGAGGGGGTGAGCGAGCAGCTGCGTGGGGTTTATTTGCTGGATGGGGTTAAACCACGACAGTCCTTTTTGGCGCCCAAAGTGGGGCAGCGAAGGGTTGAGATAACAACAGAATAACTAGAGCATATTAAGGAATTTATATCTGTTAACATATTAATATATCTAATCTGCACCATGCTCTTGTTTTTACTCTACCTATTAAAGATTGGTGTTGGGTTTTGTCGTCTGCTGTGCTCTGCAGTGATTAATGATGTTTTGCCTGGGAGATTTGTTACTAAAACACTGGCATTGGGGGTTATTTCGTATTTGGGATTTGTAATGAAGCTGTTATGGTATTTCGGGTACCACCTCATGGAGACCATTAGCAATTATACCTCTTCCTCTGAGAGATTTTTTATAGAGGAAATAGGGAATGGCAGCCTCACTACCTTCCTCTATGATGTTGTCTCCTTCATTAAAATAATTTGTCAGTACCTTGAACATCCCTGGGTAGTTAATTGTTTTGGTTTTATCCAAGGTTAGTAAGCAATTTAAGAATGTCATGCAGAGATCTGCCCCAAGGCTGGATAGTTATGAGTGGCAGGGTGAGTGGGATAGCATGGGCAAATGCCTAGGATGGTGGGCACCCCCCAGTGTTTTGGAACTTCATCCCTGGGCACGTGCAGAATTCTGAAAAATTAGTAGAATATTTGGAAAAAGTATGCTGTAACCCTGCCAATTCGAAGGAGACACAAATCACTGCAATGTGCTGGGGCCTGGCCCACGCCTACAGAGCCCTGTTTAACACCACTCAGAACCCCCAAAGGGAAGAAAAGGTCTTTGCACCTGATGACAAAACAACAGGCCCTGTGGCTCCCCCACCCCCCACGGCAAGCACTGCAGCGACTCCGCCCCTTGAGACAGAGAACCAACCCATGCCGGTATCAATCACCCCTATAAAAAAATAAAATACACAAGAAAATCAGCTCATTTAGTAACGGATGAAAATGAACCAGGGCCATCACGAGAACAGGAGGAGGAAGAGGCAGAACCTGTAAATGAGATGGTAAGCACCGGATCCCTATCTCTGAGTGAGCTGAGAGATATGAGAAAAGACTTCAGTCGTCATCCAGGCGAGCACATTGTCACCTGGCTGCTCCTGTGCTGGGATAAAGGGACCAGTATCTTGGAACTAGAGGGTAGGGAAGCCAAGCAACTGGGATCCCTTTCTAGGGAAGGGGGCATTGACAAAGCGATTGGACAAGGGGCACAAGCCCTCAGCCTTTGGAGGCAACTCCTGTCAGGCATGCAGGAAAGGTATCCTTTCAAGGAAGATGTTATATGCCACCCAGGCAAGTGGACCACTGTGGAGAGAGGTGTCCAGTACCTGAGGGAATTAGCTGTACTGGAGGTGATTTATGATGACCTGAACAACGAGCAGTTATCCAAAGACTCAGATGAAGTCAAATGCACCCGACCCATGTGGCGGAAGTTTGTACGGAGCGCACCAGCGTCACATGCAGACTCATTGGCAATAATGACCTGGAAAGTTGGAGAGGAACAAACAGTGGATGAATTGGCTGGCCAACTCCGGCAATATGAAGAAAGTCTCTCTTCCTCCCTATGGGCCTGTGTCTCTGCTGTGGAGAAACTGTCCCGGGAGGTCCAGCAACTCAAAGAGGATACGTCCTATTCTCCATCTGTATGGACCAATATCTCAGCCATTAGGAGTAAGCGTCCCTCTGCTCAAGAGAGGAGATATCGTGGGTACACAACCCAGGGCACCCTGTGGTTTTACCTGCATGACCACGGAGAGGACATGAGGAAGAAGGATGGAAAATCTACCTCAGCCCTAGAGGCACGGGTACATGTGTAGCAAGGAAAAACAATCACACAAGGGGGTTCTCCCAGGATAACTGCTGCTCCAGTCTCCAGTGAGCAGCTTCTACAGACAGAGTAGAAGGGCTGATTCCACTTCTGGCCTTCATAAAGGGACTTCTGATTCATACTTACAAGATGTGGGTAACGAATATGATGACCAGAACTAGAGGGGCTCTGCCTCTGGCCAGATGGAGGAAAGGGACAACCGGGTTTACTGGGCTGTGTGGATTCGATGGCCTGGCACATCAGACCCACAGGAGTATAAGGCTCTCGTAGACACCGGTGCACAGTGTACCCTGATGCCATCAGGCTATAAAGGGGCAGAACCCATTTGTATTTCTGGAGTGACAGGGGGATCCCAAGAGTTAACTGTGTTGGAGGCCGAAGTGAGCCTGACCGGGAATGAGTGGCAGAAGCACCCCATTGTGACTGGCCCAGAGGCTCCATGCATCCTTGGTATAGACTACCTCAGGAGAGGGTATTTCAAGAACCCAAAAGAGTATCGGTGGGCTTTTGGTATAGCTGCCCTGGAGACAGAGGAAACTAAACAGCTGTCCACCTTGCCTGGTCTCTCAGAGGACCCTTCTGTTGTGGGGTTGCTGAGGGTTGAAGAACAGCAGGTGCCAATCATTACTAAAATGGTGCACTGGTGACAATATTGCATCAAACAAGATTCCCTGATTCCCATCCATAAGTTGATTCGCTGACTGGAGAGCCAAGGAGTGATCAGCAAGACTCACTCACCCTTCAACAGTCCCATATGGCCAATGCGAAAGTCTAATGGAGAATGGAGAGTAGAGTGGAGAACAGTAGTCTACTGTGGCCTGAATGAAGTCACGCTGCCACGGAGTGCTGCCGTGCCGGACGTGCTAGAACTCCAATACAAACTGGAGTCAAAGGCAGCCAAGTGGTACGCCACAATTGACATTGCTAATGCGTTCTTCTCAATCCCTTTGGTGGCAGAGTGCAGGCCACAGTTTGCTTTCACTTGGAGGGGCATCCAATACACCTGGAACCGACTGCCCCAGGGGTGGAACAGGGGTGGAAACACAGCCCTACCATTTGCCATGGGCTGATCCACTATGCACTGGAACAGGGTGAGACTCCCGAACACCTGCAATACATTGATTGCATCATTGTATGGGGCAACACAGCAGGAGAAGTTTTTGAGAAAGGGGAGAGAATAATTCAAATCCTTCTGAAGGCCAGCTTTGCCATAAAACAAAGTAAGGTCAAGGGACCTGCACAGGAGATCCAGTTTTTAGGAATAAAATGGCAAGACGGATGTCGTCAGATCCCAATGGATGTGATCAATAAAATAACAGCCATGTCCCCACCAACTAACAAAAAGGAAGCACAAGCTTTCTTAGCCGTTGTGGGCTTTTGGAGAATGCATATTCCAATAATTCCATATTCCAGTCATATCATAAGCCCTCCCTATCACATGACCAGGAAGAAGAACAATTTCAAATGGGGCCCTGAGCAACAACAAGCCATTGAACAAATTAAACAGGAGATAGTTCAGGGAGTAGCCCTTGGGCTAGTCCGGGCAGGACAAGGTGTAAAGAATGTGCTACACACTGCAGCCGGGGAGAATGGCCCTACCTGGAGCCTCTGGCAGAAAGCACCAGGGGAGACTCGAGGTCGACCCTTAGGGTTCTGGAGTCGGGGATACGAGGATCCAAGGCCCACTACACTCCAACTTAGAAGGAGATATTGGCAGCATATGAAGGGATTCGAGCTGCTTCGGAAGTGGTTGGTACTGAAGCACAGCTCCTCCTGGCACCCTGACTGCCGGTGCTGGGCTGGATGTGCAAAGGGAGGGTCCCCTCTACACATCATGCAACCGATGCTACGTGGAGCAAGTGGGTCGCACTGATCACACAATGAGCCTGAATAGGAAACCCCAGTCGCCCAGGAATCTTGGAGGTGATCACGAACTGGCCAGAAGGCAAAGATTTTGGAATATCCCCAGAGGAGGAGGTGACACGTGCCGAAGAGGCCCCACTGTATAATAAACTACCAGAAAATGAGAAGCAATATGCCCTGTTCACTGATGGGTCCTGTCGCCTTGTGGGAAAGCATCGGAGGTGGAAAGCTGCTGTATGGAGTCCTATACGCCAAGTTGCAGAAACTGCTGAAGGAGAAGGTGAATCGAGTCAGTTTGCAGAGGTGAAAGCCGTCCATCTGGCCTTGGACATTGCTGAACGAGAAAAATGGCCAGTACTTTATCTCTATACTGACTCATGGATGGTGGCAAATGCCCTGTGGGGGTGGCTGCAGCAATGGAAGCAGAACAACTGGCAGCGCAGAGGTAAACCCATCTGGGCTGCCGCATTGTGGCAAGATATTGCTGCCCGGGTAGAGGACCTGACTGTAAAAGTACGTCACGTAGATGTTCACGTACCGAAGAGTTGGGCCACTGAGGAACATCAAAACAACCAGCAGGTGGACCAGGCTGCTAAGATTGAAGTGGCCCAGGTGGATCTGGACTGGTAACATAAGGGTGAATTATTTATAGCTCGGTGGGCCCGTGACGCGTCAGGTCATCAAGGAAGAGACGCAACATACAGATGGGCTCGTGATTCAGGGGTGAATTTGACCATGGACGCTATTGCACAGGTTATCCATGAATGTGAAACATGCGCTGCAATCAAGCAAGCCAAGCGAGTAAAGCCTCTTTGGTATGGGGGACAATGGTTAAAATATAAATATGGGGAGGCCTGGCAGATTGATTATATCACAATCCCACAAACCCGCCACGGCAAGCGCTATGTGCTCACCATGGTGGAAGCAACCACCGGATGGCTGGAAACATACCCTGTGCCCCATGCCACTGCCCGGAACACCATCTTGGGCCTTGAAAAGCAAGTCCTGTGGCGACATGGCACCCCCGAAAGAATTGAGTCAGACAACGGGACTCATTTCCAAAACACCGTCATAGACACCTGGGACAAAGAGCATGGCATTGAGTGGGTCTATCACATCCCCTACCATGCACCAGCCTCTGGAAAAATTGAACGATACAACAGACTGCTAAAGACTACGCTGAGAGCAATGGGTGGTGGGACATTCAAGCATTGGGATACACATTTAGCAAAAGCCACCTGGTTAGTCAACACTAGGGGGTCTGTTAATCGAGCTGGCCCTGCCCAATCCAAACCCTTACGTACTGTAGATGGAGATAAAGTCCGTGTCTTGCACATAAGAAATATGCTGGGGAAGACAGTCTGGGTTACTCCTGCCTCTGGCAAGGGAAAACCCATCCGTGGGATTGCTTTTGCTCAAGGACCTGGGTGCACTTGGTGGGTGATGCGAAAGGATGGGGAAGTCCGGTGTGTACCTCAAGGGGATTTAATTTTGGGTGAAAATAGTCAATGAACTGAACTGTATGATGTTAATTACTATATAATACTATATGTCATCACTTCTGTGGTTACTATATATCATATTAACGGTATTACAGTAAGAATCACCCAGATTAATGAAGAATGAACTCCGATGAAACCAAGCAAAGATGATAGAACCGGACAAGCACAGTGATAATGGAACCTCAGCATGCAAGAGCCCAACACCACACACCATCTCTCCTGCCCTGAAAGACTTTTATGACAGATGGAGCCCAAAGTCATGGACTAAATGAACTCAATAGACATTTTAGACAGATGTCCTGTGGACTAAGGGAATGATATCTATGTGTGTGTATATATCAAAAGGCAGGAAAAGTGGTGATGATGAATTGGAATGTATTGGAAAACGTGAGACCTGGGCATGACATAGATGGTATAGAATAAGGGGTGGATACTGTCCTGGTTCTGGCTGGGATAGAGTTAACTCTCTTCCCAGTAGCTTGAGGGGTGTCCTGTGTTTTGGGTTTGGTATGAGAGGAGTGTTGATGGCCCATTGATGCTCTGGCTGTTGCTGGGTGGTGCTTGCACTGGGGACTTTTTGTCCCCATGCCCTGCCATGTGCAGGGGAACCTGTTGGGGGGGGGAGCATAGGCGGGGTGTTTGACCCAGCTGGCCAATGGGGTATTCTATACCATGCGACATCATGCTCAGCATAAAAAACTGGCGGGGGGGGCCCTCGCCCCCCCATTCGTGACACGCGGTCGGCGAGCAGTTGCATCATGCATCGCCTGCTTTGTATATTCTGTTATTGTTGTTGTTCTCATTGTTATTATTACTGTTCTACTTAATTTTATTTCAATTATTAAACTGTTTTTATCTCAACCCGCGAGTTTTCCTACTTGTGCCCTCCAGATTCTCTCCCCCATCCCACCGGGGTGGGGGTGGGGGTTGGGGGGAGCGGTTTGAGCGAGCGGCTGCATGGGGTTTATTTGCTGGCTGGGGTTAAACCATGACAGTAGGGCCACGAAAATTATTAGAGGGGTGGAATGCCTCTTCTATAAAGAAAGGCTGAGAGAGTTGGGGTTACTCAGCCTGGAGAAGAGAAAGCTTCAGGGAGACCTTATTGCAGCCTTTCAGTACTTAAAGGGGGCTTATAAGACAGATGGGGACAAACTTTTTAGCAGGGCCTGTTGTGACAGGACAAGGCGTAATGGTTTTAAACTAAAAGAGGGTAGATTTAGACTAGATGTAAGGAAGACATTTTTTCCAATGAGGGTGGTGAACAGGTTGCCCAGAAAAGTTGTAGATGCCCCATCCCTGGACACATTCAAGGTCATGTTGGATGGGGCTCTGAGCAACATGATCTAGATGTTGAAGATGTCCCGGCTCATTGCATGGGAGGTTGTACTAGATGACCTTTAAAGGTCCCTTTCAACCGAAATCATGCTATGATTCTATGATTCTATGATTCTATGATTTAAGTTTCAAAAGGACTAGTCTGCTATAATTACTTGCTAAGGCAGATAAACAGCATCCAGGGATAACCAATAATTCCGGAAGAATATAACTCTCCAGGTATGCACTCAATTAAAGGGAAATATTGAATCTTCTGCTTGCCCAGAGTAGGTCAATTAAGTCATGTTAACATTATAAGTTTTGCAGTATTTAAAGGGTGGTGTTAATCAGGATCAGAAAAAGAAGCTGTGATTTCCTCACTGAGCACAGTCTTTCTTGTACATTTTCAGGATAATTTTCCCTATGGCACTATTGGCATATACTTCTATTCAAGTTCTTTCCTTTACTCTTTTTGTCCTCATCCGTAAGTTCACTGTAGTAGAGTATTTTGTACATCTCCAGCTCTATTCAATAAATAATAGCAGTCATAAAATGCACTTTATTTTATACCCATTTGCTCAAGTCCATAAATATTAAGTTTTATTATAGGAATATTTGTGGATATTTTTAAGATTAGAGAAAGACAAAAAAAAGAGTATCTGCAGTCTGTTACAGGTAACTCTTACGTAATCAGGACTGAATACTGAATGAAATGAGTGAAACACTGTACACTGTGTTTGTACACTGTCTATTGTCATTACCTGTAATATACTCCTCAAATGTCTTATTACTTTCAGAAAGGTGGATGAATGGCTTAAATGATTGATAATGCAATGCAGAAACTTACAATGCTGGATGATTAGTTCAGATATCTCAAAGTGGTATATAAGATAGCTGCACAGTTGCCTGGAGATATCATACAAAGTCAGTGGTGGGTGTTTTTTTTTTTTCCAGTTTATTCATTGTTTATTAGTGTAATTACAGTTTGAAAAGACAGGAAAAAATCCAGTGTTAACTTTCAGCAAGGGCTGCCATTTACTAACAAAAAATCAATGTGGACTGTATTCAGTAGTCTTGGCCTACCCCCATATATTTATATCCCAGAAAATGCCCAGGCAGAACTGCTTTGTATCTCAACTGGCTTTATGACCAGAGGTCAAGTCTGAAAGCTGAACCTTAAGGATTTCAAAGAAATCTGCTCCGAGGAACTTAACACCTTAATATTTAAGTGTCATTCATGAATTAGCATTTAAATGTGGGTCAATAGTTCATATCAGAGTCAAGCAGGTGCACCATGGAGAACAGGGTTCACTGCCACCAGTCATCCAGTGTTGCTCACATCCTTCATTGTCCATTTTAAACAGTAATGCATACTACAATTCTTCCTGCTGCCTCAAGTATCACAGATTCTAATAAAAAAAAGCATTAAAATGTATATATCTGTTAATAGCTTAAGTATGCGATTACCTAATCTGTGAGAAGCTTCTGTATAGATTAATCCTGCACAAGATTCAGTGGTGTGTCTGTTCTAAAAAAATAGCAACCAGTGGTTACTGGTCATTATAGGAATACAACCTTGGGTGTTGAGTAAAATCAGATACAGGGATAGCAATGAAAACAGAGAATAAGCATTCAATGTATGTAGAACATACTTATGTAGTAAATGTCAAGTGTGATGTAGAGTTGAAGGTCAGTGAAGAAACAGCAAGGTGTAGAATGTGACAGAAAAAATGTGATCCTGCAGTTCGCAGGAAGAAGCCCCCGCTTCATACTTTTCCCAGCAAAGTGAAGTACAAATTTTAAGGAACTATTAGAACTTATCCTAGAATGGTGGTATGTGTCAAAATTAATTTTTAATTCTGTACCTATCTGTAAATAATATTGTTTTAATACTCACAAATGTATTCAATAGTCTATTTTACCAAAATATACCATGAACAGTTTGCAGATGTAAATTAATAAACTTGTCTTCTTCCAGTATGACCACTTAGGAATTTTCTATTAGGACCAATTAGAAAACACCACCACAGGAAACAGTCACCCCAGCAAAGGGAAAGTTTATGATTTATACTAACACTTAAAGGAAATTAAAAGGAAATGAAGATACACTGATGAAGAGCCTTATTAAAGGCAACAGAGGAGAGCACTGCAAAGCCAAAAATAAGGTCTGTATCTTCTGCACCTAAACAATTGTTTCATCCACTGTTTCACCCAAAGAACAGGGTTTAAAAATCCTCTGAATTTTAGACTGCACTTCTATTATTTCTAAAATCAAAAGAGCAGGACCAAGATTAAGTGAGAAATACTCAATAGAAAGATCATGATAAGCACTAAAGATCTCTGGTATTTACCAGACTTTTAAATATCTTTTGTTCTAAAAAATTGTTCAAAACAAAGAGGAGACGGAAGCCATTTAGTGCAGTTCCTATCTTATGGAATCACCATGCTGGCAAATCTGTTTTGTGTTTAAGTAAATGATTGCACATTGCAGCTAAAAATGAAAAGTAATTATAAATTTATTAACAAATTAATGGCCTGAGGGAATTCACCTTTATTTAGACTATGGTATTATTAAAAGAAGAATTATTTTCAAAAAATGTTTGATTTACTGAACATAGAAAATGGGAAAATATCACAAGAAATTATATGATCAAGGACAGAGTAGTATTACATTGAACTGCAAAGCAAGTCTAGTGGGATATGCAGTGATATCAGCCCAGTGACATAAACCCACTGTTGCTAGGAGCTTTGATATCAGCCAGAAATATGCTGAGAAAATTAATTAGAGAAAAATCATTACTGAAGACATAATGTCACTGATCTTCATTACCCATCATCCAAAAGAGGGCTCACTTAATTTGATAAATTTTCCTATTAATATGGAAACATAGACTCATGTTTGCATAATAATGATATATTTTACCAGTTGCTGTCACATTCTTAAAAATTACTGTTACAACCTGGAAATGCGGCAAATTATGGAAATCACAATTACCTAAGTTAAGCTAATTTGCAAAGAAGAGAAAATATGAAGGTTTTCCACTCTAGTTTGTTTCTCGTCAATGTGAAAGTTACATAAATATCATTCAGGTGTGCTTGGTTTTTTCATTGGCTTATGTTGACACACTTGTGGTTATTTTATAACTACTCTATCTCCCAGGTCTCTGTTGCTATCTTAGAACAAGATTTTATAACTATTCAGTTTCAAATAAATAAAGGGAATAAAACTTATTTCCCTTTTCTTCAGAAAACTTGACCCATACTGACAGAGCAGAGAGAACAGAAGGAAAGTCACCACTAACAATTAGTGGGTCTGTAGCACACTGTGGTGGTGCATTCATACCCCCCCCCTTCTTCCCTGGGCCACTTGTTGATCTGGGCCGCTTGTTGATCTCAGAAATTTCCATGAAACCTCGGCCTTGGTGTACTGAGTCTGGCAGTTGAGCACTCCTTGACTGTATCAGAAACTCTGCATAGCTGAGGCTGGGAACATACTCCTACTACCTGGCCCGGGTGTCCAGTAGAACAACACTGAAACCTTGAGAATTTTTTAGTAATTACCACCTGGGACTGTGGCCAGGATGGAAATTTATGGATGACTAAAGCCAACCATCTTGCGAACCTATAAATGATGGTCCGAAGAGAGGCCCTTTGAGCTCTCCTGGACCGCAGCGGCTGCACCCAGCATTTCCCTCTGAGTGGGACGCCTCTCAGAGCTTGCAATCTTTCAGGTCTACGATATTCGGAGGACCACTGGGTCCTGGGTGAGTCCCTTTGGAAGCTCAACCCTTTGCCCGTTGAGAGGGAATGCCTAGACATTCGACGTGAATATTTCTTCACTGAAATCAAGGGGAATTTTTAACAGGTATACTTCTGTATAGTTTTATATATATATATGTTTCTCTGTGTGTGTGAACTAATAGTAAGCATAATCTGTAATTAAGTTGTGATTGTAGTAGACTTACTAACCTACTTTGCAAATATTGAATAGTTAATGATTAGGCGTTACTAAAGTTTGTTAATGATTAGTTGATAATTAAGTGTTGCTAAATTGTGAATGAAACCTAGACTGTCCCTGAAATATAAACACTTAGATGATTTTCCTTTATATGTTTCACCCATGTAATAAGTAATAGAGTGAACTTTGCCATCGAATTCTATTAGGTCGCACCTTTATAAATCTCTATTAAAATCACTTTCTGCTAATTTCTTTGACGGTGATTCTTTAAGCAGCCTCTAAACCACTCACTCGCGACACACACTCAACCTGCTTCAGTATAATATCCTATATTGTGAGTCATAATTGAGTAGCTACATGATCTTTATGAAAGCTCATCACAGTTGTGGTCTCAGTACTGGAACAAAAGCAAAGGTGCTTTAAGCATGATTACCAAAAGGGACCAGGAATAATTAGATCACAAGTGGCACCACAGTTTTCCCAAGACATGAAAAAAGACATAGTAGGAACAATATACAGGATTTACTGGAGATTTTTTTTTTTCTTTTATGTACTTCATTTTAACTTTTGAACAAAATAATCATTGTTACCTCTCAAAAACTGTAATCTGTGCTACCATTGCATGACACCCTCCGTATAGGGGTATATCCAAGGTGTTCTGTGTTCTCTCCAAGAGCATAATGTCATGTAATCCTGGGGGGGGGAGGGGGGAATAAATTAGAAGTCATCTAGTGACTTCTCTGGAAGTTATCTAGTCCAAACTTCTACTCAAAACAGGGCTAACTGGAAAATTAGATTAGGTTGTTTAAGGTCTTGTCCAGCTCAGTTTTGAAAACCTCCAAGGATGGAAAATCTGCAACAACTTTGGGCAACCTGTTCCAGGGCTTAACAACTCTGATTATGAAATTTTGCTTGTATTTAGTGGGAATTTCCAACAGCTTGTGTCTGTTGCCTCTTGTACTTTCTCTGTGAACCTCTAAGATAAACCTGGCACCATCTTCTCCAAGCATCCCCCTATTTAGGCCATGGAAGACTGCAACTAGATCTGTCAGGGAGTAGCAAGTAGAGGCAGGATCCAAAGGTGACACAAGGGAGGCAGGGGCAGTTACATCATAGGCAAATTCCTGGTCCCACAGTACCCCATCAAGGTAGGCAGAAGAGGTCTGTGATGGTAACCAGGTTCAGCAAGAATCCAGATAGCCAAACGAGTCCCTGGTGATAAATCAGGCCTGAAGTCAACCCAGGAAGTTGAGTTGGCAAGTCAGGGTCAGGGTAGGTCTGGAAACAGTAGCCAGGATCGGACACCATCCAGCAATTGCCAGATGAGAACATCATGATGAGGCAAGACTGATGTCAAACCTGGAAGTCAAATCTGTGAGTTACTATCAGTGACGGGATTAAGGATGTACATGGCCAGGCATGGGTATCTCTGTAAGGCTGCTGCAACATAGCTCAGGCCAAGACCATACACAAAAGCCTCAGCTTAAAAACAACTCCCATGTGAAGGAAGGGGAGCCTGTGATAAGCAGAGAAATTTGGGGCAGCTAGTCCTCTGACGCTTCTTCCTGACTTTTCTTGAAGACCTCTAAGGCCAGCTGAGGTTTCTCAAATAGCCCTCATTATCAGGGAGCTGGCTTTGAGCATGGGCAGCCAAATGCTGCCCCTTCACGACTGTCAGTGAAAACTATTATAAGAGGAAATTAATTCTTCAGACTTCTTTCTCAGAGTTTAAATGGCAAATGTGGATGGCACACCTGAGTATGGTGGTGAGAAGCAGTACAGAAGCACAACAGGGCACCAGAAACTGCACCTCTTGTACTACTTAGTTGTGTACTACTGTAGTTTGTGTTGTGATCTTTGTACATCCTCAGAACCATACTAAGAAGCTGACATAAAGTCTTTCCTTGGAGTAAGTCTACCTCAAGAAATAATGCCCATGGCAAAGATCTGCAAGCTTGTGATGATTTGGGCCGCATAGTGCAGTTCAGGCCCCAGACCCATAATTTCCTGGGCTCCCCACCAACAAGGTCTATACAGCATTTCACACCACCACATGAATTTACCAGCTCAGAGTTCCACTCCCTTGGGTATTTCTATGTCTTTTTTCATTCCACAGTGAAAACATATTTTGAGAGAAGCTTTTTTTTCCCCCCATGAGTCTGTAAAACAAACACAACAAATGTTGTGTATGTATATATATTTCAGATAACAACTAAGGGCCACTGAGAAGAGATCTAAGAGCAGGAAAAAGGCAAGTACCTGAGTATTTCTATTGTTGCTGATCTTACCCAAAACATAACTAACCTACTTCGAGTTATTCTTTTGGCTGTATGTACAGATAAAGCTATTACCTGCAAATACACTCATGAGTTGATGATTTCCATATGTGTTTCCTTCTTTCTTCTTCTTATGAGACCAGAATTGAGTGTGAAGCATGAGCCTATCTCATGTGCTCTTATGCCAGTATAACTGTTGAGTTTAACACTATACTCGATATACAAATGTTTATGAGAACACAATAAGGTGCACACTCCCTGCACAAGGTGAAACTTGACATCATTGAGAAAACAGGTGCTGATTACCTGAATGTTAATTTTGTTTTTCATCCTTTACCATTCTCCACACGGTTGGAAGTTCCAGTGTCACATCTGCCCACCTGGTACCTCTTATGAGCTTATTTTCCTTCACAGGATAGCAAGATTTTATGTTGCTAAGCTAAATGTTAGACCAATAGGAGTTTTCATCTTATTAGACAGAACAGGCATTGCCCAGAGATTTATATGGTTCATGTAAACTACATGTATTGTGAAACATACTGAGGAGGTGAAGAATCTATGAACTGTATCCCCTTGCTGGGCCAAATGCTAAGTGTCATTACCTCCTGAAAAAAAATAGACATACTCTTCCGAGTTAAAGGACTCTAGGAGGGAGTATACCTGAATGCTTTGATTGGCTTGTCATGTTTGTTGTTTTAAAAAAAAGCTTCCACTTGCAAGAACTTCCATTTTTAAGAGTTTTTCTTTATAGAATCAGAAAAGTCATCTATTAACTTTGCCCTAAAGTTAAAATTTCTAGAGAAAACACTGTGTCTAGCCTTTTCAAAGCTGCTGCAATATTGGAAGTCCTGCAAAATGCAAGCTTCTTGGGGCTTCCACAGAATAAAATCACGCTATTAAAAAAAAAAAAAAAATTCTTCTATTTTGAGGGATGTTGCTGTCTATAGCAGTACTCTCCAATTTAAATCTAGGAGAAAATGTCATTTAAATAAAAAGGAAGATCTTTGTAATGTGTGACTGGTAATGGCCTCAGGATATACCCAAGTACCTGCCTTTTTCCTGCTCTTAGACTTCTTCTCAGTGGCCCTTAGTTGTTATTTAGGTACATGCACACACACAAGTAAACAGTCTATGCTACAATGTATATTAATAAATAGTATTCATTTTTTTTTGATATATTTTTTACATGTATATACACAGTTGTTGAAATGGACTAACCCGTCACAAGATAGATCAGATACCAGAAAGTATGAACAGAATTTTCTGTATATGGAAAATGAGACAAAATTGTGGCATCATCTGGTTTTCTCCTGTAGTAACAGATATTCCTACTGATGTTTGATGATAAGCACAATAGTGACCAGATGTCTCTGTGTAAAATGGAATGTATACACATGTATGTGCATTTAAACTTACACAAAAGAAAAAAGAGATCTGTGTTAAAAAGCACCAGGCAAATGGATTTTTAAGATAAAATTTTACAAATATTATATATGCAGATTGCAGATTGTAAAATTATATAATTGTGCATGCATTTTACATATGCATAAGTGTTTCTGCATCTGTTTATAGATATATGCATTTTTGAAGATTTGTATCCATGCAATAAGTTTCTTAGTTGATGAACAGCAAATACGAACAGTGACACTTTCATTCAAGGAAGTATAGTTTAATATCATGAAGTCTTCACTACATCCAAAATACAAGATTGTAGCTGTGATACTGTGGTATTTCAGTCATTATAACAAAGATTTGTTATGGTGTGAATCACCACATTATGAGAGATTAATTTTAAATTAATCATCATCTCTACAATCTTCCTGTATGCATTAGAAATACATCTTGCCACTAGTTGATTAGCATTACTTTCCATATTATTCCTGTAGTACACACAAGCTATCAGAATTACAGTGCATCTGCTGACAAATGTTTAAGTTTCTCACCAACACCTTCTACCATATATCTATCTCTATCTATCTTCTATCATATATTTGATCTCAAAACTTTTCTCTGAGACATGGAAGTGCTATTATGCCTAATCTACAGAAGGATATTAAGGCACATCCATATGCAATTATATGGTCCATGAGCATTTAACTGTATCTAATAATTGCTTAGCCAAAATTTAGGATTCTACGTAAAGACTGGTTTAAAAAGGGGATTTCTACAACTTCCTACTTATTGTATTGTCTGGGAGCAAGGGAAGTTTTCATTCTTATCATTGCTAAAAGGAGTGTTTCCATTGATACGTAATGGCTGCTTCAGTAAGAAAAACACAAACCTTTCCTGGATATCATTCCTCTCTCTTTCTCTTCATTCTTTGCATAAGGAATTAAGATGCTTAAGACAGGTGTCTGAGCTCCATTGAGAGAGCCCAAAAATGATAATCTCTTCAGAGTTCATTTCTGAACTCTGGATGTTGCATTGAGTGGAATTATTCTTTAAGTTTTCTTGTAGGTAGTAAGTGTTCTTTCCTTTCATCATATACACATATTGTCAGTAGCGGACTGGCGTAGAGATCTTCACTTATGAAAGCAGATGTTAACACACACACACAAGCACACAAGTAAAATAGAAACTTTAGTCCTTCAGGATTAAACTTGACATTTTACACTTAAACAAGTTCACCAGGGACTCCTGAAGAAACTAAAAAGGAAACGTAATGAAAACACATATATGATGTTTCCTTATTTTGTATTATAAAAAATAAAATGCTGAGTAAATATATTAATGAAATAGGCAAGACTCCTCTTTCCCTAATATCTCAAAAAATAGCCTGTAGTATTTTACACTTTTAAAATGTGCATGTATGAGAAAGTATCAAGGTGTAAATGTGTCCAACTGCATGTGGGAATATAGTCTTAGTATTAGAAGCAATTGAAGAATATTTTGAAGCTGCAAGAAGAGAATATTAGTTCTATTTTGCTTTTAGATTTCAGTGAGATCTCAATCAGATTTTTTATTTGTTGCATGGCTTTGCTTTTCAACCATATAAATAGCCTCTGAACTACATTATACAGTAAATTTGTTCAGTTAGTCATTAATCAATTAGGAAACATACATTAGGGTTGACAAGCATAAGAAAGTTTTGTGAAAAACATTTCTTAATGAAACCATGTCCTCATAAGAAACAATGTTCAGTTTTGAACTTTTCTCGTCACTGTTTACAAAATTCAAATATATGGAAAAACTGGTTGATGTTCTTAATCTTCATACTTAACTTTTTACTCAGATACTGTAAGACAATATGGAGCCAAATTCAGGCATGTAATGGGTTGAATGCTCAGATAATAACTAAAGGTTAAATCCCAATTCTCTAACACTTCTACTGTATTGGAAATGCTCACATAAGCAAAACAAATATTGATTCCCTCACTCAAAAGTCATCCTTCTTCTCTTACCTATTGCATGGGAAATAAAAAAAAAAGATCTTGATAATTTATTTTAATATATAATTTTACATCATCAAAAAGGCTACAAAGAGTAATGCAAGGAGAAAAGTCAGTATTTTAGACTAAGGTTCTTCAGTCTAATCTTTTCAGATATGTTGTGGTAAGAAGACTAAACAGTAGGAAGTAGCAATGCAATTGCCATAGTGATATTAAAAACATTGTTTGGCAAATCCACTTGCAGCTGAGGTTTTTTGTCTTTAAATAACAATAAATAAAAATAATGTTATTGATATCACTGATTAATGTTTTAAAGCGCCATGGAAGATTTTCTTAAAGCTGCATCCAAATAAGAGGAAAGGAAATTTTTAGCTTAACCCTCAAAGGCATTTGTTATGCAAAAGAGAGCTAGGAGAACAAATTTAAAAACATGGATCTAGTTGGGAGAACAGGAAGCAAACTGCATTACAAAGCTGACATGATATGCTTCATGAGAGAGAAGGGATGGAAACATGCTCAGACGAGAAGACAGTTAAGATGAGGGCAAGAACACTAAATGTAAACAAATAAAAGCATCAGAATGAATGAAAAAAAGCATTTTCACTTCAGAACAAAAGTACTGAAGACTGCAAAGGGGAGTTGTTCCCATTTCTTTGTTAGTTTAATTCTTTGCAATTCTTTTTATCTCTTAAGCTAGCAAATAGTGTTGCCAGACAAGTGAAGCCTTTTGCAGATAGCCAAGCATAATTGCTCATTCTTCTAAATTTAAAGACAACTTTCAACTTATTGATTGTGATGCCACAGGCTAAATATTATTAATAACTCAATGCAGAGAGTGGTTTTGGGTGTGAGTGGCTTCTTTCTTCACTCTAGGCTGAATAACTGCTGATACTTCAAAACAACTGTTCATTTTCTCAGAGAGCTACTGTGCCAAAGATTTCCCTGTTTCTTTCTGGGAAAGAAACTAAGGTAGTTGAATGTGCAGGGACATTGTTATGTCATGTCCTCAAAGGCCATGAACTCTTTGTTCTCCCAAACCCCCTGTTTCAGTCTGCAGCAGGCTGGTGAAATGAGAGCATTTCACCTGGTTGGTCTATTACAGAATCCATTAATGGGGTTTCATACACTTCCAAACTAAATAGACAGTGTCTAGGAAGGCATGTCAAACCAGATTAACTTCTTTCTCCAATCATAGGTACTCCCAGGTCACCACATTAACTTCTGGTTTAACCCTTCAAGAAAAAAAAAAAAAAAAAGAGGGCAGAAAGTAAGGAAAACAGACTTAGGAAAGGAATTTTTCAACCACCTAGACAAGTGCAAGAGGGAATTTTATGGTGCTGCTTCTTTTTCTCTCAGTGTCATAATGAACTGCAATACCAAAATGTATGCTTAGAAAGCTTTATTAATAAAAATTCTCTACAGCTGATCTTGTATTATGTTAATTGTTTACCATTAATTGGCTGTTTATTTCTACAGTGGCAAAGGAAAAACATACAATGTCAAAGGAAAGACTCTGGCTTTCTTGAAGAATAATAAAAGTAATACATTTATATAGGTTTTTGAGGAAAGAAACATATCTAGAAGCTGTAACAGAGGGAGGGAGTTACTGAAGCAAATCTTTACATGGTAAGAAAAAGTGCTCTTTAACAAATATAAAAAATCTGAAATATTTGCAGAAAACAACCTGCTTATGAAAGCCACTTAAACGTAAAGGAAAGCTCCAAAAGGCTGGATTTTTTTTTACGCTTACTGTTGTTAGGAAAACAAACAAACAAACAAAACCAAAAAAGGCCTCTCTGACATGTTTGATGAATAGATATCTAAGAACCAATCGAAGATTACGTTTCACAGATGGAAATGGCTAGAATAAGGGTATTGAATTAGAATGAAACACATCTTAGCAAGATGGATGGAAGAAAAATAGACAGCTAAAGGTATTAAATTGTTACAACTTTCCAAAAGAAACTCCATGTTTAACAGTAAAAACAGTTAATTCAGCCATACTATCCTGGCATGAAAATTAATTCAACAGATCAGTTCTGTATGTAAGTAATACTGAGCTCAATTATTGACATGAAACTGAGGGCACCTTCTGTAGGTGCAACCGTATTCACTGATGTGTGATATGGTCTGTTCAAGTATCAAATGAGAACAATACCTCTACTCTTCCCCAGTCTTTAGAAGAACCTAAAAGGGTGAAATGAGAACCAAAAAAAGTACAAGATCCTTGGCTTCAATATAGGATAATATTTAAATCCATAAAGTGAAGAGCTTCTGTTATGTTCTGACACTATTGTAATTAAGAACAGAGTAATGCCATTTCTAAATGCTTTTATTAACACAGAGCTTATTTTGTTCATGCACTGCTTCCATCTATTGCTTTTTCTGAATCTGCATAGCCGAGATGCTGAGAGCACAAAGTAGTCTAGAAAATCCTTTATATAAAAAAGTCTGTTTAATATATTCTATCTTGTGTAGGCTCTGAAGTATTGTAAGTAGCCTAAAAATGTTTTATTCTTAAAAACACTTGAAGTATTCAGGATAATATAAATCACAAAATACATTTCTCCCTGAGAGATCTAACATGATTTCTTCCCCTTGTTAAGTCCAAAATTTGTCAGCATTTCAGTCTCTTTTACCTCTTTCTTCTGTGAGTCATTGTGGTTTGATGAATAAATGGTCCCCTACCACCTCTTGCCATGTGCTTGACTGGTATGATTTTGTCCAGGTACACTCATGCAGAGAATCTAGTTTCCCCTGAAGAGAGAGACTGGCTAAAAGTCATCAAAGGTGAAAGCCTCAGACTGCACCTGCATAGCGACTTCAATGATTCTTTGAAGAGCTGCTAACTCCATTTTTTGGGGGGAAACTTTCTGCAGTGTCATTGCTCTCAGACATGCTGACATTGTGATTACAAAGCTACTTTAGTTCTGCTGTGCTGCTACCAGAAGTGAAATGAGTCCCTCCTCAGTCATAGAGTGAAGACAGCCAGGGAACTGCTCTGGATGTTGAAATGAAAACGAACCTTAATTTTGCAGAGTTATCCCTGAAGCCCAAATTTACCTGACTTCTACTCAAAATATATTCTTTCCTTTGAGAAAGCTCCAAGTCATGGAAAGGTGAGTAAAGGCTTAAGTTCAGCACAGACGGGCTGAGCAATACAGTGGTTGTGCTTGCTTAGACACTTGCCTTGGGCAACATTACATAGCTGAGATTAGATTGAAAACTTGTTGCCAGTCAGCTAGGACCTGCAGGTAGCTGATCGACAGATATCTCCATCATCGTAACGTGGATGTGAGATGCAGAAATCAGAGAACATGGAGTAAAATAGTCTGCACTCCTAAAGCCAAGTTAAATGTCATTGGCTAATAGGACTCTGCCTGTACGTAGGGGGTAGCTGTCACAGACTGGGGAGGAAATATCTTCCCCCTTCATTGCTGGTTATGCAGCTAAATAGTCTTAACTATTTCTAATGGGCCTCAGTTCCTTGGCTGCTCCTTGGCACCCAGGGGATGGTAGAACCCCAAGGGCATTTGTTTAATCTTTCCCCTGAAAAGGTTTTTTCTTTCATTTAGATGGTGACCTTGCTATGCTTATCTATGTCTTTGTCACGCCCTTGGTTGCTTTTGTAATTGACAGGCACAGAATAAGATTTCTGTTGTGTTTTTTTTTTTTAAACTTAATAAGTGTCTTGAAGGGTCTAGCTTTATTAAAACAAAGCTTTACAAATTACTTTCTATTTCATATCAGCCTGAATCCCAACACTCTACATGTATCTCTTACACAAACATCCTTACTATTAATTGAATTGTCTAATGAAGCCTTAGTGTGTTTTATTTTTAAATATGATGAAATTAGATACACATTTGTTCTGTGTACATTGGTATTCAGCAACTAAATCTTGCAGAAGTTAAACCACTGTAGTATTGATCAAAATTAGTGGTATTTTGCTGAAACCCTTTACTGTTTCACTTCACACAAATTTAGAATTCAATTTAAACTATAAATTGATAATTTATATAAAACATACAAATATCAAAATGGTTTTGGTACAAAATGTTCAATAATATCTACAGGCACACACTGTGTTTCAGTGGTTTATATCTCTATTTGGTATTTGGAGACAGATGTCTGATTCAGGAAAAGAAACATGGAGCTTTATTTTACCTATTTTTTTTATCATGATGTTATGCATATACTTTTGTCTTCCAGTACAGAAAAGAGTGCCAGGAGCTGAAATAAAATTATTTCTTCAAGTCCAATAAATAAATAAATAAAAAATGTTGTGAGAAATATTAAAAGCAAATTTAAGTAGACTTAATAGCTGTATTTGAAATTTTCTTAGCTATATTTGAACTATCAGTTGGATAATAAATTGAAGTGAAACATGTCACGTTAAAACAACTAGTTGCACATTGCTGAAACTAGAAAAACAATACAAAATAAATGTCTTCTGTAGCGTTCAGACAGCTATGACTCTAAGGCTGTCTTCACTGGTATTACAATATCATCAAAAAGCTTAAAAATAAGACTGAGATGTTATTGTGACAAGCAACATAAAGAAAAAATTTTGTTTATCACCACTTTACTGTATCATTACACATATATTAAAAAGAAAGAAGAAAAATATATTTTGTCCCCATTTTCCTAGGAAACTGACGTAAAGAAATATATTTTATGCTTTTATGTGGGCAGATTCCTATACAGCTGTTCCACTCCAATTGTAACTAGAAGAAATTGTTTCGTTAAATTTATTTAAGGGAAATTTTAGGGCAAAATTTAGACATTTTACTTATGAAATATCTGACTAAAGTACACCCACATTGAAAGATGTTGAATAATGATATTAGAAATAATTTTGCAGACAGAACTGTGCCTATACAACTGTTACTATTCACTTTTCTATAGATTAAGTGATTTTAAATTATATCATAATTAGGCATATGCTTATACTTATAGGACAGTAGCACAGTTTTATCTGTCAAGCACCGTACTTCCAAAAGATTTATTTTAATCATTCTGCTTTGTTAACTTAGTAGAAGTAAGACTTTTAGATTGAAAAGGATATAGCTACAGTTTAGGATCGTTACTCATATAGTATATATTATCCTCTGAATCTTCCTTTTACTTCTTAGAATAATGACAATGACTTCATTTTTCTCATAAGAGTAGATATTATAAAGCTGCACTTTAATGATGTCCAGAATAGATTCGCAGAACTTCAGAGAAGATCTGATCATTCATTGCAAGTGGAAATGCAGATAGATATAATGATCATGTTCTCAGAAAACCTATAGAAGCAGAATTTAAAGTAAAAGTAAGAAAAATTCCAACCTTTTCTTTTTCTTTTTTGTAAGACTTACAGAGGAAGAAATGAAAATATGTGGCAGCAAGAATCATTGTCTGTATTGGGCATAGCCAGCAGAATTTTGGTAGCAGGGAGTTGCAGTGGGAGGAGGCCAGGGGCTACCCTGTGCTGATCATGGACATTTCCAGCTGACTCTGCAATGGACGACACTGACCTATCATGCACCAAAACTGGAACCAGTCAGAAGAGCCCCTGGCAGCTCTGCAAAAAACTGTTTGAGAAGGGGTGGTAGCCATGTGAGGCACAAAGGGAGACATGTGAGGAGATACAGGAATAGGTGACATGTGAGGACACACAAAAAGAGACACAAAGGACGTCATGGGACAAGAGGTGTGAGGATGCATGTGAGGACACACTAAAGGAGATACAGGAGGAGATATGCAACTGAGGGGACTTCTGCCCATGGGTGAACCATGCCAGAGCAGGTACACCCTGAAAGGGACTGCAGCCTCTGTATGACCCACACCAGTGCAGCAGAAACAAGCAAGGAGAAAAAAGGGGGAAGAAAAAGAGTAAGGAACAAGGAATGGCAGGAAGGAACTGCTGTGCCAGGACCCCCCCTGTGCTGTCCATCACCTCTGAATGGACTGAGTGTAATGTGTGGCAAAAGCAAGGGCAATGGAGACCAGGAAGGGGGAAGAAAGATGTCTGGAGTGAAGTTGAGACAGGCAAAGGAGGAAGAAAAGGGTTTTCCCTAAGTCTTTGTTTAACTTATTGTCTTCATTTTATCTCAATACCTGAACCAATAATTAAAAGTTCATTTAACTGGCAATAAATTAAAATTCAATTAAGTTCCCTGACTCAAGACCATTTTGCCCATGACAGTGCCCTACATTGATGATTTTTTTCAGTGCTGAAGTTAAGGAAAACCTGGTGAAAACCACAGTTTCGTAGATACTGAATACTGTTTTTATACTATTATTTGTACTGTAATTCCAACAAACAACCTCAGTCATGAAGCAAGTCATGAAGCAATTTTCTGCTGGGCAATTGGCGCAGAACATAGAATAAAAAGATGCACACAATTTTATATTCTTCGTCTGTTTAGCTGACTTTGATTTATTATGTTAATGTACTAATCAGGGAACTCCACAATATGAATTAATAATGGTCAGAGGGAAAATAAGTAGACATTCTCAAAACAAGTGCACCATGGTTAAAATAATTTTGGCAGGCTTAATTTTAAAATACAGAAATAGTGAAACTATCTGGCAGCTGACTAAAAAAAAGTCACTAAATTGTTTTCTAAAGAAAATGGCAGACCATAGGAACATAAAGTAGAGAAATGTAGTATAAGGTGTTCTTTTTTAGCTGCAATCTGAGCATGGCAACTCACAAGGTATAGCACTACTTCATGTAAATACAAATTAAATCTAGACAGTTCTGTTTCCCTGAAGTCTCACAAAAACATTGGATATTTTCATAAGAAAGAAGGCAAATCTCAAAAGAGGTGTTGTCTGAAGCAGAATTTTGGTGATACTCCTGAAATGGTGGAGGCCCAGCTAAGAAACATAGCAGTATCACAATTTACCCTATTAAGTAAAGTGACAAGCAGGTAAGATAATAGGTACCTACAGTAACATTACAAAAAATTTTTTGCTATCCTAAAGGACATTATGGCTGCTGTTCCTGACCTTGGTAACTCTTGTGTTGGTGGAGTTATTTCTCTGAAAAGACAGAAAAATCCATGTACCCATCAGCATCCAAAACCCATTCTATTCTCACTGTGATAATACTCATGGAACAATAAATAAAATTTCAGGAAAAGTACCCTTTGGTTATATTTTTAAACTAATTTACATCTTAAATTTCCATTAATTATTGTGTTTTATATTAAAAAGGATGATCAAGTCCCTTTTTTAAGCCTGTATAAGGTTAATGTTAATGTATGTTATGTAATCCATTATTTTAAAATCTGGTAAGTAATTATTATCACAATTATCACAATAATTGATTGCTACAATCTTAAAGCTTCAAATGCAGTATTCACAACAAAAGAAAAACACAGTTCTTTATATGACTGAAGAAGAAATTAGACTGTTTTCATTTGTTGCACGGACACTAAAAAAATTGATTTTTTTTTTCCTATTTTGAACACATTAAAAACATCAGATCTGTCTTGTGATTTTTGTGTTTCCAATCTGTATTTTGCAGCACATGTCAGATTATCTTGGCAAATAGCAGTATTTGAGCCTCTTCAGTATTGCTCCTGCTGTCAGATTGAGTGGCTCGGCTGCAGTAGTTTAGCCAATGTAGTTGATAAGAATGCAAAAGTATTAGTATTGTCTTTCCTACAGAAGCAATCAAAATTATTTTACATTTATCTTCCACATATAAAGTAGTCTGCACTAGACTGATACAAAAAGATCAGCATATATCTGTATGTAGCATTTATTTAAAAACTTAGCAATTTTAAAGACTGTATTTTAAAATTCCAAAATCTATCAGTCTTTTTCACTGGACATAGCACTTAACTCATTAAGTAGACCCACTATGCAATGAACAGCTGCTGGGTTTTCAGCACTGCTGAAAAATCAAGCTCTTGGTTTAAGAATTTCTATTTGTAAATGTAGTTCATATCTCATCAACTGGAAGTGAACATCCTTCAGCTGAGGCTCTATAAACATATGTATGTTCTAAAAAACACAGAAAAGTGAAATATTATGGGAATATACACAATTACCTTGCCTTTCTGAGTGTGGTACTTCTCAAAATGTTCTAACTTAGTTACTTAATGGTCTGTCTGACCATGTCTTTGGGAATTGCCATGCAACTTCCAGAATCTGAATTTAGGCCCTGTTTTCACAAGTTGTGACCATTATGTTTTCCCCTTTTCCTTAAAGATTTATGATGAACACTCAGTTCTGCAAAAACACCTCTACATTTTTTGCAGCGAAAAGGCATTCAGTATTTGTCAGAACTATCGCAACTGAAAAAATGAGACCTCATTGGACTGAAAGTGAAACAACAAAAGAAAAAAAAATCTTCAAAACAACCTTACAGAAAGCAAATTGGATTGCTCAGTTTTTCTATTGCAAGTAGGAGTAAAGCAGGTATGACAAGGTAAGACAGTTCAACTGGAGGGAAGAAAAAGCTGATATGACCTTGACTCAGTTTTCCAAAAATTTAATATTAATTTAAAAAAAGAAAAGTTGAATATTGATTTAAAGATGGTATAGAATTATTTTAACAGAACTGGTGTTCCTTTAACTGCAGAATGTTTTTTTGTGTTTTTCACTGAAACAAGCACAATAAAATTAATTCCATTTAGAAATAATGGAACAAGAATCCTGAAAAATATGGAAATCAATCATTAGAATAGCCAGAGTTTATTGAGACATTGTAAAATTTATTAATGTGTTATGTACTTTTCCTTGAATGATCCTTTTCAGGAATTTGATCGTACTTTAATTCAAAACCTTTAAACATGCTAATAGAGAAATTCCTTAGAAAAAATAACAGAAAAATCACTTTAAATTTATAGTTGGTCACACTTGTATTCTGGAGATGAAGTTACTCAGCATTTTATTTAAGGAAGTACAGAAGAAATTCAGAAGCCTCGTAGTGCTCATAAAGCTCATAAATACATGGGAATATGAAATTATTTTTCTTTAATGGTTAACTTTTCTATAAGGGCCTATAACATCAAGAAAGACTGGTTCAACTTGTTCACAAGGTCTTCTCTGTAACAAATCTGACTATGGTAAAGCTTACACACAGAGCTATACTGTACATCGTGCCTCTATGAAAAAAAAGTAAAACCTCTCCAGCTGTCTTTGCAGGTTATTTTTCACTGGCTTGCTATTGACAGTACTAAGGATGTGATAATTTTTGTTTTCATTTTAGAGGAAAAAGGCAGGGAAATAAAGAAAACCAACATATTTTCATGTTGTTGAAACAGTCCCTCTCAGGGTCTTGGTTCATCTCTTCCAGTTCTCTCCCACTCAACTTGGGCACAGACAGAAGTTAGCATAGGCTAGAGACCATTCTGCACAGTGAATTTAGATATGGCTATCCTGCTACAGGCTGTCAGAGAATCTGAAACTACAGATGTGGGCCACACCGTGTCAGTTGGTCACAGTGTCATCAGACATTCCCTGGCACATTTAATTTACAGATTTACAGATGCAGACTCAAGTTCCTTGTATTTCAAGAATGTTAGCACTTAATTCTCCTCTATTTGTCAACTGCTGTCAAGAGGAATCCATACTAGCCGTTCCCAATCAGAGGTATAACCACCCCCGTCTGCAGCTCCTGCCATCACTGATTTGGTTTCATTCTGCTGTGGAGTCAGCTTGGTACTCCTGCTACTAAACTGTCAGGGCCTACCTGCCAGGTCTTCATGTTGAAATACAGCTAAGCAATGCTAAACTTATAGTTCATGTAAACATGGCTACAAAGAAACTTGTTATATCTTTTGTTTTCTTCTTTTTTCTGCCCCCATTGAGGGAGCTGACTTCTAACCATCTAACTGTGGTAGCCCTATGTTTGGCATTTTCATTTTTCACACTGTTGCTCAATCCCTCTTTAGCCAGCAAAATCTTCTGGTCCTTCCTTTCTGTTTAGAGCCTGCCCTTTGTCTGCTCCCACTGCAAACAATGGGAGTTTTGCCATTGACTAAAACAGGAGTTGGTTTGTGCCCAAACATTGATTAATTATTGCAGAAGATTTTTTTTTAACAGTTTAGTTCATGAAAGTCTGTCAGTCAACTTCATATTTTTGTATTAAGTCTAAATTAACTTTTAATTAATGATAAACATCTGCTGTTTATCTGCCTAAATTAATTTCATGCTGTAACACTTTTGTTTATTTATATATAAAATCTTTCTCAAAAAATGCAAACTATTCTGGTTAGGTAAATTCTTCAGTCAGTCAAATTTCAACTTTTTCTATTTTTTCCACTAATGGAAATGGTTTCTTATTGATACTAATGGTCGATGACATCACAACGAGTACATAAATCTTACAGTACCTTGACCTCTTTGCAAAATTGAATAGTCTGAACAAAATTTGACTAAACATTTGTGGGAACTGACCTCCTCTGGTGCTACATGCTATATTTTATGATGACAGCTCTAATTATTCCTAAGATACAGCCAACAGAAAATTGCCATTTTTTATTGTGTACAAGAATAAGCCTTTCTGCATTGCAACTCCCATCACAATGTGCTAAGCACTCCAGCTGTGTTATAATACCATTTTTTTACCTGAACCTATATTTGGTTTCATCTAGGGTTAAGAATATCAATTAACTGTGTCCTTATAAATGATTCCTACTTATTATTGCAGAATTATAGCATGGCACAGTAAAAAGAAAAGTTATACAGCATGAATATACAGTTAAAATACAGAAAGAACGTGTTCAGGATTCTAAATACATATTTAGCATTGTCCTGCTTTCTGCTGGGATAGACTTAATTTTCTTTCTAGTAGCTGGCATAGTGCTGTGGTTTGGATTTAGTATGAGAATAATGTTGATAACACACTGATGTTTTAATTATTGCTGAACAGTGCTTGCACGGAGTCAAGGCCTTTTCCTGCTTCTCACTCCACCCCACCAGTGAGTAGGTTGGGAATGCACAAGAAGCTGGGAGGGGACATGGCTGGGACAGCTGATTGAAAATGACCAAAGGGATATTCCATACCATATGATGTCATGCTCAGCACATAAACTAGGGGAAAACTGGCTGAGGGTCCGCTGCTCAGGAACTGGCTGGGCATCAGTCAGCAGGTGGTGAGCAATTGCATTGTGCAGCACTTGTTTTGCATATTCTTTTATCATTGTTATTTTCTCTTTCTTTTCTGTCCTATTAAATTGTCTTTATCTCAACCCATGCATTTTACCTTTTTTTTTTTTATTCTCTCCCCCATCCCACTTTGGGGGATTGAGCAAATGGCTGTGTTTAGCTGCCTGACGGGTTAAACCACAACAAATTCTTCACTAACTTGCTCTGATTTGAGCATGACCACTCTGAATATAAGACAAAGCAGAATTTAGCTGTTAAGATGAGTTTAACCACCAGTCACTCAACAACAGTAGTCTAAAAGCCTAATTAGAGTTTCACAGGGAAGGTGATGGGGGAGTTGCATGGTGGAAGAGCAGCACTGTTTGAATTTCACATTAAAGCTTGTTTTTTGCAGTCCATAGCTGTAATACACTAGCTTGAAGCATATTTCTGAAATCTTCATCATACACTATATTTCAATTTTCTGTAGTCTTTTACTGTAGCTATTAGGCTAAAATAGATTAATAATTAAGTATAAATGAATGGAAGCATCTGCTGAGATCTTTATTTTAGGCATTTTTAAGGTTTATGATTGCATTTTTGCTTTTCTTGCCTAGTTTGAATGTGTTACAATACAGAAGGTTGTTAAATCAACATATGGATAACACACATACACACATATAGTTCTTGCCTGAATCTACTGATAACGTTTGCAAAAGAAACCATAGTTAAAGCAAAACTCTTGCTCTGTACTACAGAAAAAACAAGAAGTACGACCTTCATTAGCAAAACAGATTTCCATATTAAACTTCCATGTCTCTTACCTTTTAGTTATTGCTTGACTCATTCCATCCTTCCCCTTTCTTACCTCTCCCTGTTTTACAATTTTTAGTGTCCTTTTCAGAAATTTCACATCCAACTATCTTATTTACTAGGCTAATAGATACTACCAGAATGGCACCTTGTAGCAAGACAACACTGTTGTGAACTTTCTAGGAAAGGATGAGTGTAGTCACAATCAAATCATCAGCCCTCGATGAATGGAAAGCCTCCAGGAAGAACCTGCACAGCTATAACATAGCCCTATCTTATACAGCTTTACATACTAGCTGCTCAGACTGCTACTTTTGTAAAGACAGACTACTCTGACTCTGGGTGGATTTTTTCTTCAAAACTACTACAGATCTCATAGCAATTGATCATGTTAGAACTTAAGTGATGCTGGCCAAGCACAGCAGGTCTTGTGGGTCAGCACTAGATTTACACATAGGTACCAGCTCCATAATCTACCACTGGAACCTACTAAACCCTTTTGGCATGAAATGAAAAAGTAATTGTGTTATTTTTGTGAATTCTACTAAAATCAAATATTGAAATCTATTGACTGAGCTTACAAATGCCTCTAAAGGAAAGGCATCCAGAGCCAAGATCACACACCTGGGAAATTACGAGGGAATTCCATGGCACAGCAAAGTAGTTTGGCCATGGAAACCTGGAGCACAAGGATCCTCCTTCTTCTTTGGGCCATTTACGTGGGCTGCTTTGTACAGCTGCAGTATAAGCCTGTGGAACAGCAAGGAGGGCTGATAACCCACAGGTCCTGCACCTGTTCTAGTACATGTTGCTTCTTCCAATCTCTTTTTTCTTCACTTTTGTTTCAGGTATTGGTGAAAGTCAGACTGAGTTAAATACCTGGGATGGCACAATGACATGTGTGTCATTCAGGCAAGGTGAGGCAAAATAACAAATAAGAAAGCATTGCCCAAGGCTTATGACACAGGTGTCATATCTGATGGTCCCTCAAGAACAGAGCAGTATGAATAATACTGAGAAAGTTTTCAGGCACACTAAAGTTACAATTGGTGTCATGGAAGCCATACTCTAGCACAGGACACTTTCATGGGAATGGTTCGCACAGGTGAAGTGAAGGGGTATACACTGGGCTTTTGTCACCTGGAACACAGCTGGTGATGACTAAAACAGAAAACAGCCTAGAGAAGTTTCGACTTCAAGACTTTACGGAGTGAAAAAACACCCAGAATCTAAATAAAATTGTAACATTCTGTTTCATAATGAATGTTAATACATCCAATTCACATATGAAGCCAGTTTTACAATTTTATTTAGATTTTAGGAGTACTCTAAGTACTTTACAGTACTCTTAGAGTGGGTGAAATTATTGGTCTGTGACCAACGAGATAGAACTTAATCAAAACAATATCAGAATAAAAAAAAAAAAAAAAAACAAACCTCTCTTTTTTTCTTCTGTAACTACTCCTGTATTCAGAAGTAAGTTAATTGCTTCTACAAAGCAAATAATTTCACCCACTCTAAAGGTATTTAAGCATTTCAGCATTCATTCAAAGTACAAAGGCTGTAACGTTCATCTTTCTACTACTTCCCTATAAATTCATGTTATTAACAGTAAAGCCCAGTCAAAAAAACCAATGTTATTTCAAAATATGGTTTATTTCCACTAGGTACAAACCTCCCTACCTCTGCATTCCTCAAAATCCTCAAAATTATCTGCAGAAAGTAGAAGAGCATTGAATGAGGCAAACCACACAGCAACCTGCTGGGTAATGGACATTGGATTTTCATTGTTCCTAGTTTCTGGGCAATTTTCATTATTTCCTTAGACATAGGTACTCTTGCGATCCTGGATCTCTTACGAACTGATGTTGTATTCAGCAAATACAGTATTTTATTATGACCTTTTTGGAAATCCTAGGTAACCTATACATGTTTTTTTCAGCTACCAAATAAACACCAGATGGTAGTAAGAACGGCAGATAACATCTAATTTTTTTCACAAAAATTAGTAACAGAACGTTGGCATGAAATTGTACAAACAAACCCCAATAACAACCAAAATATTTACTTTCAGAAAGTGGATACACATTTTATAGGTACATGTCTTTAAAATAATCACTTATTGTATTTGTTCCTGATGTCGGATTTTTTTCCATGCACTTCATCTCCACTAGAAACAAGGAAAAATAATAATAAGAAATTATTTCATAAATAACTTATTTGTTGTGACTACACGTTAGAGTCAAATTTAACAGTTCTATGATGTCTAATCCATGCTAGTTTCTTGTTTAATCAAATTTGCTTATATGCAGAAAACTGTGAAAAAATTATCGTAAAGTACATGTACATAGTATAATAGTATAAGTATAAACTATAATAAAAGTATGTTTCTTGTCGAGGTTTAACCTGGTAGCAGCCAAAAACCACGCAGCCGCTCACTCACTCCCCCCACCCCCAGCGGGACGGGGAGAGAATCGGAAGGGTAAGAGTGAGAAAAACTCGTGGGTTGAGATAAAGACAGTTTAATAGAACAGGGGAAAAAAAAGGGAAAATAATAATGATAATGATAAAATATACAAAATGAGTGATGCACAATGCAATTGCTCACCACCCGCGCTGACCGATAACCAAGTAGCGATCAGTACTTCCTGGATCACGCCTACCCTTCATATACTGAGCATGACGTCACATGGTATGGAATACCCCATTAGCCAGCTGGGCTGGCTGTCCTGATTATGTTCCCTCCCACCTTGTGTACCTAGCTCAGTCAGTAGGCATGGGAGCTGTCCTTGGACTAGGAGGGCACTTAGCAACAACTGAAAACATCAGTGTGTTATCAACATTCTCCTCATACTAAATCCAGAACACAGCACTAGGAAGAAATTTAACCCTATCCCAGCCGAAACCAGGACAGTATCCACACCTTATTCCATACCATTTACGTCGTGCTTAGGTCTCACATCTTTTTTTAATACATTTCAATTAACCACCACTATCTTTCTTTATATATACACACATATATATATATGCACGCACAGATATCATTCCCTCGGTCTATGGACTATCGCTCTAAAATGTCCACTGAGTTCATTTAGTCCATGACTTTGGGCTCCATCTGTTATAACAGTCTTTCAGGGCCGAAGAGATGGTGTGCGGTGTTGGGCCGTTGCATCCTGAAGCCAGTTCTCATTTCGGTACTGCTGCGCTCGTCCAGTTCTATCATCGTTGCACTTCGCTCGGTTTCATCGGAGTTAGTTCATTCTTCACTAATCTGGGTGATTTTCACTGCTATACCACTGCTATATCATAGAAATAATGATATACAATATCATGTAACAGTTGACATCAAAATTCAGTTCATTGGCTATTTTCACCCAAAATCAAATCCCCTTGAGGTACACACCGGACCTCCCCATCCTTTCGCATCACCCACCAAGTGTACCCAGGTCCTTGAGCAAAAGCAATCCCACGGATGGGTTTTCCCTTGCCAGAGGCAGGAGTAACCCAGACTGTCTTCCCCAGCATATTTCTCATATGCACGACAGGGACTTTATCTCCATCTACAGTACGTAAGGGTCTTGATTGGGCAGGGGCAGCTCGATTGGCAGATCCCCTGGTATTGACTAACCAGGTGGCCTTTGCTAAATGTGTGTCCCAATGCTTGAATGTCCCACCACCCATTGCTCTCAGCGTAGTCTTTAGCAGTCCATTGTATCGTTCGATTTTCCCGGAGGCTGGTGAATGGTAGGGGATGTGATAGACCCACTCAATGCCATGCTCTTTGGCCCAGGTGTCTATGAGAGCGTTTCGGAAGTGAGTCCCGTTGTCTGACTCAATTCTTTCTGGGGTGCCATGTCGCCATAGGACTTGCTTTTCAAGGCCCAGGATGGTGTTCCGGGCAGTGGCATGGGGCACAGGGTATGTTTCCAGCCATCCGGTGGTTGCTTCCACCATGGTGAGCACATAGCGCTTGCCGTGTCGGGTTTGTGGGAGTGTGATATAATCAATCTGCCAGGCCTCCCCATATTTATATTTCAACCATCGTTCTCCATACCAAAGAGGCTTTACTCGCTTGGCTTGTTTGATTGCAGCGCACGTTTCACATTCATGGATAACCTGTGCAATAGCGTCCATGGTTAAGTCCAGCCCTCGATCATGAGCCCATCTATATGTTGCATCTCTTCCTTGATGGCCTGAGGCGTCATGGGCCCACCGAGCTATAAATAATTCACCCTTATGTTGCCAGTCCAGATCCACCTGAGCCACTTCAATCTTAGCAGCCTCGTCCACCTACTGGTTGTTTTGATGTTCCTCAGTGGCCCGACTCTTGGGCACATGAGCACCTACATGACGTACTTTTACAGTCAGGTTCTCTACCCGGGCAGCAATATCTTGCCACAATGCGGCAGCCCAGATGGGTTTACCTCTGCGCTGCCAGTTGTTCTGCTTCCACTGCTGCAGCCACCCCCACAGGGCATTTGCCACCATCCATGAGTCAGTATAGAGATAAAGTACTGGCCATTTTTCTCGTTCAGCAATGTCCAAGGCCAACTGGATGGCTTTCACCTCTGCAAACTGGCTCAATTCACCTTCTCCTTCAGCAGTTTCTGCAACTTGGCGTACAGGACTCCATACAGCAGCTTTCCATCTCTGATGCTTTCCCACAAGGCGACAGGACCCATCAGTGAACAGGGCATATTGCTTCTCGTTTTCTGGTAGTTTATTATACAGTGGGGCTTCTTCAGCACGTGTCACCTCCTCCTCTGGGGATATTCCAAAATCTTTGCCTTCTGGCCAGTTCGTGATCACCTCCAAGATTCCTGGGCGACTGGGGTTTCCTATTCGGGCCCGTTGTGTGATCAGTGCGACCCACTTACTCCACGTAGCATCGGTTGCATGATGTGTAGAGGGGATCCTCCCTTTGAACATCCAGCCCAGCACCGGCAGTTGGGGTGCCAGGAGGAGCTGTGCTTCAGTACCAACCACTTCCGAAGCAGCTCGAATCCCTTCATATGCTGCCAATATCTCCTTCTCAGTTGGAGTGTAGCGGGCCTCGGATCCTCTGTATCCCCGACTCCAGAACCCTAAGGGTCGACCTCGAGTCTCCCCTGGTGCTTTCTGCCAGAGGCTCCAGGTAGGGCCATTCTCCCCGGCTGCGGTGTAGAGCACATTCTTCACATCTTGTCCTGCCCGGACTGGCCCAAGGGCTACTGCCTGAACTATCTCCTGTTTAATTTGTTCAAAGGCTTGTCGTTGCTCAGGGCCCCATCTGAAGTCGTTCTTCTTCCTGGTCACTTGATAGAGAGGGCTTACGATCTGACTGTAATTTGGAATATGCATTCTCCAAAAGCCCACAACGCCTAAGAAAGCTTGTTCTTCCTTTTTGCTAGTTGGTGGGGACATGGCTGTTATTTTGTTGATGACATCTGTTGGGATCTGACGACATCCATCTTGCCATTTTATTCCTAAAAACTGGATCTCCTGTGCAGGTCCCTTGACCTTACTTTGTTTTATGGCAAAACCAGATTTCAGAAGGATTTGAATTATTTTCTTCCCTTTCTCAAAAACTTCTTCTGCTGTGTTGCCCCATACGATGATGTCATCAATGTACTGCAGGTGTTCTGGAGCCTCACCCTGTTCCAGTGCGGTGTGGATCAGTCCATGGCAAATGGTAGGGCTGTGTTTCCACCCCTGGGGCAGTCGGTTCCAGGTGTACTGGACGCCCCTCCAAGTGAAAGCAAACTGTGGCCTGCACTCTGCCGCCAAAGGGATGGAGAAGAACGCATTAGCGATGTCAATTGTAGCGTACCATTTGGCTGCCTTTGACTCCAGTTCGTATTGAAGTTCTAGCATGTCCGGCACAGCAGCACTCAGTGGTGGCGTCACTTCGTTCAGGCCACGATAGTCTACTGTTAGTCTCCACTCTCCATTAGACTTTCGCACTGACCATATGGGACTGTTGAAGGGTGAGCGAGTCTTGCTGATGACTCCTTGGCTCTCCAGTCGACGAATCAGCTCATGGATGGGGTTCAGAGAGTCTCGGTTGGTGTGGTATAGCCACCGGTGCACTGTTGTGGTAGCGATTGGTACTTGTTGTTCTTCAACCCTCAGCAACCCCACAACAGAAGGGTCCTCTGAGAGACCAGGCAAGGTGGACAGCTGTTTAATTTCCTCCGTTTCCAGGGCAGCTATACCAAAAGCCCACCGGTACCCTTTTGGGTCCTTGAAATACCCTCTCCTGAGGTAGTCTATGCCAAGGATGCATGGAGCCTCTGGGCCAGTCACAATGGGGTGCTTCTGCCACTCATTACCGGTTAGGCTCACTTTGGCCTCCAATACAGTTAACTCTTGGGATCCCCCTGTCACTCCAGAAATACAAATGGGTTCTGCCCCTTTATATTTGATGGCATCAGGGTACACTGTGCACCGGTGTCTATGAGAGCCTTATACTCCTGTGGGTCTGATGTGCCAGGCCATCGAATCCACACAGTCCAGTAAACCCGGTTGTCCCTTTCCTCCACCTGCCTGGAGGCAGGGCCCCTCTAGTTCTGGTCATAGTATCCATCTCTCACTTCTTGCAAACGTGAGTCAAGAATTTCCTCAGTCCAAAGTAAGATCAGCCCTTCTACTCTGTCTGGGGAACTGTTCACTGGAAACTGGACCGTCGTGAGACAGGGTTTTCCTGACGACTGGAGCAGCATTTTTCCTGAGAGAACCCCCTTGTGTGATTGTTTTTCCTTGCAACTCACGTACACGTGCCTCTAGGATGAAGGTAGGTTTTCCATCCCACTGCCTCATGTCCTCTCCTTGGTCATGCAGGTAAAACCACAGGGTGCCCCGTGGTGTGTACTTTCTATATCCTCTCTCTTGAGGAGAAAAACGCTGACTCCTAATGGCTGAGATACTGGTCCGTACAGGTGGAGAATAGGACATACCCTCTTCGAGTTGCTGGACCTTTCGGGACAGTTTCTCCACAGCCGAGACAAGGGAGGAGGAGATAGTTTCTTCAAAATCCCGAAGTCTGTTAACCACCTCATCCACCGTTGGTGCTTCTTCCTCTTTCCAGCACAGTACTGTCAACGAACTGGCATACGATGCTGGTGCGCTCCGTACCAACTTCCGCCACATGGGTCGCGTGCACTGGACGTCATCTGGATCTTTGGGTGTTCGGCCATCGTTCAGGTCACTATAAACCACCTCCAGCATGCCTAGTTCTCTCAGGTACTGGATACCTCTCTCCATAGTGGTCCATTTGCCTAGGCGATATATAACATCTTCCTTGAAGGGATACCTTTCCTTTACGCCTGACAGCAGTCGCCTCCAGAGGCTGAGGACCTGTGTCCCTTTTCCAATTGCTTTGTCAATACCCGCTTCCCTAGCAAGGGATCCCAGCTGTTTGGCCTCCTTCCCCTCTACTTCCAGGCTATTGGCCCCATTATCCCAGCATCGGAGCAGCCAGGTAACAATATGCTCGCCTGGACGACGGCCGAAATCTTTCCGCATATCTCGCAACTCATTCATGGATAAGGATCGGGTGGTTTCCATCTCATTAATGAGTTCTTCCTCTTCCTCCTCCCCTCCTCGTGATGTCCCTGCTTTTCCATCATCCTTTTCTACATGACCTGACTTCCGCTTCAAAGATTTCTTCTTCTGTACAGGGGCGACGGATACCAGCGATGGTTGGTCCTCTGGTTCAGCTGTAGTACCCGTCGCGAGGGTTTGGGTAGCTGCAGTGCCTGTCGCGGGGGTTGGAGTATTTGTAGTGACTGTTGCCGGGGTTTGAGTGGCTGCAGTGCCTGTTGCGGGGGTTGGAGTAACTGTAGTGACTGTTGCCGGGGTCTGAGTAGCCATAGTGGTTGTTGTGGGGGTTGAAGTAGCCACGGTGGTTGTCGTGCGGGTTGAAGTAGCTACAGTGCCTGTCGTGGGCGTTTGAGTAGTCACTGTATCTGTTGCTGGGGTTGATCTCTGGACAGTATTCCTGAATAGTTACTTAACTCTAAACAAGGCCTGAACCACATTCAGGAGACACAGCAGTATGATCATGCTTGTTTGAACATCCCAAGGATATTCAAAATTCTCAGGGAATATTGTGGACGTCTTCATGAAGAGGATAGAAGAAAAAGGAGTTTCTGAAGATATGGAGGGGAAGGTGAACAAGTGGGAGAAAGTGTTCCATCCTGTCTCCCCACTAAATTCATCCTCTGAGGTGAAGACGTAAGAAGTGTAATTATTAATAGTTTCCAAAAGATAGCTCCCAAAGAACAGGAATGATGGCAGTGCTGAGTACAGGCTCTTGACCAATAATTTTATCATAACATAAAGCCAGGTCACACAGTATAGCAAAGCAATGACCTTAATCCATTTCCCAGAGATGACCAACCCCACATACAAACTGATAATCAGCAGTATAGACAGCCAGTAAGGTGCTACATACCAAAACTGCAAGAACAGATCCAAAAACTCTGAGAGCAAATAAATCAACATTGTAAACATCGAGTACTAAACTGATATAATGAATGTTTATAACAAATTTGTTTTAACCCGTTCGGGTCAGATGTGTCGTTATCTCAACCCTTCGAGCCCCACGTTGGGAGCCAAAAAGGACTGTCGCGGTTTAACCTGGCAGCAGCCAAAAACCACGCAGCCGCTCACTCACTCCCCCCACTCCCAGTGGGACGGGGAGAGAATCGGAAGGGTAAGAGTGAGAAAAACTCGTGGGTTGAGATAAAGACAGTTTAATAGAACAGGGGAAAAAAAAGGGAAAATAATAATGATAATGATAATATATACAAAATGAGTGATGCACAATGCAATTGCTCACCACCCGCGCTGACCGATAACCAAGTAGCGATCAGTACTTCCTGGATCACGCCTATCCTTCATATACTGAGCATGACGTCACATGGTATGGAATACCCCATTAGCCAGCTGGGCTGGCTGTCCTGATTATGTTCCCTCCCACCTTGTGTACCTAGCTCAGTCAGTAGGCGCGGGAGCTGTCCTTGGACTAGGAGGGCACTTAGCAACAACTGAAAACATCAGTGTGTTATCAACATTCTCCTCATACTAAATCCAAAACACAGCACTAGGAAGAAATTTAACCCTATCCCAGCCGAAACCAGGACAGTCAGCAAGACATATATCTACTAACAAATTATTGTATTCATCAATCTTTCAACTGATCAGACTGACACCTAAAACTGAAAATTGTAAGGAATCATAGAATTATAGAATCATAGAATTATTAAGGTTGGAAAAGGCCTCTAAGATCGAGTCCAACCATCAACCCAACAGACCATGCCCACTACACCATGTCCCTAAGGGCCTCATCTACACATCTTTTAAATACTTCCAGGGATGGTAACTCAACCACTTCCCTGGGCAGCCTCTTCCAAGGTCTGACCACTCTTTCAGTAAAGAAATTTCTCCTAATGTCCAATCTAAACCTCCCTTGGCACAACTTGAGGCCGTTTCCCCTCGTCCTGTTTCCTGTTACTTGGGAGAAAAGACCAACACCCACCTCGCTACAACCTCCTTTCAGGTAGTTGTAGAGCGTGATGAGATCTCCCCTCAGCCTCCTCTTCTCCAGACTAAACAACCCCAGTTCCCTCAGCCACTCCTTATAAGACTTGTGCTCCAGGCCCTTCACCAGCTTCATTGCCCTTCTCTGGACATGCTCCAGCACCTCCATGTCCTCTTGTAGTGAGGTGCCCAAAACTGAACACAGTATTCAAGGTGTGGCCTCACCAGAGCCGAGTACAAGGGCACGATCACTTCCCTACTCCTGCTGGCCACACTATTTCTAATACAGGCCAGGATGCCGTTGGCCTTCTTGGCCACCTGGGCACACTGCCAGCTCATGTTCAGCCGGCTGTCAATCAGCACCCCCAGGTCCTTTTCCTCCAGGCAGCTTTCCAGCCACTCTTCCCCAAGCCTGTAGCGTTGCATGGCGTTGTTGCGGCCGAAGTGCAGGACCCAGCACTTGGCCTTGTTGAACCTCATACAATTGACCTCAGCCCATCGATCCAGCCTGTCCAGGTCCCTCTGCAGAGCCTTCCTACCCTCGAGCAGATCAACACTCCCGCCCAATTTGGTGTCGTCTGCAAACTTACTGAGGGAGCACTCGATCCCCTCATCCAGATCGTTGATAAAGATATTGAACAAGACCGGCCCCAGCACTGAGCCCTGGGGAACACCGCTCGTGACCGGCCGCCAACTGGATTTAACTCTGTTGACCACAACTCTCTGGGCCTGGCCGTCCAGCCAGATTTTACCCAGCGAAGAGTGTACCTGTCTAAGCCGTGAGCTACCAGCTTCTCTAGGAGAATGCTGTGGGAGACAGTGTCAAAGGCCTTACTGAAGTCCAGGTAGACCACATCCACAGCCTTTCCCTCATCCACCAGTTGAGTCACCTGGTCATAGAAGGAGATCAGGTTGGTCAAGCAGGACCTGCCTTCCATGAACCCGTGCTGGCTGGGCCTGATCCCCTGGTTGTCCCCGATATGGCTCGTGAGCGCCCTCAAAACGAACCGCTCCATGATCTTCCCCGGCACCGAGGTCAGGCTGACTGGCCTATAGTTCCCCGGATCCTCCTTCCGGCCCTTCTTGTAGATGGGCGTCACATTGACGAGCCTCCAGTCGTCCGGGACCTCCCCAGTTAACCAGGACTGCTGGTAAATGATGGAGAGTGGCTCGGCAAGCTCCTCCGCCAGCTTCCTCAGTACCCTCGGGTGGATCCCATCCCGCCCCATAGACTTGTGAATGTCCAGGTGGCATAGCAGGTCATTAACTTCATCTTCTTGGATTATGGGGGGTTTATCCTGCTCGCCGTCCTTGTCTTCCAGCTCAGGGGGCTGAGTACCCTAAGGATAACTGCTCTGACTATTAAAGACTGAGGCAAAGAAGGCATTGAGTACCTCAGCCTTATCCTCGTCCTTGGTGACAACGTTCCCCCCCGCATCCAATAGAGGATGGAGATTCTCCTTGGCTCTCCTTTTCTCATTAATATACTTGTAAAAAGCATTTTTTGTCGTCTCTCATGACAGTGGCCAGGTCGAGTTCTAGCTGGGCTTTTGCCTTTCTAATTTTCTCTCTGCACAACCTAACGAGATCCCTGTACTCTTCCTGTGTTGCCTGCCCCTTCTTCCAAAGGTGATAAACTCTCCTTTTTTTCCTGAGTCCCAGCCAGAGCTCCCCATTCATCCAGGCCGGTCGCCTTCCCCGCCCGTTCTTCTTATGACACATGGGGACAGCCTGCTCCTGCGCCTTTAAGACTTCCTTCTTGAAGAATGTCCAGCCTTCCTGGATCCCTTTGCCCTTCAGGACTGCCTCCAAAGGGACCCTCTCGACCAGTGTCCTGAGCAGGGCCAAGTCCGCCCTCCGGAAGTCCATGGTAGCGGTTTTGCTGGCCCCCCTCCTTACTTCACCAAGTATCGAGAATTCTATCATTTCATGGTCGCTAAGCCCAAGCTGGCCTCCGACCACCACATCTCCCACCATCCTTCTCTGTTTGTGAACAGCAGGTCAAGCGAGGCACCTCCCCTAGTGGGCTCGCTTACCAGCTACGTCAGGAAGTTATCCTCCACACACTCCAGGAACCTCCTCGACTGTTTCCTCTCTGCCGTGTGGTATTTCCAGCAGACGTCCGGAAAGTTGAAGTCCCCCACGAGAACAAAGGCTAGCGACTGTGAGACTTCTGCGAGCCTCTGGTAGAATATTTCGTCTGCCTCCTCATCCTGGCTGGGTGGTCTATAACAGACTCCCAGCAGGATATCTGCCTTGTTGGCCTTCCCCCTCATCCTTACCCACAAGCACTCGACCTCGTCATCACTACCATTGAGCTCTAGACAGTCGAAGCACTCCCTAACATACAGGGCTACCCCACCGCCCCTCCTTCCTCGCCTGTCCCTTCTGAAGAGCTTATAGCCATCCATTGCAGCACTCCAATCGTGAGACTCATCCCACCATGTTTCCGTGATGGCGACTAAGTCATAGCTACCCCGCTGCACAATGGCTTCCAGCTCCTCCTGTTTGCCGCCCATCCTGTGGGCATTGGTGTAGATGCACTTGAGCTGGAAGCTCAAAATGAAAGAGCCTCTGTTGGCAATGTGAAAGAAATTAGCATTCTGAAATGCAGGACTGATGCAAACCTAAAAATAAAATATTGCAGGACAGACTTCAGAGTTCTTTCCACAATCCATTAGTATTGGCAAGGTTTTCCAGTATTTTAAATTTCTTATATTTTCCTTATTTTTGCCCATAAAACTTTTCAATGCTGTGCTTTGAGACTCATGCAGTAAATCTCTATTCATTTGAAAACATTATTTGTGATATTTAAGAATTTATTTCTCTTCTGTTCATTAATGACTTCCGTCTAGTCTTAAATTCACAGTTGTTAATAGTTCACTGAAAATCACAGGTCTACTAGTCACAGAAGAAAATGTAGAAACAATGTAAAATATCGGCAATATATTCCTCAAGGTATTTGAACATCTTTTTCTCCCATGTGCATCCATTTGCACAGAAAATTAACTACATTTTTTGGGGAAGCTTGCAGAAGACTGCAAAAAAAAATTAGATTTAAAGATTTTTCCAAAGTCTTGATGAATTCTATATATAAGATCACAATATCCCCTTTTTCATAGACCTCATTTACACACAAAGTGTATCAGTTTCATGAAAACCATTTCAGGTAGACTGTCATCAAGTGTCTGTGTGAAGAGACTTATTGAATTTTCAAAGCCACTTACTTTTATACTTAGATATACAAAGGACTGGAGATCTGATGTTGAGGTGCTGTGCTACTATTCTAATCTACATTGTGGACTCCCTTTTTGCAAACCTTTGACAGTACCAGGAATCCAAATTGTGAATGAAAGCCCAATTATGAAACATGTATTGACAAAGTAAAAAGACTGTTTCTTACCAAAGGAACAAATGGGAAATGAATACAGAGTGTGCTGGTGTTGAAGTAATACTAATAGGTTTTGTAAGCTTTTTTGTAGACATGAAAATGCTTTACAAGTTTTAGGCTTTAGCCTAAATTAAGAAGAATAAAAGGAAATGGTCATAAATGGGAGAGCTCAAGAAGCAGTAACATTTTCACCAACAACGTGATCATAGAATGGAATCAGACAAGTTTAAGAAGAATATGAGTTAGACTCAAAGTTAGTTTCCTTGGAGACAGAGTGACACACTACTTACATTCATTTTTCCTATTTATAATAATGTGGTTTACATTAATGATTAGAAGAAGGACTTACCCTAGAGCAAGGCGTCTCTGACAATGACCCCGCTTTATACTAACATTCTCACCTGCAGGTACAAGAAAATCCTCACTTTCTTGTAACTTTGTCTGAAGCTTGTACAAAGTTTACCCCTAAAAGACTTGCTACTTACCTTGTTTCTCAACAACTTTAAAGCTCTACATTACAATATTTAAATTATTCTTCTGTATTTGCTGCAGGAAGAAGCTTATTTGAAAACACTGCTCAAATAAATGAGACTTGGACTACATCTGCCAGTATCTAATTGATTAGATTACTCCTGTATGTGTTGGGAAAACAGAGAAGCATGGAAGAGTTTTGTTGTGTAACTTGCCAAATTTACATTCTTCTCAGTCAATTGCAACAGAGACTAAAGGATAATAGTCATCCAGGTAACAATTGCAAATTGGCTTTATCTAATGTGAAAGTAAGAGAAATCGGCTTGAATCTACCTAACTTAAAGTCCATTGGCAGCTTATGTCCACAATCTAATTCAAAAAAGCAATAAACCACTAACACAGTAGCCCTGTGTGGGGCAACATATTCATCCGACATCTGACACCATACTGAAGCCTGAGCCCAAGATGGGACCACTACACAGAACGGCTAGACCACCATCCAGGACTGGGACACATCACATAGTTGAAGCAAGTGTCCTGTTCTGCTTGGTCCATGGCACTGATCACGAGTGGACAGAAGAGGCTTGGCACTTGATTGACATGAATGTGAAATGTGTGAGTAGAATTTCATGATGAGGCTCATGAAGATTAACAGAAGCAAGCACAAAGTCCTGCACCTAGGGAGGAATAACCCCATGCACCAGTACATGCTGGGGCCAACCAGCTGGAAAGCAGATTTTCAGAAAAGGCCCTGGTGGTCTTGATGGGCAACAAGTTGAACATGAATCAGTGATGTGCCCTTGTAATAAAGAAGGCCAACATCATCCTGGGATCTCTCAGCAACAGTGTAGACAGCAGGTGCAGGGGAATGATTCTTCCTCTCACTACTGGTGAGACCCCATCGGAGTGCTGCGTCCAGTTCTGGGATCCCCAGTAGAAGAGACATGGACATGCTGGAACAAGGCCAGCAAAAGGTCATGAAGATGATTAAGGGACAGAAGCATCTTTCATAGAAAGAGAGACTGAAGAGTTGGGACTGCATAGTCCAAAGAGGAGAAGGCTCAGGGGAATCTCATGAATGTATGCAAATATCTGATGAGAGGAAGCCAAAACTGGAAGCCAGGCTCTTCTCAGTGGTGCTCAATGAAAGAACAAGGGGCAATGGGCACAAATAGAAATACAGAAAATTCCATTTAAACATAAGAAATACTTCTTTTACTTTGAGGATGTTTGAGCCCTGGAACATGTTGTCCAGGCAAGCTGTGGAGTGTCCATCCTTGGAGATATTCAAAACCTGACTCAACAGAACCCTGAGCAATCTCTCATAGTTGAGCCTGCTCTGAGCAGTGGGTTGGACTAGGTGATCTCCAGAGATGTTTTCCAATCTCAAAGATTCTGTGATTCTATGAACAGAAATAAAAATAGATTTTAATCTCAAATAGAAACTGCTATCTACTCACTTTGCCCATCCTGCTTAGTAAATAAGTTTTAGGTTATACATCACAGTGTGGTGTGGCCCGGCTCTTGCAGCTGCCCTGCCAAAATGCTCCTTGACAGTATTCCATAATTAATATTTCCAGAAACAGTCTTTTAGAAGAATTGTTCTTTTTTTATATATTAGTTTGTTTTTCTGAAACTGTTTTCTTAAGAATTCTCTTAGTTTTGAAGTCATGCCTGGAGGAATGTGAAATTTAATAATTCTTCTTTCAAAATTGTATTGCAGATTGTATTGCTTATGAGATTCAATTACTCATATATAAAATAAGCTTCTGATTCCTATCCAATTTATACCTCTGTCTAGTACAGGACTTTACAAACCCATTTTGTTTGCAGACATAGCAGCAGAGTGCCTCCAAGCCACAAACATATGAAGGTTGAGTTTGGCTGTACAGGCAGCTTTTGTGCATTCTGCTTTGTGAACAAAATCTACAGGAAGAATTCCTCTCTAACATGTGCTATCTGCGCTAGTTTTGCAAGAACTATTGTCGATAGTGTAAGAAATGCTAGCTTATTAATCATAAGGCTTCCATGAGGATTGAGCCAATTTATATAAACTCAGGGCTTTGTTTTCCAATAGCTGATAAAATGTTTTGCTTCAGCATAAGAATTGAAACAAAAGCTACACAAATAAACAAAGCAAATACTCTCTCTTACAAATGTTGGTAAGCCCTTTTTATCTGTACCCTATTAAATGACCTTTGGCTCTAAACCTATTAAATGACCCTTGGCTCTAAATCTTATATACAAATCCTCAAGTGAGAAATGACACAACTAGCCCATGTTAGTGTTGACAGATTATCCATACAACCCAGAAGATGTTCCCCAAAAGAAGAAAAAAAGAATTTGAATATGCTCAAAATAGGAGACTTAGAAACAAAATGATTCAAAGAAAAAAAAGGAAGGCTAGAGAAGACAATCTATCAAACTCCTTTCAAACTTAATCTACATATTACATTCATTTCTGTGGTTATCTTATTGTTCTTATCACATTTATCACACAGAGTTTTATTCCACTCACACTGACAAACCAATCAGTGGTATTGTTAATAATGGGAACTGTTTTGTCTGCTTTTTCAATTGTCTGGGTATAGCATACTGAGTGTTGTTCTCTTTATTCTCCCTTTAAAATTCTTTCTACTCCAGTTGATCTTCTTAGTAAATCTCAGATGTGGGCATACGGCCCTGGACCTTTCCATCATTATTCTGCATTGGATTCACAGAAACTCAGAATGAAAATTGTTCTAAAACTCATTATGAATCCCCTCTATGGTCATTTAGTTATAGAAACATAGAATAGTTTGGATTGGAACAGACGTTTGAAGGTCATCTGGTCCAACACCCCTGCAATGAGCCAGGATATCTTCAACTAGATGAGGTTGCTCAGAGCCCCATCCAACCTGACCTTGAACGTTTCCAGGGATGGGGCATCTACCACCTCTCTGGGCAATCTGTTCCAGCGTTTCACCACCCTCATTGGACAAAATTTCTTCCTTGTATCTAGTCTAAATCTACACTTTTTTAGTTTAAAACCATTCCCCCTTGTCCTGTCACAACAGGCCCTACTAAAAAGTCTGTCCCCATCTTTCTTATTAGCTGCCTTTAAGTACTGAAAGGCTGCAATAAGGTCTTCCCAGAGCCTTCTCTTCTGCAGGCTCAATAACCCCAACTCTCTCAGCCTTTATTCATAGGAGAGGTGTTCCATCCCCCTGATCATTTTCATGGCCTTCTTCTGGACCCGCTCCAACATGTCTATGTCTTTCTTATGCTGAGGACTCCAGAGCTGGATGCAGTACTCCAGGTGGGGTCTCACCAGAACGGAGTAGAGGGGAAGAATCACCTCCCTCGACCTGCTGGCCACGCTTCTTTTGATGCAGCCCAGGGTATGGTTGGTTTTCTGGGCTGCGAGTACACATTGTCGGCTTGTGTCCAGCTTTTCATGCACCAGTACCCCCAAAGTCCTTCTCAGCAGGGCTGCTCTCAATCTTTTCATCCCCCAGCCTGTATTGATACCGGGGGTTGCCCCAATCCAGGTGCAGGACCCTGCACTTGGCCTTGTTGAACCTCATGAGCGTCACATGGGCCCACTTCTCAAGCTTGTCCAAGTCTCTCTGGATGGTATCCTATCCCTCAGGCATGTCGACCGCACCACTCAGCTTGGTGTCATCTGCAAACTTTCTGAGGGTGCACTTGATCCCGCTGTCTATGTCATTGATGAAGATATTAAAGAGTATCGGTCCTAATATGGACCCCTGCGGGAAACCTCTTGTCACCGATCTCCATCTGGACATTGAGCCATTGACCACTACCCTCTGCATGCAACCATCCAACCAATCCCTCATCCACCGGACACTCCACTCATCCAATCCATACCTCTCCAGTTTAGAGAGAAGGATGTTGTGGGGGACTGTGTCAAAGGCCTTACAGAAGTCCAGATAGACGACATCTGTAGCCCTTCCCATGTCCTCTGATGTAGTCATTCCATCATAGAAGGCCACTAGGTTGGTCAGGCAGGACTTGCCCTTGGTGAAACCATGCTGGTTGTCTCAAATCACCTCCATTTGCCTTAGCAGAGCTTCCAGGAAGATCTGTTCCATGATCTTCCCAGGCACAGAGGTGAGACTGACTGGCCTGTAGTTCCCTGGGTCTTCCTTTTTTCCCTTCTTAAAAATGGAGATTGTGTTTCCCCTTTTCCTGTCAGTTGGAACTTCACTGGACTGCCACAACTTCTCAGAAATGATGGATAGTGGCTTAGCAACTTCACCCACCAGTTCCTTCAGGACCCGCAGATGCATCTCATCAGGTCCCATGGACTTGTGCACCTTCAGGTTCCTTAGATGGTCTTGAACCTGATCTACAGTGGGAGGCTCTTCATTCTCCCAGTCCCCACCTTTGCCTTCTGCGACTTGGGCGGTGAGGCTTGAGCATTTGCCAGTGAAGGCTGAGGCAAAAAAGTCATTGACTACCTCAGCCTTCTCCATATCCCGGTAACCAGGTTTCCCATTTCCTTATGGAGAGGGCCCACATTTTCCCTAGTACCCCCAACGTACCTACAGAAGCTTTTCTTGTTGCCCTTGACATCCCTGGCCAGATTTAATTCTATCAGGGCTTTAGCTTTCCTAATCAGATCCCTGGCTGCTCGGACAATTTCTCTGTATTCCTCCCAGGCTACCTGACCTTGCTTCCACCTTCTGTAGGCTTCTTTTTTGAGTTTGAGTGTGTCCAGGAGCCCCTTGTTCATCCATGCAGGCCTCCTGGTGTTTTTGCCTGACTTCCTCTTTGTTGAGATGCATCGCTCCTGAGCTTGAAGGAGGTGATCCCTGAATATTAACTAGCTTTCTTGGGGCCCTCTTCCCTCCAGGGTTTTATCCCATGGCACTCTACCAAGCGGATCCCTGAAGAGGCCAAAGTCTGCTCTCCTGAAGTCCAGGGTAGTGAGCTTGCTGTGTGCCCTCCTCAGTGCCCTAAGGATCTTGAACTCCACCATTTCATGGTCACTGCAGCCAAGGCTGCCCTTGAGCTTCACATTCCCCACCAGCCCCTCCTTGTTGGCGGGAGCAAGATCCAGCATAACACCGCTCCATTGTTGGCTCCTCTATCACTTGGAGAAGGAAGTTATCGTTGATGAAATCCAGGAACTTCCAGGAACAGGATTGCTTATGCCCTGCCGTGTTGTCCCTCCAACAGATATCTGGGTGGTTGAAGTCCCCCATGAGGACCAGGGCTTGTGAACGTGAGGCTGCTCCTATCTGTCTATAGAGAGCCTCATCTGCTTGGTCTTCCTGGTCGGGTGGCCTGTAGCCTGTCCCTGCCCTCTCTTTAATCCTGACCCATAAGCTCTTGGTCGGCTCCTCATCCATCCCCAGGCGGAGCTGCATGCACTCCAGTTGGTCATTGACATATAGAGGGCGACACCCCCTCCTCGTCTCCCCTGCCGGTCCTTCCTAAAGAGCCTATATCCTTCCATGGCAACACTCCAATCATAGGACCCATGCCACCACATCTCCATGATGCCAGTCAGATCGCAGCCCTGCAGGCATGCATACTCCTCTTTTTTATTCCCCATGCTACGTGCATTTGCATAGAGGCATTTAAGTTGGGCACCCGATGAAGCTATTTTACTGGCTGGAGTTCCTTTTTGCTGCTCTTCAGGCACTCTCCTGCTGACCTGTGATCTTTCTCCAGGCTCTGGGCATCTATTGCTGCTCCTTTTAAGGTGTTTTATTTCTATTTTAGTTGAATTATCCACACATATTTTGACACTTCAGAAATCAGTCTTGACTATTAGTCACAGAGATCAGTCATGTTTTGAGCAACCATTTCTCAGTTGATGGTGATATCTTTATTAGTCATTACAACTATACCCCTTTGTTTTGTCTTAAATAAAATTAGGTTGTAATGATCATTCTAATTCAGAATTGTTGATGTTTATTGTCCATATTTTTTGTTATAAATGAAGAAAAGCTACAAACTTAAGAGCAAAACTCATTGCTATTACTAATATCTTAAACTGTCTGACACTGCACTGTCCCCAAATAAAAAAAAAAATCTTATATATTTTTCCTTGAGAAACCTGTGAATGTATTTACAAGACCTTATCTATCTGCTTTTATTTACAGTAGGGTTTTCCTTCTAAAGCTGTATTTTGCTTCAGGGCTGTGGAAAAGAAAGGAAAAAAGAAAATAAGTTCATTTTTAAAGCTATCACGGAAAATGTTATTTTATAAGTCAGAGGATATAAAAGGAGCTATGCAAAATATTTTGTACAAAACCTAAATGCATACTATTAAAAATTTGTTTCAAATGTTAATAAAGCTGGGATTTACCAGATTTATCCGCACTTTTTGAAAATGTGTTTACAGACTTTTGCAATTTTCTCTCTTTTATAAATATTATTTTCATAATAGCTGTTTTGCTTTCCCCTGCTTATGAAATTGGTTTATATTCCCCTCATCACTGGACTCTACTGCATACTTGCCATCTTCCCTATTTCTTGCTGTGAACAGGATGTGTCAGGACATCATTTCTTTCCCCCAGTTTTATGCACCTGGGCCTGACAAAACAGAATTCACTTTATCTTTCACTAGAAAAACATCTTCAAAGAATAACATAGGAAGAAAACTGAGTATTCAGTAGGACTGTGAATCTAAAGGTATATTCACGTTCTTAGCCTATGTAGAGGACAGGAATATCGTAGGAGAGTAATTGCTTCTTCACATTTTTCGTGGGTTGATAATAGTGTCTACTTTAAGACATCGTTCATGATGAAATGGCATCATTTGACTAGTACTCCCTTGCAGAGTCAATGTAGTTACATCACAGTTTCGGGAAGACTTTCTGACTGAGTTTATGATAGCCTTACATACATCAGCAAATAAAACAAGCCATGGAAGGAAATAGCATGAATTAATGACTAGCACATTTCCCACTCAAAACAACCAAACCAAACCAAACCAAACCAAAAAAATCCATCACGTTAAAATACCTAGAAGAAATTCTTCCTGACACACACTGCCCTCCAAATATCCCTTGACCTTTGTCTTAGCAAATGCTTTTGGGTCTGGACCAAACCTATGCAAAAGAATGCTCTAACACTTAAACAGTATTAAACCAATCTTGTGGCCTGGATCTACTTAGTTTACAGTAATATATAGAGTGTCATGGGCCTGTGCTCCAAGTCTAGTTACTAGACAGTAATCTTTACTTGGAATTTCAGGTTAGCCAGCATTAAAAAAAAAAATCAAAAGAAATAGCAAATTATTTCACAACTTATCATATATTGAGGGAATTTTTTGTTTGTTGAGTGTTATACTCCCTGCAATGTGTTCCTCTTTTTCTTTTATTTCCAATTTCTTTTTCCTACTTTTCTCCTGTACCATTACTGTACTAGGTGAAGTGAAAAAGAATCTGCACCCAAAAGCAGACTCAATGCTATTTACTGGCAGACTTGTTGCAGTTTTCCTGAGATTTTGCAGCTCATCCCCTTCTGACTGATAATAATGAGGTTCTTGAGATGTAACTGTACATTCTTATTAAAGGGATCTCTTGTTTGACCATTATCTAACCTCTGGGTGTCCTTTTTAATGAGGTTGAGTTGTTTCAAAGAGAGACACTAAAGGTTGTCTCTGTTACCTGTCACATTGTTCAAAAAAACCCAAAACTTTTCTTCTAAGGAAGGATCAAGAATTTGAAGCTAAGAAAGCAAGATATAATATTTTGTTTTTTAATTATGTTTTCTGTCTCTGTTTTTTTAATTAAGTGTAATATTAGATATTTCAATTCTAACCCACTCCTATTTCATTCTTACACTATAGTAATGATCAGAGATAATATTGTTAACACTGTCAATGAAAGAAAACATTTCTCAGTAATTCCTCCCTACTTCAAAATCACATATTCCTAAGGCATTAAACCTGTATGAAAAATAGTAATTAATATTTGCATTGAGTTTCTCCCTATTGGATTGTGGTTTTCACTACTTTTACCATATGTTGGGTTACTTGGTAACAGTCGCATTTAGTTAATATAATATTTAGTGGATCAGAAATAATTTAGAAAACAACCACAAACTATTTAAAACAGTATCACTCATAACTTGAGACAAAGCAGTTATTGGAGCTTTACTGAGCTTGGATTTTGGGCAAATTTTCCCTTACTTATCTGGCTTTTGCTGAAATCAGTGTCAATTTATGTGTTCTTAATTGATCTAAACTGCTATTTCATATGTTTTGAGATGTGGCAGGTATCAGGAAGACACTGCATTTTGGATCATCATTTCAACATGCTTTTAAAACTAGTGGTTGTACCCACACACAGATTAATAGACTTGACATTGCTTCCCTATTTAAACATAGAAAAAACAGTAAATCTTTTAAAATTAGTTGGCTATAAGACAATTTGAAAGAACTGATTAGGGGCAGAGAAGAAAGTCTAATCCATTGAGGAAGAATAATTTGAAAATGCAAAAGATCCAGTAACATGATAAGAATCCCAAATTCCTTAGGGTTTATCTGATTATATTTCTGAAGTTTGCTTGTCATCAATTTTCCTGGAAACACACTTGTCTAACAATTTCTTTTTTCATCCAGAGAGAAATGTCAATCCAAACTAGCATTACACAAGTGTCACTCAAGCAGTGAAGCAGATCAAGGAGGTTATGTGAAGCCACATTCCTTCCCCAAACACAAGGGACCCTTTCTTTCATCTGACTAGTCTTGAGATATTTTCATTCCCACCTTATTTGAAGATACTTATTTTTGTTTGACTCCAGCTGTGTAATCCCCAGTAGTACAGACTTATGGTTTAGACTTCAAAGTGTTGCCTCTCCTATTCAAAACCAGCCCTCTGGTTCTGTGTGGGTGGTGGTGTGGTGAAAGTAGGAGAATTAGGAGAATGATTTGTCTGAAAGTTTGTGCATTACATTTAGGTTGTATGCAAGTGCCCACAGGTTTCTGCAGATTATTAAATATTGGCACAAGTGCTGTAGATGCCTAGAGTGCCGTTGTCATGTGATGGTGGAAGGTTGACACTGGGACAAGAAGAAAAGCAGGTCAAATATTGTCAGTTATGTCATTATGATTTTTAAAAAGAGATGAGGGGGAAACAGCAGGTGCCCTGAACTCATAAGAAATGCCAGACAACTAGAGATTTTGAGAAGATGATACATGAACAGAGCCCAGAGACAAATAATGTTCTAGTTCAAGGCTGAGCCTGTAGTGATTTCCTGCCTTAAAAGCTTAGCTTTTTTATTGCCAAATATGTTAAAACCAACATGAATTGCTTTCATATGGATAGAAAAACATATCAATGTCACAGCTGTCAGTGGCAATTTCAAAAAGTTTACCTTCAATTTCCCTACTCCTTATTTTTTCATAGATTAGGAATTTACCTACTGGTGATTTAAGCTTGACTGCACTCACTCTGTCACTAACTATTATCCTGTACTTTCCAAGGAATCTTTTGACAGAATTCAGAATACCACTCTCAGTTTGTACATGTATGTTTTTTTCCCTTCCTTAATCTTTTTACAATTCCTTCTTAAAAATTTATTCTTTTCATTTGCTTCGGTTTATTTTTTCATTTAGGCCATGCTTATGGTCTAGCTGCTTATGGTCTAACTGTTAACACAGTTAGACTACAAGTGTTTGTATCATTGTAAGTGAACTAGTAATAATAGCTGCTGTATTTTGATTAGACTCTTAAAATTGTAATAAAACAAACAATATTTTTTTTGTCTCTGTATGTAAGGTGTTTCCCCTTTTACTCCTAACAAGAAGGTGAGCATAATACTCCCTAGGACAGCATTTATGAGACTCTTAGTCAGACTCTCAGTCAGAGAAAAAAGAATTGGAGGAACAAGAGCAATCCAGTTATGGTAAAAGCATAACAACTGATTAAGCTAAATAGAAAAGCAGACAGAGTGCAGTAAGATGTGTGTGAGAGAGAGAGGACTATGAGAAACTGTAATTGCTGGCAGAATAATTCTAATATATTTATTGGGTGACTGAGATCGTGACAGTTAGATGAGTGAACTTGAGGGACCCTTTGGAACAGCACAGATTCCTGTGCTACAGACAATGGATTATTATCTACTTGCATCTTGCATACATGGGAGTAAGCAGTGGAATGCCATGCTGTCATCACTAAGTACTGTATCCTTCTTCAGTCATAGTATAAAACCAGGTATCTGCCAGTGGCAAACAGAATTACTTTTGGTCCATGTCACTGTGTCTGGTTTTCTGTTGATATATCTTGGATGGATGCAAGTAATTTCGTTCTCTACAGGTGAACGGCAATCTTGCAGGTACCAGATATCCTTTTGTGTAAGGATCTGCCAGTAGGGACATGTCAGAGAAATACTGTCTCTACGCAAAGAAGCAACTATTTGCTACATATTTGCTCATTACCACATTAGCCTGGGTCCTGTCAAGAAATAAGGATTTTCTGGACTGAGGCCATTTCCTCCCAAAGCTCCAGGACAGGCTCTATAGTGCAACTGTAACAACAGAAGGTTTAAAATGCTTGTAAATTCTGTTGCCATTAATGTTTCTAAGAAGGCATGTGAAAAATGCCTTCAAGCCCCGTAATAAGTAATATATTGCCACAGAGTCACATTGTTAAACACAGGGCCAAATGATGGTGCAGGATAATGAAAACAACACTGTAATTTTGGGAAAAATATCTTGATGAGAGTTTTTTTGAATAGAAAAGTGTGTTGAAAAACAAAAAGAGGAGGTTCCATTTTAAACTTTCTTATCTCATGCCTCTAAAGAGGAAATAGTTGAGTGGTCCCATTCAGCCAGTCTATGGTTAATTTTGGTTTATAATTGTCCCCTAAACCTTTACAAGTCCTTACATAATCTGAATACTAGAAGATATAGTGAACATTTTTCTTTCTTGGGAATGCACAAAAAGTATTCTTAATAGAAAAACTCCAATGGTGTGGAATTCTGTTTGACATTTGAAGTTGTCTCTGCCACAGCAATGTAATATACAGTATTACATTTTGAGGCCTTCTCATCTATTTTACTATAAAAGGAGGTCATCTCTAAATCTGAAATATAAATTTGCCTGGACTATCACTTTCAGGTATATCTTATGGGAAGTGTCTAAATGAAAACTACTACTATTGATTTATTCTTCTAAGGCACCAAAGCATTTCACAGAAGTATGTGTTGGCAATTTAGCTTGACTTTCCTGATCCAGTCACCTATACACTTTTTTTTTTTTTTTTTCTTCCCCCCTCACCTCAACTCAGCATTATAATAGACTCTTGTTTGGAGCCTCTGTCTGTTTGGACAAATATAGATCTGTCCAGAATAACTTATGACAAAATGAAAAGCAACATTTAAGACCAGATCATCAAGCAGCAATTTATTTTTTAGATCTGACATGGCAAAACATACAATAGATCTCCTTAGAGGGAGCCAAATCTGGGATAGAAGATAGCAGCAACTTGACAGGAAAAGTTGCTAAAGGAGAAATTGTTAAAAAGAAAATTTTGAGCAACTGCCCATACTTAGGGTGGGATCAGATATGAAATTTTTATCTAACTTTCTACTTGCAGTGTGTTAGCCTTGGCTAGCAGCCAAATTCCCACCCAGCTGCTCACTCACTCACCCTCCTTAGTGAGGCAGATGGCGCCAATAAGAAGAACAAAAACAAGAAAGCTCATTAAGTTGAGATAAAGACAATGAGGTTGCTTACCAATTACTATCATGGGCAAAACAGAATTGACTTGGGCTAAACTAATTTATTTATTGCCTATTCAGGGAGGGTTCAGACTTGACATTAGGAAGCCTTTCTTTGCAGGAAGGGTGGTCAAACAGTGGAACAGGCTTCCTTGTCAGTGTTTAAGAGGCATTTGGACAATGCCCTTAATAATATGCTTTAACTTTTGGACAGCCCTGAAGTGGTCAGGGATGATGTGGTCAGATGATAGTTGTAGATCCCTTCCAAGTAAAAATATTCTGTTCTGTTCTATTCTATTCTATTCTATTCTATTCTATTCTATTCTATTCTATTCTATTCTATTCTATTCAAATAGATTCATGTACTGAGAAACAAGAAGACAAAGGTTAAAAAAATACCTTTCCCCCACCCTCCCTCAGGCTCAACTTCACTCCTTCAATACCAGTTCCTCTCCCTACCTGCCCTGAGTGGCACAGGTGGGATGGGCGGGTTAAAGTCAGTACACAGTGGTTCCTCTCTCTCAGTTCTTCCTTCTCACACTTTTCCTCTGCTCTGGCATGGGCTCTTCCATGGGCTGCAGGGGACTATCTGCTCTGGCGCCTGGAGCACCTCCTTCTCTCCTTGGACCTTGGTGTTCCCTCTGCTGTTTCTTACTCTTTTTGTTTCCTCCTCTTCTCTCTATCTGACATTTTTTGACCTTTCTTAAAAATGTTAACACAGAAGTGCTGACAGTTTGGTTGATGGAATCAGCTGTGTCCTGTGGTGGGTCTGTGTCTGGCACAGGGTAGCTCTTCTCAAAGCAGCCATCCTTGCTAACAAAGCAGACCCCCTGCTACCAAAACCTTGCCATGGACAGCCAATACAGTACTCATCTAAATTTCCTTCCACAAAATGAGACCTACATTCAGATGCAACACTTACCTACATCTCAGATCACATATTTCGGTTCAGATCTAGAAAGTAAATCTTTATATCCAGGAAATATAGAAGATAAAAAATGTAATACCTGGAGATAGTATGAAATAATTTAATTAAGAGCAGAATCATAACTATACATCCTATAAGCTCTCTTCAATAGCAACGAGTACACCTGACAGTTTCCCATGACTTCTATTTCTGCTTTTTCCATACAGACAAAACATGTGATGTACCATTGCCATTTTATTGATCTCTCTAGTCTGATGCCCTAAACAGTTATTTTACTTTGGCAATATCTAGAGATATCCTCGAGAATAATCCTCCATTGTAGATAATTTCCTAATGCTTGTTGTCCCATAAGGAAATAAGGTTGGGTATTCCTGTCAGGAACCGGAGGAAGAAGACGATGTGGTACAGCTAGAAGAGACCACTAAATGTCAGGCTGACAGTAAGAGGGAAAGAGAGAGATCAATAGCGGTCTTCTCTCTGGTATTATGAGCTTCCTATTATTTAGGGATTATTATTTCTAAGTGGTTATAGTCATCCTGAATACAACCCATTTTGTATAAGAACACATCAGAAAGTTAATTAGTTTTTAGATTAGTTCTTAAACTCTTATGTTACTACAAAGATGTGGATAGTATCTGTAGGACCTTGATTATAACACTGTATTCCTAAAACCTCCATTATGTTATTTTGATAAATATGTAATGCAAACACACAAAGGACACAAAACACACCTCATACAGAACATCTGTTAGAACTAATTATAATACAAAATACCTGAAAAAAATTATTCAGACAATCATTGAATCTTAATGAGGGACAGGTTTTCACAATTAGGAGCAAGCAGAAGAATACATATTTTCTTCTCTGGTATATTTCAAGACCCAAAGGAATTCATGTTACTGCTTCAGTGGGATTTATATTGAGACATATTTGTTAGCAAATCTTGCTATAATGTAGTGAGATGATGATTTAAAAAACATATGATTTTATATATATCCATCAGACTGCTTATTTATTCTGAGGCAGCAGCTGCAAACAAGATTTTCAAACTAACAGCTGAAATAACTTTTATGAATTAATATTAATTTTAAAATAATCTCAGAATATAGCATTATAGAATGTAATCACCATCCGAGTTGCACTACTTCCTTAGTGAGAATCCAAGTTTACTTTGAAAATAATATCTGTTTTGGATTCAGAAAAAAATGAATATAAAATTGAACTAATATATACAAATGAGACGCTGTATGTGTTATGTAAAAATCTAAAAGCACTAGTTATGTACTGTAGCTAAATAAATATTTTCATTCACTAACCATTCCTTTGTCTACTGGCATAATTCAGCTCATAAAGCCAGAAAAAATATGCAAGTTTCCTGTTACCATATTTTTGTCTGTGAATAGTACATTTTCTGTTAAATTATACACTGATTTTCATTGGCTGACTAGCATATAAAAAAGAACTTCAATACTAATCGATGACTAAAGATTTCCGAAATGATACTAGAATACAACATATATTTACATGTGTTATAAGATCTGAGACATGTTTCCAATTATGTTATTTAGATTTCCAGTGTGTGGTTTGATTCAGGAGCTGAGGGTCTTACTTACAATAGTTCTTTAGTGTTTATTTTCTAAAATAAATTTCCACTCAGGTAAATGGCTTATACAAAGTCCTAGGTTATGACATTCTTCCTGCATTGTCTCCATTATTTCTAACTGTAATCATCACTTGATGCTATGTTTTAAGTTATTCTGTGCCATGAGTTCTCAGTGAGGCTTCTACCAAAATTTAAGAAGAGAAAATAACAGATAAAAGTCTGGTTTCAAATAACTCAATGAGTTTTCATGGTATGGACCACAGTCTTGATGGTCTCACCTCAAGAGAGAACTGCACCTGTTTTATGCGGCCAGCCTCCATTTCCATTGAATGGAATGACAGAGAAATGGTGAAATTACAAGTTTCGTTACAACTTGAAGTTACATGAAGCTATAGATTGCACTCAGAGCTGGGGGAGGGGTGGGGCATGAAAATGCTTTTGTGTCCTGTAGTATAAATATAGCCCAACTAAATTCCTATTGCCTTCAGCATTGCAGAATTCACCATACATTTATACTTTTAAAACAAAGTGTTAGAATTAAACTCATCATAAGTAGTGATGAAAGAATTCTGAATTCTGAAGTAGCATAGTGCTCTAGATGGGGGATTTCATGTTTTTCTCAATTGGAAAAAAAACCTATAAACTGAAGAAAGAAAGAAATTACTTTTATTGAGAATAGAAAAAAGTTCTCACTGAAGGCCTGATTTCACAGCCTTTAATTCCTTGATATCATCAGATCTGAGAAGGATCAAAAGAAGCTACTTTCAACGTACCTAGGAATAAATCTTGACAATTTTATTGTTTGTCACATGTTTGAATTTTGGTAGATTCCAAAACCAGAATCATTGTAAAGTCTGGCAGTGAGATAGGTTTGTGAGCCATGTTTTCAAGACTGTAATTCATAAACACATTTACCTGTGTATTGACAAGATCGTTGCAGATGAGGGTTCCTGGAGGCCAGTAAACCTATATCAGTAAGACAAAACATGGAGTTGATACACATCAAATCTTTTAACATCTCAGCTTTTCTATATTGGTTATATCCACTATTTTCTGTGTACACAATATTCCCAGATTAATGGGTACAAATATATTTTATATTTTTTCTAAATAAAGGGAACTAATATTGTTGCTGAAAAAAGCACATGCCTCTAATATCAATAGTAATTTAATTAACTTCATGGGAGTTACATCTGGGCTAAATGAACAGACAGTAAGGTGGGTTGAAAACTGGCTGGATGGTTTTCAGAGCAGCCCAGAGGCTGCTGATGAATGGCACAAAGACTAGCTGGAGACAAGTCACTAGTGGTGTGTACCCCAGGGGTCAATACTGGGTCCAGTACTGTTTAATATCTTTATTAATGACAAGGCAGAGCATACCCTCAGCCATTTTGCTGATGGTACAAAACTGGGAGGAGTGGCTGATATGCCAGAGGGCCATGCTGCAATCAGAGGGACAGTGACAGGCTGGAGAAATGGGCTGACAGGAACCTCACAAAATTCAACAAGGCGAAGTGCAAAGTCCTGCACCTGGAAAATAACCACCCCATGCAACAATACACGCTGGGGGCCATGCAGCTGGAAAGCAGCTTGTGAGAAAAGGTCCTGGGAGTCCTGACAGACATTAAGTTGAACATGAGCAAGCAATGTGTATAAATACCTGAAGAGAAGGTGCAAAAGAGACAGAGCTAGCCTCTTTTCAGTGGTGCCCGGTGACAGGACCAGAGTCAATGGGCACAAACTGAAACACAGGAGGTTCCTTCTGAACATCAGGAAATGCTTGGTTACTGTAAGAGTGACGGAGCACTGGAACAGGTTGCCCAGAAATGCTGTGGAGTCTTGGTCCCTGGAGATATCCAAAAACCATCTGGACATGGTCCTGGGCAATCGTCTCTAGTTGGCCCTGCTTGAGCAGGGATATTGGGCCAGATGACCTACAGAGATCCATTCCAATCTCAACCTTTCTGTGATTCTGTGTTTTTAAATTAGTACTTATGTAGGCAAGAAAAGACTATATGAATATGTATGTATAAATTTATTGCTATGACAGCTACATTTTAAAAAATAAAACCAGCATGATGCTACTTGTCCCCATGGGTGAACATTTTCCTCAGATTTCAAATCACTTAAGTACATTCTTTTAGAGAACAAAGATTTACAATGGGACTATGGTAAACTCTGAGGTACATTACTATTTGTTGACCATGTTTGGTGCTTCAGAGAAGATTGAAGTTGCTTCTTTATTTCTTGAAGCAATTGCTACAACTTTGTTTGCTCTTTCACCTGTCCCAGCCAGGTGCTCTTATCATTCACTAGAAAATCTTCAGTGCTTTTGCTGGTACTTTACTCTCACTGAAATTTGTTCATAGCCTAACAGTATGGTACATTTTCTTCTGTCCTTCTCTTGGTTTGATGGAGTAACATGAACTGACAGCAAAATTTCAGTCTGCAATTTGATGCATTATCTGAGCTTCACAAAAGGACTTCAATGATTAAACCTTATTGCACCATTATATTATCTCTTTAGATTTTCACTGTATTTTCTTTGTAGTTTAAAGACTTTTAATACGTGAACACTTATTGAGAAATTTAAGGGTGTTTTCATTCTGTGAAAACTATCCAGGAAAGCTTATTTATCTTTTCTTGGTTATTATGCAACAAGGTATAATGTGCTCCTAGACTACAGTTTCTGAGTTACACTTTGTATATTATAAATAGAAAATTCTATTCATTCATTGATTCAAAAAAAATCAAGATTTTTCTTCTCTAAGAACCGCTTGTTGAGAGCAATCATTCAGTTCACTGCTTCATGTTTCTCCAACTCACAATGGCATATCTTGATTGATAGACTTTCTGATACCTGTCTTCATCCATTTTCCATAATTTTGTTTTCTTTTCCAAAAAATTGTGGAGGTAAGGAGCTGATGAATCACAAATCCGATCATTTACCCCCAATCATGCATCTTTTTCTTACTTATTTAAGGTAAATTAAAAGGTTTTCAGTAGTCTGTTCTGCGGCGGAGATATAGTGGAATCTGTTTTTTTATGCAATCCATTCTGTCCTATCAAATAACTGATGTATATTTTCATAATACTGAATAAAGTTTGTGCTTCATAAGTACATAATTTACTCATAAGACTATTGGTCCAAATTTTGACTAGATTTGAATAACATTGAATGAAATCTCCTAATTTACACTAGCTCTAAGTATAGTCTAATGCACTGACTTCATTAAAAAATGACAAAATAAGTTTAGCTGAAACCTAGTTTAAACCTTATTAGAAAATCAATTGATATGAAATTCCATAGTTTTGTAATTTCAGTACTTTCACTGAAAAGCTGCAAAAAGCTGTTTGAAACTTTCAGTGGCATGTTGCTTGCCATAAAGTTGAGTAAAATCTGTGCATATTTTACAAAAATATATATAATGGATAAATCTTGAAGATGTTGAAAAACATTTGGTCAAGCTTGCTTGCATGACAATTGTGTTTTCATTCTGTTAGCTGTCTATCCATTTGGTTGTTTTAAGCGCAGCTTACAACTTGAAAGGCAATGACAGATTAAAAATTCACTGTTCCATTTAGTAGAGTTCAGGAAGGGCTAGTGAATTCCCTAGGAGTCTCATAAATTCAAATTCTTCTTCATGAACTATGTAAGTGATGGCCTGAAGTCTGCCACATTCACTGTGTATAAAAGGAATACATATTCAAACAGCTTTGAATTCTCCGAATGTTACCTGTATTGTGATTATCTTGTTAGGTCTTTGGTGCTGACAATATGCTCCTCCTCTGGATCATCAGAAGTTGCCCATGTCTGATGCCTTAGACATTCAAGATCTGTATATTCTACCATTAAATTTATTACATATTGTCCTGGTTTCAGCTGGGATAGGGTTAAATTTCTTCCTAGTGCTGTGTTTTGGATTTAGTATGAGGAGAATGTTGATAACACACTGATGTTTTCAGTTGTTGTTGAGTACCCTCCTAGTCCAAGGACAGCTCCCGTGCCTACTGACTGAGCTAGGTACACAAGATGAGAGGGAACATAATCAGGACAGCCAGTCCAGCTAGCTAATGAGGTATTCCATACCATGTGACGTCATGCTCAGTATATGAACGGTAGGCGTGATCCAGGAAGTACTGATCGCTATTTAGTTATCAGTCAGTGCGGGTGGTGAGCAATTGCATTGTGCATCACTCATTTTGTATATTTTATCATTATCATTATTATTTTCCCTTTTTTTTCCCCTGTTCTATTAAACTGTCTTTATCTCAACCCACGAGTTTCTCTCACTCTTACCCTTCCGATTCTCTCCCCATCCCGCTGGGGGTGGGGGGAGTGAGTGAGCGGCTGTGTGGTATTTGGCTGCTTGCCAGGTTAAACCACGACACATATACCCAAAAGTTTTCAAGAATTTATGCAATTTTATATTGTTTTTTCTATTTCAGTATGGAGCAGTAGATGTCTGTTGCCTATAGTTTTATAGTATCCCCTTGAAGCAACTGTTAGTATTTTCCAGAGGGCTATTGGACTATGTTGTACCTTGCACAGCTAGGAAATGTTTTACAACAGAAACACTGAAGACTTCTTGAAATCCTGAATATAGCCTTGTAAATAGAAACTTTACTCAGAACTATGGAAAGGTACTCAAGGTGAGGATAACGTAATAATTTCCTGTAAATAAAATTGAAGATTGCATTTAAATAACAAATGAAAAAATTGCTACTGACTACAAAATATTTATTTATGTTTTTATTTATTCGTTCCTGTTTTTGCTAAATAGTAAAAGTGATTTCCTACACAGCACATTAAATGGTAAATTTTACCTATGCCAAGACTGTTCATAGTGCTCTCTATACATCCAGCTTTTTTGATCTCCCTATCTTGGTTTCGGCTCGGATAGAGTTAAATTTCTTCCTAGTGTTGTGTTTTGGATTTAGTATGAGAAGTATGTTGATAATACACTGATGTTTTCAGTTGTTGTTAAGTAGTCTATAGTCAAGGACTTTTCAGCTTCCCATGCTCTGCCAGGTGCACAAGAAGCTGGGAGGGAGCATAGCCAGGACAGCTGACCCAGCTGGCCAACAGGGTATTCCATACCATATGATGTCATGCTCAGCATATAAATAAGAGGCGTGGTCCAGGAAGTAACGATCGGTGTTTGGGCATTGCTCGGTGGGTTGTGAGCAATTGCATTGTGCATCACTCATTTTGTATATTCTATCATTATTGTTATTGTTGTTGTTGTTTTTATTGTTGTTATTATTATCATTATTATCATTTTCCTTTCCTTTTCTGTTCTATTAAACTGTCTTTATCTCAATCAACGAATTTTACTTTTTTTTCCCCCCGATTCTCTCCCCCATCCCACTGCGGGGGGGGGGGGGGGGGGGGAGTGAGCGAGCAGCTGTGTGGTGTTTGGCTGCCTGCTGGGTTAAACCACAACACTCCCTTAAGATTTTTTCTCTTTGCCTCCCTAAGTAATTTCATATTATCCTCAAGTTTTCAACTTTGTTGTTAGCTCTATTCAACCTAATAAATGTTTCAAAATCCATCCCTCGAATACCCCATATATCCCTATAACATAATATTACAAAATCCTTTAATATGAATGGACTCCAAAGAAAATTATTTACTAAAGATAAATGGAACTCAAAATTATCCATTATGCTGGATGTGTGAGTGTATACTGGAGCAGGGGAAGCTGAAAGAAATTTCTTCTTTTTGAGAAGAATGGAAACATTCATGAGTAAGCTCAAGTAAGTTAGTTACAAATGTGGCTGAAGTAGCTCCATGAATTTTAATTTGTTCACATTCCTCTTAATCTTATTCTTCTTATCAAAATGAAGGATTTGAAACATTAATAAGCTAACCTACTCAAGGTAAATTATATATAATGAATTACCTTCAAAACATAAAAATGTAGCTGTTAATTTTCTACTTAAGAGACTATTGTAAAATTAAAAGGTCACAGCATTATATAACAAGATTTTGTAAAAAGGCTGGACTATTTGCTGTTTTTTAAATGCCAAAATTTCAGCCATTTTTATGTGTTCCATGACAGTACTAAAATCTGACCTCAATTAATTAATGTAAATATAAGATATTTAAAGTGATCATTAAAGGCAATAGCCGTTTGGGACATCCCTAAATATACCAAAGACATAAATTATATCCCTTTAGTTTTCATGGTTATTTACATATATTTACCTAAGAACATACTCCTTAAATACAAAGAGACATTGCAATAAAAACCAAGATCCCAAGCTCCAAGGACTTTATAGTATAAGTCACCAGTGTGACAAGTTGATTGAAATATCCAGATCTCTGTACCCATATATTACAATAAATTATTTTCCAGTATGGACTGATTTGCAGGATCAGAGTTGTATCCATAATACATAAATGAAGGATGATGGAAAGTATGTGACAAGAAAAAAAATGAATAATACAGATTCATAATCCTAGGATTGACTGGTAGTTTTCCTTTCCTTTAATACTGACTTTCAAACACATTTTTTTATCATCTCAGAGAAAGAACTGATAAGTTCATGGGTCCCACAAAAGGACAAAAAATTATTTGCTTACAGTTCTCTGAGCCAATTGATGGCAGAAATACTTTTGTCAGCAGCATACATTCTGCCCAAGGAAAAGAATATATGCTGTCAATATTTGACAAACTATGCTTTACTGAGCAACCTGTGAAATCAAATTTCACTATGCAGAACTTGAAGGAAGAGAAATAGCAGACATTGCAGATTGGGTAAAAGCTTGTCCTTTGAGACGTTCAGAATAGCTTAGATGAAAGTCATGAGAGAAATTATTGTTATTAACAAACAATGCCAACATATAATATATTCTGCAACAAATTTTTAAAGAAAGTGAATTACCTTCTTATCTGGATTTTACCTTCTATCATGTAAAATGAAGCAATATATTAAACCCATATTTTCCTTTTAAGTCAATGTCTTTTTCATACAGTAAAAAGAAAAAAAAAAAACTTGTGCAAAACCATAGAAAGCATTAAGTGGTCCTGCCTATTCAATACAAATTTTGAAATGTTAAGATCTCTATGGTAGGAACTGAGAAAAGAATTTTAGCTCTTTTGAGCTTTACTCAAAAAAAAAAAAAAAAAAAAGATTTTTTTCCAACCTTTCCATTAAAGATTCATAATGAGGGCTTTGATGTAGCCAAAGATCTATTTGTCATATATGGTTTCTGACATCTCTGTTCAATTGTTCATAATAATCTTTTTTCAGAGATTTAGGGCTGGTCCTTAGGGAAATGTGACTTGATGGTTCAGTGTAAAATGTCCATCAAGTGGTGTTGCCAAGATCCATCTTTTTTTCCCCAACATTTTACTTATTAATCTGTATGTAGAAAGTCTGAGAGCAATGCCTACTATCAAATAAAACCCAAATTTGTCCTTTTGATTTTCTAATTAGGTTCTCTATTCATTTTACTGGGATATGCAGATACTGTACCTGATTTCTGGCAGTACCCTGATTAAACATGGTTCAGCAGCAATGTCTTTCTAAGTAACTACTGCAGTCAGTCATATATGCTTCATTAATTTAAGTGTTGCGAATATTTGAAATTTTAGGATGAAAAGAAGCCAGGAAAATCATTTAGGTATAGTGTATTTTGCCTTAGCAGTTTTCTGTGCATGGTTTAATGACTAAATCAAGGGAAGTGGAAACAGAAATAGCAGTCTTCTGGGTCACTTCCTATTATTTGCTCTGTGATCTTCTTGAGAAAGCCATTTCTTATCATAAATGCATATATTTTTAAGGTCAGGTGATGCAAAAGACGTAGTCTCAGAAATAGGAAGATAAGTTTTTAAACCAATCCCTAAATAAGAGGGGAAGTGAAGACAACGATTATGAATAATAATAAACAAACCCCATCAACAAACAAAAGTAAACACATTACAAACAAACCAAAAGAGAAACTAAAATAAACAGAAACTACTGAAGTGTAAAAATGTAAAAGGGGAGATAAATTCTCCAAGAAAACCATAGCTGGAATGCTAAATTAATTTTAAAATATATAAGCAATTGCAAAAAGTTTAAGTCTAATCATATATTATGACATCCAGTAAATTGATAGACAAGATGATACCAAGTCCAGAACTAGATAACAGCGAAAAATAGGAAGTAAAGAAATGGTCATTATTTACTTTTATTCCATGTATAAATGAAGTAGACCAAAACATTCATGTTGCATGTGTATTTAAACTGATCTAAAAATAATAATAAAGTGTAATGAAGTAACAGTTCATTACTATTTGAAAGAAACACACAAAATTCAGGTATGCATTTGCAGGGAAAATCACTTGCTTATTATCACTTCTAAATGCAGGTAAAGAAATAGATTCCTGTTGATTTCTCTGTCTTTTCAATAAGCAGACACAGATCACAGATGCTTAGTGTTGCCTTTAGTAGTTAATTCTTGTTGAGGCAAAATGTGTTCTTTTAAGAAATGTTACTGAAGTTTTTGTTTGTTTTTTAACTAATAATTTTCTAAAGTACTTTTATCTTGATACAAGACCAGATAATATAAAAATATCTAACATCTCCATGTCTCTTAAAACTTGGACTCCTTTTCTACATAGCCACTCACTGCAATATCATAGAATCGCTGAATCATTCAGGCTGAAAGGGATTTTAAGAGTTCTCTAGTCCAACCTCCTGCTCAAAGCAGGCTCTGCTGTGAGAGCAGAGCAAGGTGCTCAGTCAGATCTTGGAAATCTTCAACAACAGAGATACCACAGCTTCACTAAGCAACCTCTTTTAATGCTTCATGGTCCTTGTGGTGAAAAGGTTTTTCCTTATAAGTCAGACTGCTTCCATTTCAATTTATGACCACTGTCATTCATTCTCCTGCCCTGCACCTCAGTAAATAACCTGGCTCTGTCTTCTTAGTAACTTTGTCATAGGTACTGGCAGGATGCTGTTAGGTCCCCCAAAGATGTCTCTTCTCCAGGCTGACCAAGCCCAGCTCCCCCAACCATTACTCAAAGGGTAAGTTCTCTAGCCCCAACCAAGCTTAGCGGTCTTCTGCTAAACTCACTACAGTTTATCAACTTCTTTCTTGTACTGCGTCGTGGTTTAACCCTAGCTGGCAACTAAGCCCCACACAGCCACTCACTCACTCCCCCCTGGTGGGATGGGGGAGAGAATCGGAAGGGTAAAAGTGAGAAAACTCATGGGTTGAGATAAAGACAGTTTAATAGGTAAAGCAAAAGCCATACATGCAAGCAAAGCAAAACAAGGAATTCATTCACTACTTCCCATCGGCAGGCAGGTGTTCAGCCATCTCCAGGAAAGCAGGGCTCCATCACGTGTAACAGTTACTTGGGAAGACAAACACCATCACTCCAAGCATCCCCCCCTTCCTTCTTCTCCCCTCAGTTTTATATACTGAGCATGACATCATATGGTATGGAATACCCTGTGGTCAGTTGGGTTAGCTGTGCTGGCTATGCTTTCTCCCAGCTTCTTGTGCACCTGGCAGAGCGTGAGAAGCTGAAGAGTCCTTGACTAGAGTAAGCATTACTTAGCAACAGCTAAAACATCAGAGCCAGTTCATAGAAGACAAAACTACTCAGACTCATTCATTTAGGTCTAAGACGACCTGAATGGAGTATAAACTACATATCCATTAGCAAAATACAATTTTATGTCACAAAGCTGGAGCATGTACTTAGAGTGTGGTTAATGTGAAGAAGGTATTTATTTCATATTAGTAAACTGGAGTTCATTTGGGCATATCTAAGTTGTGATGTGGGCAAGAACCCTGCTAACTCTTAAGAGTTTCCTAGTCCCACATGATGCGTACATGTTAGTCTGCTACTATATTCCACTCTGAAGCAAAATGAAGAGTTCTCTGGCTAGGGCAGTGTTTTGGGTTCGGTGTGAAAGGAGCGTTGATGGCCCATTGATGCTTTGGCTGTTGCTGGGTGATGCTTGCACCGGGAGGGGGGAGCACAGCCCGGGGTGGTGGACCCAGTTGGCCAATGGGGTATTCTATACCATGTGACATCATGCTCAGTATAAAAACCAGGTGGGGGGGGGGCTCGCCCCCGTTCGGGACATGCGGTCGGCGGTCGGTGAGCAGTTGCGTTGTGCATTGCCTGTTTTGTGTATTCTGTTATTGTTGTTGTTATCATTGTTATTATTACTGTTCTACTTTGTTTTATTTCAATTATTAAACTGTTTTTATCTCAACACGGGAGCTTTCCTACTTGTGCCCTCCCGATTCTCTCCCCTATCCCACCAGGAGGGGTGATTGAGCGGCTGCGTGGAGTTTATTTTTTGCTGGCTGGGGTTAAACCACGACAGTCCTTTTTGGCACCCAACGTGGGGCACGAAGGGTTGAGATAACGACAGATTATTTAGAGCATATTAAGGAATTTATATCTGGTAACATATTAATTTGTTCTGCACCACGCTCTTGTTTTTACTGTACCTGTTAAAAATTGGAGTTGGGTTTTGTAGTCTGTTGTGCTCTGCCGTGATTAATGATGTTTTGCCTGGGAGATTTGTTACTAAAACACTGGCATTGGAGGTTATTTGGTATTTGGGATTCGTAATGAAGCCGTTTCTGCATTTCGGGTACCACCTCATGGAGATCATTAGCAATTATACCTTTTCCTCCGAGAGATTTTTTATGGAGGAAATAGAGAATGGCACCCTCGCTACCTTTCTCTATGATGTCATCTCCTTTGTTAAAATAACTTGCCAGTGCCTTGAACATCCCTGGGTAGTTAAGATACATCTATTGGTACTCCTTGGGAATATTGTTGCAGTTTTATCCAAGGTTAGTAAGCAATTTAAGAATGTCATCCAGAGATCTGCCTCAAGGCTGGATAGTTATGAGTGGCAGGGCGAGTGGGATAGCATGGGCAAATGCCTAGGATGATGGGCACCCCCAGTGTTCTGGAACTTTACCCCTGAACAAGTGCAGAACCCTGAAAAATTAGTAGAAAATTTGGAAAAAGTATGCTGTCACCCTGGCCATTCTAGGGAGACACAAATCACTACAATGTGCTGGGGCCTGGCCCACGCCTACCGAGCCCTGTTTAACACCACTCAGAACCCCCAAGGGGAAGGAAACGTCTCTGCAGCTGATGACAAAGCAACAGGCCCTGTGACTACTCCACCCCCCACGGCAAGCACAGCGGCTCCCTCACCCCTCAGAGCAGGCACGACAGCTACTCCGCCCCCTGCGCAGAGAACCAACCCATGCCGGTATCAGTCGCCCCTATACAAAAAAGAAAATGCACAAGAAAATCAGCCCGTCTAGTAAGGGATGAAGATGAACCAGGGCCATCACGAGAACAGGAGGAGGAGGAGGCAGAACCCGTAAATGAGATGGTGACCACCTGATCCCTATCCCTGGGTGAGCTGCGAGATATGCGAAAAGACTTCAGCCGTCGTCCAGGCGAGCACATTGTCACCTGGCTGCTCCCATGCTGGGATAACGGGGCCAGTACCCTGGAATTAGAGGGTAGAGAAGCCAAGAAGCTGGGATCCCTTTCTAGGGAAGGGGGCATTGACAAAGCAATTGGACAAGAGGCACAAGTCCTCAGCCTCTGGAGGCGACTCCTGTCAGGTGTGAAGGAAAGGTATCCCTTCAAGGAAGATGTTATATGCCACCCAGGCAAGTGGACCACCATGGAGAGAGGTATCCAGTACCTGAGAGAATTAGCTGTGCTGGAAGTGATTTATGATGACCTGAACAACGAGCAGTTATCCAAAGACCCAGATGAAGTCAAATGCACCCGACCCATGTGGCGGAAGTTTGTACGGAGCGCACCAGCGTCACATGCAAACTCATTGGCAATAATGACCTGGAGAGATGGAGAGGAACAAACAGTGGATGAACTGGCTGGCCAACTCCAGTAATATGAAGAAAGTCTCTCTTCCTCCCTACGGGCCTGTGTCTCTGCTGTGGAGAAACTGTCTCAGGAGGTCCAGCAACTCAGAGGATATATCCTGCTCCCCACCTGCACGGGCCAGTGTCTCAGCCATTAGGAGCAAGCGTCCCTCTGCTCAAGAGAGGAGACATCGTGGGTACACACCCCGAGGCACCCTGTGGTTTTACCTGCGTGACCACGGAGAGGACATGAGGCAGTGGGATGGAAAACCTACCTCAGTCCTACAGGCCTGTAGGGTACATGAGTTGCAAGGGAAACAACCACAAAAGGGGGTTCTTCCAGGAAAACTGCTGCTCCAGTCTCCAGTGAGTTCCCCAGACAGAGTAGAAGGACTGATTCCACTTCCGACCTTAACAAAGGGACTTCTGACTCACACTTACAAGAAGTGGATAGTGAATATGATGACCAGGACTAGAGGGGCCCTGCCTCCAGCCAGGTGGAGGAAAGGGACAACCGGGTTTACTGGACTGTGTGAATTCGATGGCCTGGCACATCAGATCCACAAGAATATAAGGCTCTCGTAGACACCGGTGCGCAGTGTACCCTGATGCCATCAGGCTATAAAGGGGCAGAACCCATTTCTACTTCTGGAGTGACAGGGGGATCCCAAGAGTTAACTGTGTTGGAGGCCGAAGTAAGTCTAACCGGGAATGAGTGGCAGAAGCACCCCATTGTGACTGGCCCAGAGGCTCCGTGCATCCTTGGCATAGACTACCTCAGGAGAGGGTATTTTAACGACCCAAAAGGGTATCGATGGGCTTTTGGTATAGCTGCCCTGGAGACGGAGGAAATTAGACAGCTGTCCATCTTGCCTGGTCTCTCAGAGGATCCTTCTGTTGTGGGGTTGTTGAAGGTCCAAGAACAACACGTACTAATTGCTACCACAACAGTGCACTGGCGGCAATACCGCACCAACCGAGACTCCCTGATCCCCATCCATGAGCTGATTCGTTGACTGGAGAGCCAAGGAGTGATCAGCAAGACTCGCTCACCCTTCAACAGTCCCATATGGTCAGTGCGAAAGTCTAATGGAGAGTGGAGACTAACAGTAGACTATTGTGGCCTGAACGAAGTCACGCCGCCACTGAGTGCTGCCGTGCCGGACATGCTAGAACTTCAATACGAACTGGAGTCAAAGGCAGCCAAATGGTACGCCACAATTGACATCGCTAATGCCTTCTTCTCCATCCCTTTGGCGGCAGAGTGCAGGCCACAGTTTGCTTTCACTTGGAGGGGCGTCCAGTACACCTGGAACCGCCTGCCCCAGGGGTGGAAACACAGCCCTACCATTTGCCATGGACTGATCCACACCGCACTGGAACAGGATGAGGCTCCGGAACACCTGCAATACATTGATGCCATCATGTGGGGCAACACAACAGAGGAAGTTTTCGAGAAAGGGGAGAGAATAGTCCAAATCCTTCTGAAGGCCGGTTTTGCCATAAAACAAAGTAAGGTCAAGGGACCTGCACAGGAGATCCAGTTTTTAGGAATAAAATAGCAAGATGGACGTCGTCAGATCCCAACGGATGTGATCAATAAAATAACAGCCATGTCTCCACCAACTAGCAAAAAGGAAACGCAAGCTTTCTTAGGCGTTGTGGGTTTTTGGAGAATGAATATTCCAAATTACAGTCAGATTGTAAGCCCTCTCTATCACGTGACCAGGAAGAAGAACGACTTCAGATGGGGCCCTGAGCAACGACAAGCCTTTGAACAAATTAAACAGGAGATAGTTCAGGCAGTAGCCCTTGGGCCAGTCCAGGCAGGACAAGATGTAAAGAATGTGCTCTACACCGCAGCCGGGGAGAATGGCCCTACCTGGAGCCTCTGGCAGAAAGCACCAGGGGAGACTCGAGGTCGACCCTTAGGGTTCTGGAGTCGGGGATACAGAGGATCCGAGGCCCGCTACACTCCAACTGAGAAGGAGATATTGGCAGCATATGAAGGGGTTCGAGCTGCTTTGGAAGTGGTTGGTGCTGAAGCACAGCTCCTCCTGGCATCCCGACTGCTGGTGCTGGGCTGGATGTTCAAGGGGAGGGTCCCCTCTACACATCATGCAACCGATGCTACGTGGAGTAAGTGGGTCGCGCTGATCACACAACGGGCCCGAATAGGAAACCCCAGTCGCCCAGGAATCTTGGAGGTGATCACGAACTGGCCAGAAGGCAAAGATTTTGGAATATCCCCAGAGGAGGAGGTGACGCGTGCTGAAGAGGCCCCACCATATAACAAACTACCAGAAAATGAGAAGCAATATGCCCTGTTCACGGATGGGTCCTGTCCCCTTGTGCGAAAGCATCGGAGGTGGAAAGCTGCTGTATGGAGTCCTATACGCCAAGTTGCAGAAACTGCTGAAGGAGAAGGTGAATTGAGCCAGTTTGCAGAGGTGAGAGCCATCCAGCTGGCCTTGGACATTGCTGAACGAGAAAAATGGCCAGTACTTTATCTCTATACTGACTCATGGATGGTGGCAAATGCCCTGTGGGGGTGGTTGCAGCAGTGGAAGCAGAACAACTGGCAGCGCAGAGGTAAACCCATCTGGGCTGCCGCGTTGTGGCAAGATATTGCTGCCCGGGTAGAGAACCTGACTGTAAAAGTACGTCACGTAGATGCTCACGTACCCAAGAGTCAGGCCAGTGAAGAGCACCAAAACAACCAGCAGGTGGACCAGGCTGCCAAGATCGAAGTAGCTCAGGTAGATCTGGACTGGCAACATAAAGGTGAATTATTCATAGCTTGGTGGGCCCATGACACTTCAGGCCACCAAGGGAGAGATGCAACATATAGATGGGCTCATGATCGAGGGGTGGACTTAACCATGGACACTATTGCACAAGTTATCCACGAATGTGAAACATGCGCTGCAATCAAGCAAGCCAAGCGAGTAAAGCCTCTTTGGTATGGAGGACGATGGTTGAAGTATATATATGGGGAGGCCTGGCAGATTGATTATATCACGCTCCCACAAACCCGACAGGGCAAGCGCTATGTGCTCACCATGGTAGAAGTAACCACAGGATGGCTGGAAACATATCCTGTGCCCCATGCCACTGCCTGGAACACCATCCTGGGCCTTGAAAAGCAAGTCCTGTGGCGACATGGCACCCCAGAAAGAATTGAGTCAGACAACGGGACTCACTTCCGAAACACCCTCATAGACACCTGGGCCAAAGAGCACAGCATTGAGTGGGTCTATCACATCCCCTACCATGCACCAGCCTCCGGAAAAATTGAACAATACAACGGGCTGTTAAAGACAACACTGAGGGCAATGGGCAGTGGGACATTCAAGCATTGGGACACACATTTAGCAAAGGCCACCTGGTTAGTCAACACTAGGGGATCTGTCACTCGAGCTGCCCCTGCCCAATCAAGACTCTTACGTACTGTAGATGGAGATAAAGTCCCTGTCGTGCATATGAGAAATATGCTGGGGAAGACAGTCTGGGTTACTCCTGCCTCTGGCAAGGGAAAACCCATCCGTGGGGTTGCTTTTGCTCAGGGACCTGGGTGCACTTGGTGGGTGATGAGAAAGGATGGGGAAGTCCGGTGTGTACCTCAAGGGGATTTAATTTTGGGTGAAAACAGCCAATGAACTGAATTGTACGATGTTAGTTATTACATAGTACTGTATGTCATCACTTCTATGGTTACCATATGCCATATTAACAGTATTACAGTAAGAATCACCCAGATTAATGTAGGATGAACTCCGATGGAACTGAGCAAGGTGCAACAATGATAGAACCGGACGAGCGCCCAGAACTGGCCTCCGCATGCAAGAGCCCAACACCACACACCATTTCTCCTGCCCTGCATGACAGGTGGAACCCAAAGTCATGGACTAAATGAACTCAACGGACGTTTTAGAGGGATGGCCCATGGACTAAGGGAATGATATCTCTGTGTGTGCATATATCAAAAGGCCGGGAAAAGTAGTGGTGACTAATTGGAATGTATGGGAAAATGTGAGACCTGGGCATGATGTAGATGGTATAGAATAAGGGGTGGATATTGTCCTGGTTCCAGCTGGGACAGGGTTAACTTTCTTCCCAGTAGCTTGGGGGGTGTGCTGTGTTTTGGGTTCGGTGTGAAAGGAGCGTTGATGGCCCATTGATGCTTTGGCTGTTGCTGGGTGATGCTTGCACCGGGAGGGGGGAGCACAGCCCGGGGTGGTGGACCCAGTTGGCCAATGGGGTATTCTATACCATGTGACATCATGCTCAGTATAAAAACCAGGTGTGTGGGGGGGCTCGCCCCTGTTCGGGACACGCGGTCAGTGGTCGGTGAGCGGTTGTGTTGTGCATTGCCTGTTTTGTGTATTCTGTTATTGTTGTTGTTATCATTGTTATTATTACTGTTCTACTTTGTTTTATTTCAATTATTAAACTGTTTTTATCTCAACACGGGAGCTTTCCTACTTGTGCCCTCCCGATTCTCTCCCCCATCCCACCGGTGGGGGGTGATTGAGCGGCTGCGTGGCGTTTATTTTTTGCTGGCTGGGGTTAAACCACGACAGACAGTCATGCTCTCATTCTACTCTATGAAGTAGTGATGTGACTTAGCCAGATCTGGATTATTCAAAGTCTGCTCTATTCCTCCAAAAGCATTCTGAAAGGACTCACACTGTTGCATATCAACCTCTGTCTCATGCTGCCTCATCCTCATTGCTGCACCACAATATGTGGAGGCTATGAACCAGCTCTTCCATTCACAGCCTTCTTTATGAGGAAATGGCAAAAGAACAAGCAAGCCAAAGGAGAGAGCAGTGAGGGCCTACAGCTGCAAGAGCCATGCTTGCACTGCCTTCACTCTTCATAATAGAAAAAATCTGCTTTTTTGTTCAGGAATTATTTTCCATTAATCATGGCTGATAACAGTACCAGGAGGTCAAAATCTCTGGTCTAAAACTGCTACTCCATTTGATAAAGTGGGAGAACGTTCTTACATGGGGGAATGTAAAGAATGAGATTATTTAAGCTTATAAATCAGAGAGAGAAAGGAATGAAAGAAGAAACATTTGTTCATGAGGGAGGGTGAGTAGAAGCTGAGGAGAACTAAGAGCTAAACACGCAAACCAAGGTTTTAGCATCTTACATATACTATCAGATATGCCTTCCTTGACTACTTTTCCATCACAAAAGTCAAGACACTAAAAGACTATGTGAAAGAGAACCATCTTGATGCTTTCACTCCTGATGAATATGCTCTCCCAAGAACTCCGAAGAGTACAGCAGAACCTAGTGGTATGGCTAGGATTAAGGCCACTGCTGTCAAATTTTTCTGTGAGTATCACTGACTGCCCATGATGTTGTGGTTAGTGCAGCAAGGCACACTCAGATTCTAGCCAGTGTGATTCAGAACTCTGCTGAAGACCCTGTTGTATAGACAGGTCCGCGTGACTCCATGGAGTAGAAAACAGGCAGCAGCAGTCAAGATGTAGATGTGTGCATAAGCATTGCTGAAGTTGATGGCCTCAGGATGAAAGAGTATCTAACAGAGGGATCCAAATTAAAAAAAAAAAAAAAAAAAAAAAAAAGAATAAAGAAATCATGTAATCGTTCCATTAAGATCCAACCTAAATGTCAGTAGGTCATCTCAGTCAAGATCGAAGGGCTTCAGATATGTCTAAGTAAGTGGCAGCTGAATATAATTTTTCAGGATAGTGACTTTAGATGGTTCACCAAATCTCACTAAAATTGTGCACCTTTTGGTTCAAAGAGTAATACCTTTGAGGAACGGCATCTAAATTACCTACTGGATCTAGACCTCAGTCAGCACCATGCGGACATTAGTCACTAAAAACTCTTCAAGATCACTACCAGCTGGTCAGACAATGCAAATACTTTTGACACAAATGCACGAAAAAAGATATGTATGCATGTCATTGAAAGTTGTATCACTTATTTATTGGGAATAGTCTTCAGTTTCTCAAATTTGCTTTATTTACTTCAGATGTACTAAATTTATTTCATTTTGAAAACAGGGCAGCTGAAAAATGTTAAAACAATTTTAGTAAAAAAAAAGTACAAACAAAATAATGTACAAATCAGTTTTTATCGGCTGCATGCTTATGAAAATGTCCTAGTTTCAGCTGGGATAGAGTTAATTTTCTTCCTAGTAGCTGTGTTTTGGATTCAGCATGAGAATAATGTTGATGTTTTAGTTTTTGTTAAGTAGTGTTTACACTCGTCAAGGACTTTTCAGCTTCCCATGCTCTGCCAGGTGCACAAGAAGCTGGGAGAAAGCATAGCCAGCACAGCTAACCCAATCTGGCCAACAGGGTATTCCATACCATATGATGCCATGCTCAGTATATAAGCTGGGGGGAGTTGGCCAGGGGGCGGTGACCACTGCTTAGGAAGTGGCTGGGTATTGGTCGGTGCGTGGTAGGGAATTGCATTGTGCATCACTTATTTTGTGTATTCTTTTATCATTATTATTGTTATTATTATTTTCCCTTCCTTTTCTGTTCTATTAAACTGTCTTTATATCAATCCAGAAAGTTTACTTCTTTTTTCTGATTCTCTCCCTCATCCCACTGAGGGTGGGGGGAAGAGAGCGAGCGCCTGTGTGGTGTTTGGCTGCCTGCCAGGTTAAACCACAATAGAAAAAAACAATAGTTTTTGAAAGAAGATGTTCTGGGCTTTATTACTATGGGTTCTCCCAGTCAGTCTTTTAATATGATGCATTTATAGACTATTAAAAATGCAGTCGAATAGATAAATACCATTAGTCCAGATTTTAATGACGTTCATGGTACTTAAGGTCACAGAGGATGTGTGCGTAAGATCAGATACAGGTTATATTCATTTGACTATCAGTTACACATGGAATAGGTTAGGTATCAGGTATTTATATAAGCATTTAAATTAAAATATTTTCTTCTTTCTCCTCTTGGAAGGAGAGCAAAAATTTTTGCTATTAATATATTTACTGTGAGCAAATAAATAATTTGAATACTACTTTACTATTGTAAATCTAGAGACCTCATGAGGAATAAGTAAAAGAATTTTTGAATCAAGTAGTTTTTCAGTGATTTATTTGATAGAAGCAATCTGCAAGGAGAAGATGAGCTCTGGTTGCTGTTACCATAGATCAAAAAAATGACAAAGCAAGAGCATTTGAGATAAGGGAAGGGTAGGAAGAAGGCACCAGAGAATGGGAGTGGCAACAGAACTGATCTGCAGTTCTGAATGTAAGAGGTAAAGTCTTTTTTTCTCATTTTTTCCTGACTGCAATTTGTCTTCTTAAAATGCAAATTTTGAAATCTTTTTACTTTTTTTCATTTTTTTTTTTTTTAGCTTCCCTAAGCTTGTATGTCATAATGAAACTTCTGAAGTAACTTTCTTTCCCCCCTTTGTTCCTCTTCCCCCATTCTAACATAAGTATTCTTTGGGCACACTGAGGTCAGAAATTTTTGATCTTCAGTATTACATGAATACTGCATTGCTACTGTCATCTGTGCAGCACATTTCCAGAGAAGAAAAAGGAAAAAACTCAAAAGCTTTTTCATTCACAAACCAATACAAAATAAAGAGCGTACAGATGCGACAGCTCTGTGACGATGCAGCGTTCCTTGTCTGAAACTACCATCTACCCGCCAAAATAAAACAGGGCAGCACAATTCCTGCAGCCAATTCCAGAGAGGCAGCTAAATAAGGTCACCCATGACACTTGGAAGTAATTAAATCATTGGAAATTAAACTTATCTAAACTAAAAACATCTAAGGCATTGAAAGTAGATCCTAGAGTAAACTTGATGGAGAGAAAAGTAAATGATACTTTGAAAGAATAATCTAATCACATTAATGTCCTGAGGGCTGTTTCTGAAGCAATTATAAAAGAAATCAACACATTGCACAAGAAAACAGAAATTCTAATGAATCATAAGTGACAGAACCAGGAAGGACTTTTCACATTGCACATTCTGATCCTCAGCATTTTTAGGAGTACTCATTACTATTTAATGTAAGCTAGTTTCAAACATAGGCAGTCTTGTTTGTCCCAAATTCCTTCATAATCTGTTAGTCTTCTTGACTATCTTTCCCTATTAATAACCCTTTTCCTTTCCTCCCCACCCCCCCCATCTTTTTTTCTCCTGTACAGCTCAACTTCTTTTTTAACTTTTGGCCATTGCTCTTTCTCCTGTCATTTTCTAATTCCTCCTGTGAATAATTCCGTCTTTGATTTGTATTGTTATGCTGTAGGATCTTACATTTCAGGCATTGATCGTATCTTAATATTAATTGAACCTTGCTGAAGTGCATCATGTTTGGCTCCTTCAATGTCTTTATATTCAGAACACTTATATCACTTTTCCAACATTTAATTTTATTTCCCACTATAGTTCTCATATCTTTCAAACTGTGAAAAGAAGAACTCTGTATATGAATATAAACTTTAAAGTTATGTAATATATCATTATTACTTTACTGAAACACAGCATTGTCATTTACGTCATATCAACATCATAGTGAGCACTTGTATTTGTTTGCTGTATTATTCCTGGATATTTCAGACTTATCAGTTGTATTCTGAAGTTTTTGGCGGTGCTGTTTATTTCTTTCCCTCCCACTACGTGGTAATCTAGAAGAGAGAGATTAACAACCTAAGGTATGCAGGAAGTGTCTGGCTGGTTTGCATCAGGGTTTACAGTGATTACTGCTCTAAGAAGAAATAGCTCCCACATCCTGCCTCTAGGACCCACTAAATTTGTGTACAAATCCTGCTACAAGTCAGCTAAACTTTGAAAGGGGCAGGCTGATATTCAACCTCATGCTTCTCTGAGAAGCAGCTGTCCATCTACTGCTGAATGCCCACTAAAGCTGTCATTTTCACAGAAGCAATATACTATATGCAAGAAGCTACTCCCATCTCCTGTTGAAATTCAATTTGGAAGCAGGAGAATTTTGCTATTTTAGCAAAATTCTTAATTTTATTTGTTTTTCCCAGAACAAAATCAGGATTTTGCAATGGAAAAAAATTCCATTTGAGGGAAAAAAAATAAAAAGAAAAAAGTCCGTTGTTCTTCAGAGAATAGATCTGTTATTATTTAGTGCATAAAGGTTTCTGAATTCAATCATCAGCATAGTTATAAATTTTATAACATGGGAAAGAAAGAGAAAATATCAGAGGAGGATAATCCTTCTTTTCATTTTTATTCATTTGTTTCATTTCTTCAACTCTGTACTGTGTTACCTGTCATGGTACCTCATTCAAATGTTCATTCCAGCATTCATATATAATCCTTATATTTTGTTTTGCAATAAAATACAAATAGGTGTTTAGACAAAAGAAGTGCAGTTCAGAAAATCTTTTGAGATTAAGCAAGGAAAGTATGCAGCAATCAACATGTGAAAGAAAACATCTAATTTGAAATACACAATATCAAGGCTTTTCTGGGAGAGATGTAAAGTATTACTAAAAGAAATGCAAATGCATTTGAAATTCAATTCTATATTAGTATATGCTTGAAAATGGTCTCAGATTTGTGGAAATTAGTAGTGGAAGTTGATATCTTTTGTAGTTAACTGCATCATCTGAATCTGCAGATTATGCAGTTAAAACTACGATTTCTATTTTTCTTTGCTAACATTATTAGCATTTGAAGACCAGGGGAAAAAAATATCTGTATGCATTCATATTCCAAGGCTAAAAGAATACGTATCTAATAAGTAGTTCCCTCCAACTTGAAACCTGTGGTTTCGGGGAGTTATTCACAAAAGGGAATCCTAGCAATATGGATTTCACTGCATCAAGTTTGGTTATTTGTGCCCTGTAAAAGATGTGCTCCAACACAGTAGGCTTTGCATCCCAGTAGGCTTTGCATCCCAGTAGGCTTTGCATCATATACCATATGTGATTATCCAGCATAGCCTTTACTTAAATTCAGATAGTATGAACTGGGGGGGGGGGGGGGCGGGAAGTTGTGTGTGTGTGTGTGTGTGTATATATATATATATATATATGATTTAAGATTATCAGAAGCCCAAAGGAGACTCCTGCTGATGTGTTGTGTGGTGTGAAGTGACTACTCTTCTCAGAAGGGGTTAGCCACACCGTACCACTGAAACTACTAGCAATAGGGAGGGACTACTCCCTGGGTAGATGCTTGTAGCAAAATAGATGTAGCCAAATAATAACCTTATTATCATATGTAATAATTCTCTTGAACATGAGCCTGCTTTTAGTGAAATGATTCTTTTTCAACAGATAGATTCTCCTGAAATAATAGAATTATCCTATTTCACATTCTATATTCAAAACCTTAAAAGATAAGATGGGAGCTGTATTTTCATAGCACTTCCCTGCCTGTCACTTTGAAAGCAGCATTGTAAAAGTTATTTTCTCAGTTTTTAGTTTATGAGATTTTAATTTGCAACATGAAATTGAAGTATTTTGTGTCTAAGCAGTTTGTGAAACAGATTTTTTGCAAATATTAAGATGTATTTATGCCTTTCATTATATCCCTGTTATCAAGATTTACAAAATTGTTTTTATATAGGAAGATACTTGCCCCTTTTTTAATGACTTTGCTAATAATTGTGGGTTGGCTTTATGTTCTGCATACCAGTAATGATTACTTTGATTTTTTTTTTCCCCACTAAAAAAAAAACACCTGGTCACTTGAAAAATAATTAAAAAAAAAAAAGTTGTAACTAAAAGCAGAATTTATCTGATTAACTTTTCCTGAAAAGAAAAAAAAAAAAAAAAAAGTCCTGAAGTGACTTTTATTCAGATTCCCTGATTCTTCTACTTCACTGTTAGTGGGACTCTCTAATTAACCAAAACCTTTTTGGTTCCAAGGGCATCTATGAATGCTCATTTTATATCAGAAGACCTTAACAGTCCTGGCAGAATATTCCAGAACAGAAAATTAATTATTTAAATTAAAACTTCCTTGATGCTTTATAAGATTGTTCTTAATAATTTTTTTTTTTTTTTTGGGGGGGGGAAGAGAGTAGTATGATTTTTGGGAGCAAGGGAGAGAGACAGAGGGGAGGGAGGGAGGAAGGAAAGAAGGAAACTTCTGGTAAAATTATTTAATAAATCTTTATTAGTTACCAAAACCTGTCTGTTTTAGCAAAAAAAAAAAAAAAAAAAAAAAGAAATATTCAAATAAGTAGTAAGGTATGGGGGTTATCTATAAGAAGAAGCAATAACAGTTTCTTGGAACAGGTCAGTGCAAGTATTAAAGTATTACACAGAAAGAAACCAACCAACATGAAATTTAAGTTTTTTAAAATGATTTCTTTATTTGTGTCCTGCAGCAGAACTTGTTGTTAGTTTACCAGGTCTTCAGGTCACACTATTTACGTTATTTGATAGCTATGAATATATTTCATTCCAGCTAGAAAAATGTGATTTGCTAAAGGCACTTTTAATCCTAAGGAGGAGGGGAGGGGACAGATAGCTAATGTTTCAGATTCACATCCTGATTAAGTCTTTCTACATGCCCATGATGTTTACACCAGTGTGACTCCACAAACTCCAGTGTAAGCAATGGAAAGTATTTGTGCATTTTATCAGAGTTCCACTAATTGGCACCATAGTTAATAATTTTCTTTCCATGAGCCAGACCAAACTTCCCTGTGTAGAGAAAACTGGGGAGGGGATAGCAGCTGGCAGGTTAATAGCAGCCGGCAGGCTACTTAAGTAGCCTGAAAAACTGATAGTGTAATGGAGCAAAATAGTGTTTTTCTTGGATTTAGAATAAATCTTGCAAAGGTAAGGCTGAAATAAAAATAAAACAGTAACTAAGACTATGAAAATTATTTAATTTACATATTTATTACCTTTTCTTATAGAGGTGGTCAGGACATGCACATTGAAAAATATCTGACAAGAACAAGTGCATATTAGCACTTATTCTTATGAATAATTTTCTTGAATAAACAGTCATGTATTTGGAATACAGAAACTCTGGATTCAAGACCCTGCTCTCCCTACTCATACTGAGTTTTTTGGAAGAGTTTGGGAGAGTGCCTCAAATCTAAAAATAGTTACAAAGAAATAGAATAGTCTCTTTCTAGTTGTTTCTACAACTCAGAAGAGTGATCTATCAGCAGGGAACAGGAAAGTAGGAAGATTATTTGACTATCATACCTAATTCCATATTTCATAAGGTGGTGGAAAATATCAGATAGGTCTGAGAGAAAGGTACTTCTTTCTCATGACCACTCTGTCTATAACAGCAGGACTTCCAGCTTTTCTCACTCTATTTTACAAGGTGTAATCACTTATTTCAATAAGGTATTTCTACTTGTTATGGAGTGTGCAACTGAATTTTGCTCAAAATTCTGATTTTTTATATATTTTCTTGAATTAGTCTCAAAGCCAACTATTAGTGTTTACACAGTGTTGAGCCTTCTTGGCTTCTTTGACTCTAAATCTAGGACTGTGAGTCACAATACCTCTGTTTATTGTCTGTGAATAAATGTGGGAAGCTCAGCTGATCATCAGTGATCATTACTAAGAATTTTTTTTTTTCCTTTACACCAATCATTAATCATTATTTGGATTACAGAATGAAAGTTCTCAGAGCCAAAACCAAACCAAATCATGTTTTAAAATTAATAAAGGATTTGGAAGGCTCTGTTGTTTCCAGTGTCTGTCTCCCTTTTCTCCTGCTTTTCTTCTTAAACACAGTCTACCTGCTTCTTTTTAAGCTCACTCCAGTGAAGTTCAATGTTAAAAGTTAATGTCTATTGGCTGAGCCTTCCCACTGTCTCAGCAAAGACAACTCTCTAAAATGCATTGCTTATTCCATTCTGAAGTTTCTGATTAGATATCTAGGCTCTCTTTTTGCCCAAAGAAAGACTTTAATCCATTCTTTTCCCATTAAATATAATTTGGAAATTTGGGGAAAAAAACTTATCGTATACAGTAAATACAGAATTATTTTGAATATTTTCATATTTTCTACATTTCCTTCAGGTATTCACAAGACATAAAAAAACCCCCACCATATATATGGAAATACATTCCATAGTGCCTTTTTTCCTTGACTTTTTGATGCACAGACACAAAAGTACATATATTCAAAAGAAAAAAAAAATGTTAAATAAGAACACGACATAAGTCTTACACAAACACAAAAACAGATCATACTGCCTTCCATGCCAGTTGGCAGAGAAGATAAGCCATTTTTTAACATGGAGCAGATAGATACACAACTCCCTTCTGCATGGTCCCTGTGGCTACACCTGTGCTATTAAACGAAGTGTGACCAGGCATATTCCTAGACACAAAGGGCAAAGGGTTTAGAGCAGTGGGCCAACAGCATCCTGGCCTGTATCAGAAATAGTGTGGCCAGCAGGAGTAGGGAAGTGATCATGCCCCTGTACTCGGCACTCGTGAGGCCGCACCTCGAATTCTGTGTTCAGTTTTGGGCCCCTCACTACAAGAAGGACATTGAGGTGCTGGAGCACATCCAGAGAAGGGCAGCAAAGCTGGTGAAGGGTCTGGAGAACAAGTCTTATGAGGAGCGGCTGAGGGAACTGGGACTGTTTAGTCTGGAGAAAGGGAGGCTGAGGGGAGACCTTACCACTCTCTACAACTACCTGAAAGGAGGTTGTAGCGAGGTGGGGGTTGGTCTCTTCTGCCAAGTAACTAACGATAGGACGAGAGGAAATGGCCTCAAGTTGCACCAAGGGAGGTTTAGACTGGACATTAGGAGAAATTTCTTCAACGAAAGGGTTGTCAAGCCTTGGAACAGGCTGCCCAGGTAAGTGGTTGAGTCACCATCCTTGGAAGTATTTAAAAGACGTGTAGATGTGGCGCTTAGGGACATGGTTTAGTGGGCATGGTGGTGTTGGGTTGATGGTTGGACTCGATGATATTAGAGGTTTTTTCCAACCTTAATGATTCTATGATTCTATGATTCTATGATTATTCACTGGCACAGAAAAATGAATTGTGAAGCCCAGGAATTAAACATGGTTCTCATTAAGTCATTAATCCAGACATAGCTCAGGGGCAGAGTGGTGCCACCTGGGTTGCCCAAAAGGGTGCAACAACCCAAGTTATAACTGAGCAGCTGAATCCAGCACAGGCATCATATACTAGGATAAGAACACATTAGTAATGTTGAAGCCTGACTCTTTAGCCTGGGTCAGCAACCTTGACAACACGCAACTCCATGAATTCATCATATAGTCTCTCTTGAGACTGATTTACAAAGGAAGGGCTCAGCAGCGATACTGGTACTTGGCGCTAGATAAAACAGAGTGAAGGTAAGACTCCCTAAAGCAAAACTTCAGTGACAGAAGCTATCCATTCCTGGATTGTTCTCTTCGTACTGGTAGATGATCTCATGCTGTTCATTAACCAATTTGGGGCTTCACCTGAGTCCTCAATGAGGTCAAACTATTCCATAAATTAGGAAAATAGCAGGGTTTTTCTCCTATTTTAATTTCTCATTTTTTGCACTGATATAACATAACCTTTCCAAAGGCCGGACAGTACATGTGTCCAGATTTACACAAAGTATTTAGAGGTAAAGTTGCATAGGGATTTTTATATATATACATACAAGAAATTTTATTGTTGGAATCATCTCTCTGTATTAAAACTATTAAAATATTAAATTTTATTGAAAGACAGTCTCTATATTTATGCAGAGGAGCATGGAAGAACTTTTTTCCAGTTTTCCTCATTTCAAATATAAAGGTTAGAGCTGGAATCAGCAGTACCTGCAGAACTCTGATGACCTCTATGTTAGGGCCCGAAGGGTGCCAATGGGCCTGTCTGGACCCCTCAATGTCTCCCCACTCCCTGCCCAGGACCCCCTTTCAGACCTCATGGAGTCTCCCCCCATCCTGCCCACAGCCCAGGATCCCATGTCAGCCCCACCCAGTGCCATAAACCCCTGCCCCAGTGACTCCACAGCAGGGCTGGCCTCTAGCTCCCCATAACCCTGCCCGCTGAGCCAGGCCCACCTGCAGGCCTATGTCCCAGTCTGGCCTCAGCATGTCCTGGTCCCCTGGCAGATGCCCGATGCATGGAGCTGGGACTGCCCCAGTGCCCCCATGTCTGGGGCCCTGGCTGCTAGGCCCTGCCCAGCCACCACAGGGGAGCCCCTGCAGCTCCCGGTGCCTGGTCCCCAGAAGCCACCAGCCCACCTGGCACCCTGACACTTAAGTATTTCATATGTATATCCCCTGTGTAAAAGAGCCAGATGTTATTAACCTGCATATATAAAGAGGCCAAGAGGGTGATTACTGCTATATAAGGAACAAACTCAACCATGTGTATTGCATGATTCTTAAGACTACGCAGGCATTAGTAATTACATTTATTCAGGAATGTCTACAGCCACTGAGGCTGACTGTCACTTATTGGCATCATGGAGATGTGGTGGCATGGGTCCTATGATTGGAGTGTTGCCATGGAAGGATACAGGCTCTTTAGGAAGGACCGGCAGGGGAGACAAGGAGGGGGTGTCGCCCTCTATATGTCAATGACCAACTGGAGTGCATGCAGCTCCGCCTGGGGATGGATGAGGAGCCGACCAAGAGCTTATGGGTCAGGATTAAAGAGAGGGCAGGGACAGGTGACATTATAGTGGGGGTCTGCGACAGGCCACCCGACCAGGAAGACCAAGCAGATGAGGCTCTCTATAGACAGATAGGAGCAGCCTCACGTTCACAAGCCCTGGTCCTCATGGGGGACTTCAACCACCCAGATATCTGTTGGAGGGACAACACGGCAGGGCATAAGCAATCCTGTTCCTGGAAGTTCCTGGATTTCATCAACGATAACTTCCTTCTCCAAGTGATAGAGGAGCCAACAATGGAGCGGTGTTATGCTGGACCTTGCTCCCGCCAACAAGGAGGGGCTGGTGGGGAATGTGAAGCTCAAGGGCAGCCTTGGCTGCAGTGACCATGAAATGGTGGAGTTCAAGATCCTTAGGGCACTGAGGAGGGCACACAGCAAGCTCACTACCCTGGACTTCAGGAGAGCAGACTTTGGCCTCTTCAGGGATCCGCTTGGTAGAGTGCCATGGGATAAAACCCTGGAGGGAAGAGGGCCCCAAGAAAGCTAGTTAATATTCAGGGATCACCTCCTTCAAGCTCAGGAGCGATGCATCTCAACAAAGAGGAAGTCAGGCAAAAACACCAGGAGGCCTGCATGGATGAACAAGGGGCTCCTGGACACACTCAAACTCAAAAAAGAAGCCTACAGAAGGTGGAAGCAAGGTCAGGTAGCCTGGGAGGAATACAGAGAAATTGTCCGAGCAGCCAGGGATCTGATTAGGAAAGCTAAAGCCCTGATAGAATTAAATCTGGCCAGGGATGTCAAGGGCAACAAGAAAAGCTTCTGTAGGTACGTTGGGGGTACTAGGGAAAATGTGGGCCCTCTCCATAAGGAAATGGGAAACCTGGTTACCGGGATATGGAGAAGGCTGAGGTAGTCAATGACTTTTTTGCCTCAGCCTTCACTGGCAAATGCTCAAGCCTCACCGCCCAAGTCGCAGAAGGCAAAGGTGGGGACTGGGAGAATGAAGAGCCTCCCACTGTAGATCAGGTTCAAGACCATCTAAGGAACCTGAAGGTGCACAAGTCCATGGGACCTGATGAGATGCATCTGCGGGTCCTGAAGGAACTGGTGGGTGAAGTTGCTAAGCCACTATCCATCATTTCTGAGAAGTTGTGGCAGTCCAGTGAAGTTCCAACTGACAGGAAAAGGGGAAACACAATCTCCATTTTTAAGAAGGGAAAAAAGGAAGACCCAGGGAACTACAGGCCAGTCAGTCTCACCTCTGTGCCTGGGAAGATCATGGAACAGATCCTCCTGGAAACTATGCTATCACACACGGAAAATAAAGAGATAATTGCTGACAGCCAACATGGCTTCACTAAGGGTAAATTGTGCCTGACAAATTTGGTGGCCTTCTACGACGGGGTTACAGTGTTGGTGGATAGGAGAAGAGCAACTGACATCATCTACCTGGACTTGTGCAAAGCATTTGACACTGTCCCGCATGACATCCTTGTCTCTAAATCAGAGAGACCTGGATTTGATGGATGGATCACTCAGTGGATAAGGAATTGGCTGGATGGTCGTACTCAAAGATTTGCGGTCAACGGCTCAATGTCCAAGTGGAGACCAGTGTCGAGTGGCACTCCTCAGTGGTCGGACCACTGCTGTTTAACATCTTTGTCGGCGACATGGACAGTGGGATTGAGAGCACCCTCAGCAAGTTTGCCGATGACACCAAGCTGTGTGGTGCAGTCCACATGCTGGGACCTTGACAGGCTTGAGAGATGGGCCCATGCAAACCTCATGAAGTTTAACAAGGCAAGTGCAAGGTCCTGCACATGGGTTGCATCAATCCCAAGCACAAATACAGGCTGGGCAGAGAATGGTTTAAGAGCAGCCCTGAGGACAAGGACGTGGGGGTGTTGGTTGATGAGAAGCTCAACATTACCTGGCAATGTGTGCTTGCAGCCGAGAAAGCCAACGGTATCCTGGGCTGCATCAAAAGAAGTGCGGCCAGCAGGTCGAGGGAGGTGATTCTGCCCCTCTATTCCACTCTCGTGAGACCGCACCTGGAGTACTGCGTTCAGCTCTAGGGTCCATAATATAAGAAGGACATGGACCTGTTGGAGCAAGTCCAGAGGAGGGCCACGAAGATAATCAGAGGGCTGGAGCACCTCTCCTATGAAGACAGGCTGAGAGAGTTGGAGTTGTTCAGCCTGGAGAAGAGAAGGCTTCGGGGAGACCTTATAACAGCCTTCCAGTACCTCAAGGGAGCTGCCAAGAAAGCTGGAGAGGGACTTTTTACAAGGGCATGTAGTGATAGGACAAGGGGGAATGGCTTTAAACTGAAAGAGGGTAGATTTAGATTAGATATCAGGAAGAAATTCTTCCCTATGAGGGTGGTGAGGCACTGGAATAGGTTGCCCAGAGAGGCTGTGAATGCCCCATCCCTGGAAGCATTCAAGGCCACGTTGGATGGGGCTTTGAGCAACCTGGTCTAGTGGAAGGCATCCCTGCCCATGGCAGGGGGGTTGGAACTATGGTGGAAAGATGATCTTTAAGGTCCCTTCCAACCCAAACCATTGTATGATTCTATGATTCTACGATCTGCTCCACCATTAACCTCCATGGGTTGCAGGGGGACAGCCTGCCTCATCATGGTCTTTACTACAGGCTGCAGGAGTATCTCTGCTCTGGTGCCTGGAGCACCTCGTCCTCCTCCTTCTTCACTGACCTTGGTGTCTGCAGAGTTGTTTCTCTCACATATTCTCAATCCTCTTCTCCAGCTGCACTTCCACAGTTTTTTTTTCCCCCTTCTTAAATATGTTATCACCGAGGCGCTACCACTGTCACTGATGATTGGTTCAGCCTCGGCCAGCGGCGGGTCCATTTTGGAGCTGGCTGGCATTGGCTCTAATGGATATAGGAGATGCTTCTAGCAGCTTCTCACAGAAGCCACCCCTGTAGCCTCGCCGCTACCAAACCTTGCCACGCAGACCCAATACAGGGATTAGGCAAATTATGGAAGATAGATTCATAAAGAGATACCAAAACGAACAAGCAGGAATATGTCCTCTAACGTCTCCATGGGAGAGAATAAAAGGTGGATTTAAGTGTGTAAAGTAGCCAGAATAGGATAATTTCCTTACATGTTATTTTCTTGAAGTTCCTCTGTCACCACCACAAGACAGAATTCTCGGCTAGAGGGACTTACTGGGGTAGTTCTTAAGTTCACAATTTGTAAATAAAAGCAGAGTTCAAAAATAAGGTTAAATACATGTCAATCTGAAAAAAAGATATAAGCCACTTCATTTTTATGTCAAATGGACTTAAAATGGAATTTGCGTTGGGTTTGTTCTATTTAAAAAGAGTGTACTTATTCTAATTCGATCTGGTTTACTAACAGTTTGAATTTGAGATGTCTTATAACACTCTGCCTCTCTTGTTCTTTTACTCTAGTTGTAGAAATGAATGCTTTTTCTTTTTCTATGCAAATACGAGGCCTACATTTTAACAAAATAATCTTGTAAGCTTCCTAAACTTATTTTTTAACACTTGTTATCTTTTAATCTATCAATGAATCATGTTTCTTACTAGTGAATATCTTATGAAAATAGTATACTAATGATTACCTTTTCCTTATAACAAGTCTATGTCATGACAAGTCGGAAGAATCAATTATGTTGTTTTTTATCTTTTTGCATGTGTAAATTTTCTTTTGTATATTGCTAATGTTCTTCCTGGCATTATTTTTAAATGTTAGTCTAAGATCGCTACTAAGAAACAAAATGTAGCAATTCAGTCACCAAAATATATGTTTTTCTAGCTTTATATTAGTGTGAATGTTATGAGTAATTGATTTAAGAGCAGAACATTTCAGCAAGTAAAGACTTTTTCATTTAATATGCAAAGATTTTAAAAAAGGAAGAATTTTGTTTGGAATGAGCCTACGAAACAAAAGAAATTTATATTTGAGAAGTCTTATGTAATCATATATTCAACAAAGACCCTTGTATCTTGAGTTTAGAATGCTGCATTGTCTTCAGAAGTCTTCAGCTGGGATTTCTTGTGAAGCAGACCTGTAAAATTTGTAAAACCTATTCAGAAGTGACTTTGTTAAAATAAATTTCATTCAGATATATGTTGTGCTTGAAAGTCCAGTAAAATCAGTTCACTTATTTAACATGCTTTGCACATATTGTCTCAGAGCAGCCTCCTTCCAAATCACTTAGACCCTACTGAAGTTCCAACTGAGAGAAATTTTCTGAATTTGCAGTCAATTTTGACTCAGATTCTTAAGATATAGAATCACAGAATCACAGAACGGTTGAAGTTAGAAGGAACCTCTGGAAGTCACCTGCTCCAAACCCCTTGCTCAAGCAGGGCCACCTAGAGCGAGTTGCCCAGGACCATGTCCAGATAGCTTTTGAGTATCTCCAAGGGGGAGACTCCACAATCTCTCTGGGCAACCTGTGTCAGTTCTCAGTCACCCTCACAATAAAAAAGTCTTTCCTGATGTTCAGAGGGAACCTCCTGTGTTTTGGTTTGTGCCCATTGCCTCTTGTCCTGTCACTGGGCACCACTGAAGAGGGCCTGGCTCTGTCTTCTTTGAACCCTCCCTTCAGGTATTTATATACATTGGTAAGTTCCCCCCTGAGCTTTCTCTTCTCCAGGCTGAACAGTCCCAGCTCTCTCAGCCTTTCCTTCTATGAGATATTCTCCAGCCCCTTAATCATCCTTGTTGGACTCTCTCCAGTTCATCCATGTCTCCCTTATACTGAGGAGACATTATGGACCATGAGATTTATTTATTGAAGTGTGTGAAGGATAGTTGTAAGGCTGATTTTTTTTCCCAATATCCCATTACATCGATCCTTCATGCTGAAATGAGGTATATTCTTTGAAGAGGTACTGTTTGAATATTCATAAAAACAAAAATTATATCATACTGCTTTTATTGAAATTATATAGAAAGTTTATCAGTTGTGTAAATAAAATTTAATAACATTTTTTAAAAATTGTGTACAATTTCAATCCGTAGCTAGGGTGCTTGGTTTTTACTCAAATATAATCATTTTACAGATGGGAAACAGAAAGAATGTGTGAGTGAATGAGTGACTTAAATGGTTGTAAATAAAATCAATGATGTTCTGTGTTCCACTCTCTTCTGTTGCTCTCTCATTGCCAATTATATTGTACAAAACACATAAGAATAAGAGCAATTTATAAGTCTTTAAAGGAATATCGAGTATTATCACCACCAGATTCATCCAGGGTAAGCTCCCTTGTTAATATTTCAAATACTCTTCAGTGGCAGATCTCATGATTTTGAAGGATTTATTATTGTGTATTTCTGCTTGAATTTGAAAATTCTGAATTGCTACCAGAATTCACTATGTCAAAGAATCACTGCTGTCTTTGGGAAATATAGAAATGTAAGAAAATATAAAAATAAAAAGTAACATGGAACAAGAAGAAAATAAAAACTTCGTAAGTGTTCTAATTTACTCAAATACTGTATGTTTCAAACAAGTGGTGCATTACATACTGCCCGATAATGAATTAATTGTGGTAGAATATGGGAATTTAGATTACAACATCAATGATTATGGCATCACAAGGGGATTACATAATGACAGAATATTATACATGAAGAATTCTAGAGTCCCCTTTTTATTGATAATCAACATACAAACATTTTTATGTAGTCACAAACTCTTAAGCGTGACTTAAAAGTTGCAATGCTAAAATATAAACCTTCTTTTCAGATGTCTTTCAAAATCAAATGCAATACCTGGTACTCTCAGGAACTTCATCTGAAACTTTTCATGGTAGAATAGAAAGGAAAGACCTGCTTGTTCTTTTATACTCTCATTAACCACTGTCTTTACTAACAAATGGATAAGAAAAAGGGAGGTAACTGCAGCTATTGGATTTTCCCCTTAAATTGTGTCGTGGTTTAATCCCAGCCAGCAACTAAGCCCCACACAGCCACTGGCTCCCTCCCCCCTGGTGGGATGGGGGAGAGAATGGGGAACGGTAAAAGTGAGAAAACTTGTGGGTTGAGATAAAGACAGTTTAATAGGTAAAGCAAAAGCCATACATGCAAGCAAAGCAAAACAAGGAATTCATTCACTGCTTCCCATCGGCAGGCAGGTGTTCAGCCATCTCCAGGAAGCAGGGCTCCATCACACGTAACGGCTACTTGGGAAGACAAACATCATCACTCCACGCATCCCCCCCTTCCTTCTTCTTCCCCCAGCTTTATAGGCTGAGCATGACATCATATGGCATGGTATATCCCTTTGGTCAGTTGGGGTCAGCTGTTCCAGCTGTGTCCCCTCCCAGCTTCTTGTGCACCTTCAGCATACTCGCCGGTGGGGTGGTGTGAGAAGCAGAAAAGGCCTTGACTCTGTGTAAGCACTGCTCAGCAATAATGAAAACATCGCTGTATTATCAACACTCTCTTCAGCACAAATCTAAAACATAGCCTCATACTAGCTACTATGAAGAAAATTAACTCTAACCTAGCCAAAACCAGCACAAATTGAAAAAAAAAGGAAATAAAAGCCGAGAGAATTATAAAGAAACATGAATTTATAAAAGTGTTTAAATCCCAGCACTTGTAAGTAACAAATGAAAACACTTTTCCCTTCTAAATAACAGAGCAGGTACTATCTTTTCAGAGTTTCATTCTAAAACACACTCTGGCTAACTAATATTTTATATAAAAAGCTTTATGAAATATATTTTTGTGAACGTCTGAAGTATTACAAATATTCAAATAAACGTCAGCAATGGACAGACAGACTTTTGAGCTAAATGCAGGGTGCAGGGAATGGGCAAGAAACAATCCTTGCCTATGGCTTGTGGTACAAGAGTACATACTGATACTAAAAGGGAAAGGGTCAAGAGATTTTAAAGCCCTCTGTGATCTTCCCCTCAAAAACTGCAAACTAAATGGACATTCATACTTCTTAACTTTTTCCCCCTTAACATTTCCCTGCTGTTTCAGTGATGTTGAATGTATTTCATGATTGTGTAACTGGAAAAATAGGTAGCTCTACACAGGAGGGAAATAATATCCATACATCACCAAAGTTTTTAAGCAAAGATCTCATAGTCTGGGTGAGTAAGGAATGAAAACAATTTATTTCAAAGGTATCAGGTTAGTCTCCTGAGGAAACTGTAATTTAACTGACATACCTAAATTTCTTACATATTTTGTAAAGGAAAAATAAAATATGAGATCCAAAGCATTCATTATTTGTAAAAGCTTTGTTAAGAAGCAAACCAAAACAAAGAGCACTTTCATTCTGTCCTGGTTTTGGCTGGAGTTAATTTTCTTCCTAGTAGTTTATATAGTGCTGTGTTTTGGATTTAGTATGAGAATAATGTTGATAACACACTGATGCTTTAGTTGTTGCTAGGTAGTGCTTACACTAGTCAAGGACTTTTCAGCTTCCCATGCCCTGCCAGCAAGAAGCTGGGAGGGAGCACAGCCAGGACAGCTGACCCACACTGGCCAAAGGGATATTCCATACCATATGACATTACGCTCAGTATATAAGCTGGGGGGAGTTGGCTGGAGGAGGGGAAGGGGATGACTGCTGCTCAGGAACTGTCTGGGTGTCAGTCGGTAGGTGGTGAGAAACTGCATTATGCATCACTTATTTTGTATATTCTATTATTATTATTATTATTGCTATTATTATTATTTTCCCTTCTTTTTTTGTCCTATTAAGCTGTCTTTATCGCAACCCATGAATTTTACTTTTTTTTTGTCTGATTGTCTCCCCCATCTCACTGGGGGTGGGGGGAGTGAGCAAACAGCTGTGTGGTGTTTAGCTGCCTGACGGGTTAAACCACAACAGTTTTATCCTTCAGGTCTGCTCTGTAGTTAAGTTAGAGAATTCACTAGGAGAGAACCGTTTTCACTGTTTGCTTAAAAAAGACATTTATTTTGCACTGACTCTTGCATTTTGCAGAACAAAATGGGAAATAGGCTTACTTCATTTCCAAGAAGGAGATGGAGAAAATAAGACAAAGAGGGACAGTAAAGAATTCACTCAGTTATCTCTTCAGAGAATCCAGGACCTCAAAGTATACTTGCCAAGCTCTGAGCGGACAGACCTAGGGAGTTGGTTTAATTATAATTGCCCATCAATTTATTTCCCTCACAGCAAGACAGGTAATAATTTTTGAACCATGATATTTGGACGTAAGGGACCAATGAAAAACAGGTGCCTTTCACCCTTTATTCATAATTCTGATAGAAATCCCTTCCTTTCAACCTGTGGAAAGCTGGAGGATGTAATTAATTTTACAGCCAAGGACAGTCCTGCCAACTCTTATGTGATTAGTCACATTAATTGTTAAAAGATAATATGAAGAACTAGAAAGAAAAAAAAAAAAAAAGAAAAAGCAGAATTCCAATCTTCCCTCGACAACAAAGAAAAAGGAAGTTGCTCCAGGCCACTGTGAGCTTATTAATTTCCTAAGAGAAAAGTGGGAATGGAATTATAGCTATGTTATCTTAAAACATAACAGAGTCTAGTTTATTTATGAAAGAATACTTTTTCTTTTTTTTTTTTTTTTTTGTGTCTCCTTCTTCAGATGTTTTACCTCCTTATCTGGAAATTAAGAATAACTCAGGTATTCATGTAATCCTTTCTTATATACCATGAAAATGTCAAGTGCAACATAAACACCGCTTTAACCAAATAAATGAAGAGAGGAATATGAAGGGCCGTACTTAGGCCATCCTACTGTGGCTAAACTACCAGTACCATGTGAGCAGTTAGATGCCTCTTCTTGTCCATGAAGCACCATAAAGTTACAGATAAGAGATAAACCTACCAGAAAGAAAAATTGATCATCTAATACATTAGGATAAAATTATATGATACAAGATTATTTGCACAACATCAAATTGTTTATTATTTTCCTTTTTCTTAATGTATAGAAGAATGTCTCACCAAGCCAATGATGAGCTCACATCATGTGAGGTCAGGGAGAACTCTTGACTGGCGTGGTAGACAAAGGGAGAGCAGTGGATATTGTCTACTTGGACTTTGGTAAGGCCTTTGACACTGTCTCCAAAAAGATCCTTACAGACAAGTTGTTGATGTATGGGCTAGATGAGCAGATAGTAAGGTAGATTGAAAGCTGGCTGAATGGCTGGGCCCAGAAGATGGTGATCAGTGGCCTGAAGTCCAGTTGGAGGCCAGTGACTAGCAGTTTACCCCAGGGGTCATTATCAGGTTCAGTCCTGTATAACATCTTCATTAATTATCTGGATGATCGGGCACTGTGTACCCGCAGCAAGTTTGCTGATGATTCAAAACTGGGAAGAGTGGCTGATACGCCAGAGGGTCCTGCTGCCATCCAGACGGACCTTGACAGGCTGGGGAAATGGGAAGTTCAACAAGGGGAAGTGCAAAGTCCTGCACCTGGGGAGGAGCAAACCCATGCAGCAATATATGCTGGTGGACACCCAGATGGAAAACAGCTTGGCAAAAAAAGACCTGGGCGTCCTGGTGGACACCAAATTGAACAGGAGCCAGCAATGTGCCCTTCTGACCAAAAAGGCTAATGATATCCTGGGCTGCATTAGGCAAAGTATTGCCAGCAGGTCGAGACAGTTGATCCTTCCCCTCTGTGCCACACCAGTGTAGCACTGGTGAGGCCACACCTGGAGTACTGCATCTAGTTCTGGGCTCCTCAGTACAGGACAGGCATGGACATGCTGGAGACAGTCCAATGAAGGGCCACGAAAATGATTAAGGGGCTGGAGAATATCTCATAGAAGGAAAGGCTGAGAGAGCTGGGACTGTTCAGCCTGGAGAAGAGAAAGCTCAGGGGGGAACTTACCAATGTATATAAATACCTGAAGGGAGGGTTCAAAGAAGACAGAGCCAGGCCCTCTTCAGTGGTGCCCAGTGACAGGACAAGAGGCAATGGGCACAAACCAAAACACAGGAGGTTCCCTCTGAACATCAGGAAAGACTTTTTTATTGTGAGGGTGACTGAGAACTGACACAGGTTGCCCAGAGAGATTGTGGAGTCTCCCCCTTGGAGATACTCAAAAGCTATCTGGACATGGTCCTGGGCAACTCGCTCTAGGTGGCCCTGCTTGAGCAAGGGGTTTGGAGCAGGTGACTTCCAGAGGTTCCTTCCAACTTCAACCATTCTGTGATTCTGTGATTTCCAGTTTAGGCTATTCAGACAATTAAGTCTTTCTGCTCTTGGAAGATAAACTCTTCATTGTTAATGTCAAAGATGCTACCCATAACACAAATTTCAGTTATGCCGAACACACAATGTATTTATTGTACATTACTAGGATAAGGTTAGGCATGTTTTCAGGGCTTTTATACATATATATTATTGGTTAAATGTGAAAAAGAGAACAACAAAAGTGATGACAAAAAGATTAAAAAGTTCTCTATGAGACCAATTTTTTCCTCACAGTGAACAGTAGTTTACTTCAGGAGTTCTAAAGCGGAGAGGAATAGTGGAGCAATTAGGTCTAAAAGGAGTCACTCATGAGCACAGGCTTCAGCCATTCCAACAGTATCCATAAAAACTTAAAGCAGAGTCTATGAATTGTTAAAGCTAATGAGTTTCTATTTACCTTCCTATTAACCTGGTCTGGGGTAAAAGAAACTTCTGTCTAGGCACACAAGTGTTTAGAAAAAAAACAGTAACAAGCAACATCTACCTAGTAGTAAAGCAAAACTGCAGCAAAACTTACCATAAATATCCTCTATAAGCTCTGCATCTTTTCTCAGTTGATTTGTTTGGATTTAAAAGCTTGTCAAGATCTTACAAAGTGATGCAGGAGAATTATTCCTACTGGAAATGATGAGATAAAAATGTGCTGCCTCTGATTTGGAGAAAGCATCTGATGAATTTAACAGAATGTTTCTTTGTTTCATACACAATTTCATGAAATGCCATTTAGCTTAAAATGTCTTTTCCTTTGAAATGATCAAAGGGACATATCAAAGGGAAATAGAAAAAGGTGGAAGAGGTAATTATTTTTATCACAATATCAAATTAAAGTACCAACTGAAAACAGGGCACCATTTTAAGATCCTCAAATGCACAATCCAAATAAACAGTAGAGACAAAATGAGGGAGCATAAAAGTACTGATTCCTAATGTATTTGGAAATGAAGAATATAGTTTCAGGAAAGATTTTCAGATTTTAATACCTCTAAGTACTCACATGGGATGCAGGAGACCACTGTAGGAGGAACAGAGATCTGAATTTTGCCCAAATATATGAAAAAATGTTATGATTAAAAATTGGTCTGGTTTTGCCTCCCCTTTTTTTCTCTGACCAGAAATTTTGTCTTGAACTTGGAAAACTTCCTTAATAAAAAATCTATTAAATAGTGGTAAACCAAAGCTTTTCAACACTGAAATATCTTGTTGAAAAGTTCCTAATAAACTCCACTGTTGCTTACATTTTATAAAAAAGTAACTGAATCACAAGGCATAAAGACTCACATCCATAAAAATGTTTAAGTTCTTACTGTCCATTTAGATGCTTAGTTTCTCATTGAAAACAATTGCAATTTGGTCTCTGAAGTGTAAATTATAACCCTAAATTTTGTTGAGCTGACCCTAAATAACCTACCTAAGGTAACGTAAGAAATATGCCATGGAGTCAAGGATTAAGCCAATGTCTCCTGGCTCTGAGGGCATTTTTTGCATGGTATTGAACAGGATAAATTGCACTGAACTGCACTTCATACTGTCATTGCAAAAATGACAGTAGCGTTCAAGCTATTTCCTACAACAGTCACAGAGACATAACAGTGTAGATTACTCTAAATTGTTTTAAAGCACAGGTACCTCCCTTGTCCCTTGTACCACCAAGAGTCACCAACTTATTGGAATAACACATAGCTGAATTCTGCTTGATTTCAAAGAATCTTGATTAAATCTGAATACTCTACAGAGTTTCCAAATTGACGAGCTCAAATGAATAAGTGAAAAAATATTGATTTTAAAGTGTGCAATAACAGTGTAATGGAATCCCAACTGTTTTCTGAAAACAGATTTCTGAAAAATATGGCTTCAGCAGGGGGGAAAAAAAGCAGGAAACCATCAACAAATGAGTTGTCCCCTAAAAAATGAACTGTATTTGCTTCAAAACAAGAAATCTACACCCTGTACACAGACTGAAAAGTCAGCCTGGAAGTAGAAGGAGGATTGCCTGGGTAAGGGGCAGAATTAGAATCCCCAGAAAATATGCCGATTCATTTTGCATTCCTCAAGGTCATCCCATGCAATGAGTAAAGCTAAGAGTCACACAGGCTTAATAAGTGATGAACTGATAAATACACATATGGAAAAACAAATTGTTCCTAACTAAAGATTTTGATGAATATTAATGGTATTTCAAAGACAAATTCAGAAAAAAAAAAAAAAATCCAGCTGCCTGCCCAAAGGGGACAGATTTAGATAAACAGTAAAAAAGAAAGGGGATAAATCTCACATAGTACTCAACTCTTTCAATATTCCCAATTAATTTTTGACTACAGAAGAAAAACATTAGGCATTCTATAATTTAAAAGCAAGAAGCATTCCACATCTTTATCAACTATTATCAACTCCTATTAATAGGAGTTCTCTAGCTCAAACTGAGTCAGAAAAGTTTTATCTGATCACTTAACATGAGTCAGTTGTATACATAAATCCACACTATATTTTGAAATTGAATCATCCAACACTAAACTAGGGAATACTTACAAAAAAGTTACTTTGACACCTAACCTGAGAAGTAGAATTTGGGTCCCACAGCCAACTGATAGAGCTCAGTGACCTCAGCCCCGACTAATTATGTTAACCTAGGGGATACTTGTGGTGCCAGTACCCACGTTATACATAGGCAGGTGCCTACAAAACTACTTTGCCTTTGTGCACTTGGTTTCCTTCTGGAAGAAACCTGCTCTCACATGATAATATTGCCACCAAGGATGAGGAAAAAGGTGAGGTACTTAATGCCTTCTTTGCCTCAGTCTTTAATAATCAGAGCAGTTATCCTTAGGGTATTCAGCCCCCTGAGCTGGAAGACGGGACGGAGAGCAGGATAAACCCCCCATAATTCAAGAGGAAGCAGTTAATGACCTGCTATGCCACCTGGACACTCACAAGTCTATGGGGCCGAATGGGATCCACCCGAGAGTACTGAGGGAGCTGGCGGAGGAGTTTGCCAAGCCACTCTCCATCATTTACCAGCAGTCCTGGTTAACAGGGGAGGTCCTGGACGACTGGAGGCTTGCCAATGTGACGCCCACCTACAAGAGGGGCCGGAAGGAGGATTCGGGGAACTACAGGCCAGTCAGCCTGACCTCGGTGTCGGGGAAGATTATGGAGCTGTTTGTCTTGAGGGCGCTCACAAGCCATGTCCGGGACAACCAGGGGATTAGGCCCAGCCAGCACGGGTTCATGGAAGGCAGGTCCTGCTTGACCAACCTGATCTCCTTCTATGAGCAGGTGACCTGCCTAGTGGATGAGGGAAAGGCTGTGGATGTGGTCTACCTGGACTTCAATAAAGGCTTTAACACTGTCTCCTATGGCATTCTCTTAGAGAAGCTGGCGGCTCACGGCCTAGACAGGTACACTCTTCGCTGGGTAAAAAACTGGCTGGACGGCTGAGTGCAGAGAGTTGTGGTGAATGGAGTTAAATCCAGTTGGCAGCCGGTCACGAGCGGTGTTCCCCAGGGCTCAGTTTTGGGGCCAGTCTTGTTCAATATCTTTATCAACGATCTGGATGAGGGGATCGAGTGCTTCCTCAGTAAATTTGCAGATGACACCAAGTTGGGCGGGAGTGTTGATCTGCTGGAGGGTAGGAAGGCTCTGCAGAGGGACCTGGACAGGCTGGATCGATGGGCTGAGGACAATTGTATGAGATTCAACAAGGCCAAGTGCCGGGTCCTGCACTTGGGTCAGAACAACCTCATGCAATGCTACAGGCTTGGGGAAGAGTGTCTGGAAAGCTGCCCAGAGGAAAAGGACCTGGGAGTGCTGGTTGACAGCCGGCTGAACACGAGCCAGCAGCATCCTGGCCTGTATCAGAAATAGTGTGGCCAGCAGGAGTAGTGTTCGTGCCCCTGTACTCGGCACTGGTGAAGCCGCAGCTCGAAGACTGTGTTCAGTTTTGGGCCCCACACTACAGGAAGGACATTGAGTTGCTGGAACATGTCCAGAGAAGGGCAACGTAGCCAGTGAACGGTCTGGAGAATACGTCTTATGAGGAGCAGCTGAGGGAACTGGGGTTGTTTAGTCTGGAGAAGAGGAAGCTGAGGGGAGACCTCATCACGCTCTACAACTACCTGGAAGGAGGTTGTAGTGAAGTAGGTGTTGGTCTCTTCTGCCAAGTAACTAGTGATAGGACGAGAGGAAATGACCTCAAGCTGTGCCAGGGTAGGTTTAGATTGGACATTAGGAGAAATTTCTTTACTGAAGGAGTGGTCAGGCCTCGGAAGAGGCTGCCCAGGGAAGTGGTTGAGTCACCATCCCTGGAAGTATTTAAAAGACGTGTAGATGAGGCGCTTAGGGACATGGTTTAGTGGGCATGGTGGTGTTGGGTTGATGGTTGGACTCGATGATCTTAGAGGTCTTTTCCAAGCTTAATGATTCCATGATTCTATGATTCTATGATTCTACAATCTCCTGTCCACTGTACTGTAGATAAAGATGTAGTTGTATGGTACTGTAAGAAAACTTGTAGAGGTTCGTCTTCTCCTTCCTGAAATCTCATATGATGCCTGTAGTTCAGCATGGGGCTTGTGTCCAAACTGTGGATGGCTTGTGAGTTTGGACCTGAGGCTGGCTCAGGTCAGTGAAAGATGCAGTATATATGTGGCGCAAGTGGCCCCAGCTACTCTTATTCTACTACTTCAGATATTTGTTGCGAGCTCTGGACTTCTACCTCTGCCACTTGTAACTCTTTGTTTTGTAATTATGCGTATTCATACAGAAGAATGAAATACTCCCTGAAATGAAGTATTTCAGGTCCTAACAATTTTCCTTGCCACCGAGGTGAAGGGCTCCGGAGCGGAGGATCGTGCCGGGGGACCCTTCCTGAAGCGGCAAAACCGCGGCAAAAACCGCGAAGGCAAAAGCGCAGGGAGCTAGAGGGTGCCCCAGCCCCCCTCCCCCGAGCCGGAGGAGCGAGCTCCTGACGAGCGGCAGCTCTGACTCAGCATGGGCGGGGACAGGAGGGACGGCGGCCAAACCCCCTCAGGTACAAGAGCAGCCCCCAGGGAGCGTGAGCGACCCAGAGCGCGGCAAACAGGGCGTGGCGTGTCAGAAGGGCGTGGCGCGTCAGAAGGGCCTGGCACGGCAGTTTGCGCGGCAGGGCGTGCGAGCAGGGCTCAGCCCCCCTCCAGGCTCCAGAGGCTAGCTCAACTCGTGGTCGTCGCCCTCCCAGAAGAGGACCTGGCCATGGTATCCACTTGGCCGAAAGCCATCGCCAGGAGAAACGTGGCGACCCAGACGGAGCCCCTACGCAAACACGCATCTGTCCAGGTCTCCGGGTGCAGGGAGTGCCTGAGGCTGTCCCTTGCACAGGAGAGCAGCAGGGACGACGCCTGTGTGCACTGCGACCAGGTGGATGATCTGCTCAGCCTGATGGCAGAGCTGAAAGAGGAAGTGGAGAGGTTAAGGAGTATCAGGGAGTGCAAGAGGGATATAGATTGGTGGAGCTGCACCCTACCGTCCCTGAGGCAAGGGCAGCACATGGGGGCTCCACAAGAAGCGGAGGAACCCCTGCCCTCTTGCCGCCAGGCAGAAGGAGGGGACCCAAGCGACGGGGGGGAGTGGACACAGGTCCCTGCTCGGGGTGCCAGGCGAATCCCCGCCCGGCCTCCCTCACCTCAACCTTCCCAGCTGCCCCTCCACAACAGATATGGGGCTCTGGAACTTCAGGGCCAGACAAACGAGGACGCAGATGAAGGCCCATCCAGGGGGTTGCCCGAGGCGAGGCAGCCAGCCCCACACATTACGACTGCCTCCGCTAAGAAAAAAAGGAGAGTAATTGTCATAGGTGATTCCCTTCTGAGGGGGACGGAGGGCCCAATTTGTCGGCCAGAGCCATCCCACAGGGAAGTCTGCTGCCTCCCTGGGGCCCGGGTGAAGGACATTACTAGGAAGCTCCCTAGTCTCGTGCAGGCCTCCGATTACTACCCGCTACTGGTTATACAGGCTGGCAGTGAGGAGGTTGCAGAGAGAAGTCCCAATGGGATCAAAAGGGACTTCAGGGCGCTGGGGCGACTGGTGGGAGGATCGGGAGCACAGGTAGTGTTTTTCTCGATCCCTTTAGTGGCAGGGCGGAACACTGAAAGGAACAGGAAAACTCATCGGATCAACACGTGGCTCAGGGGCTGGTGCCATCAGCAGAATTTTGGCTTCTTTGACCACGGGGAGGTTTACACGGCACCGGGCCTGCTGGCGACGGACAGAGTTCAGCTGTCTCACAGGGGGAAAAGGATTCTCGCGTATGAGTTGGCCGGGCTCATCGAGAGGGCTTTAAACTAGATTTGAAGGGGGAAGGGGATAAAACCAGGCTCACTAGAGAAGAGCCTAGGGGCGGCACGCCAATGTCGGGGGAGAAATCGGCAGCCCAGCTCAAGTGCATCTACACCAATGCACGCAGCATGGGCGGCAAACAGGAGAAGCTGGAAGCCATTGCGCAGCGGGGTAGCTATGACTTAGTCGCCATCACGGAAATGTGGTGGGATGAGTCTCACGATTGGAGTGCTGCAATGGATGGCTATAAGCTCTTTAGAAGGGACAGGCGAGGAAGGAGAGGCAGTGGGGTAGCCCTGTATGTCAGGGAGTGCTTTGACTGTCTAGAGCTCAATGGTAGTGATGACGAGGTCGAGTGCTTGTGGGTAAGGATGAGGGGGAAGGCCAACAAGGCAGATATCCTGCTGGGAGTCTGTTATAGACCACCCAGCCAGGATGAGGAGGCAGACGAAATATTCTACCAGAGGCTCGCAGAAGTCTCACAGTCGCTAGCCCTTGTTCTCGTGGGGGACTTCAACTTTCCGGACGTCTGCTGGAAATACAACATGGCAGAGAGGAAACAGTCGAGGAGGTTCCTGGAGTGTGTGGAGGATAACTTCCTGACGCAGCTGGTAAGTGAGCCCACTAGGGGAGGTGCCTCGCTTGACCTGCTGTTCACAAACAGAGAAGGACTGGTGGGAGATGTGGTGGTCGGAGGCCGGCTTGGGCTTAGGGACCATGAAATGATAGAATTCTCGATACTTGGTGAAGTAAGGAGGGGGGCCAGCAAAACCGCTACCATGGACTTCCGGAGGGCGGACTTGGCCCTGCTCAGGACACTGGTCGAGAGGGTCCCTTTGGAGGCAATCCTGAAGGGCAAAGGGATCCAGGAAGGCTGGACATTCTTCAAGAAGGAAGTCTTAAAGGCGCAGGAGCAGGCTGTCCCCATGTGCCGCAAGAAGAACGGGCGGGGAAGGCGACCGGCCTGGATGAATGGGGAGCTCTGGCTGGGTCTCAGGAAAAAAAGAAGAGTTTATCACTTGTGGAAGAAGGGGCAGGCAACACAGGAAGAGTACAGGGATCTCGTTAGGTCGTGCAGAGAGGAAATTAGAAAGGCAAAAGCCCAGCTAGAACTCAACCTGGCCACTGTCGTGAGAGACAACAAAAAATGCTTTTTACAAGTATATTAATGAGAAAAGGAGAGCCAAGGAGAATCTCCATCCTCTGTTGGATGCGGGGGGGAACGTTGCCACCAAGGATGAGGATAAGGCTGAGGTACTTAACACCTTCTTTGCCTCAGTCTTTAGTAGTCAGAGTGGTTATCCTCAGGGTACTCAGCCCCCTGAGCTGGAAGACAAGGACGATGAGCAGGATAAACCCACCATAATTCAACAGGAAGAAGTTAATGACCTGCTACGCCACCTGGACATTCACAAGTCTATGGGGCTGGATGGGATCCACCCAAGGGTACTGAGGGAGCTGGTGGAGGAGCTTGACGAGCCGCTCTCCATCATTTACCAGCAGTCCTGGTTAACTGGGGAGGTCCCGGACGACTGGAGGCTTGCCAATGTGAACGCCCATCTATAAGAAGGGCCGGAAGGAGGATCCGGGGAACTACAGGCCAGTCAGCCTGACCTCGGTGCCGGGGAAGATCATGGAGCTGTTCGTTTTGAGGGTGCTCACGAGCCATGTCCGGGACAACCAGGGGATCAGGCCCAGCCAGCATGGGTTCATGGAAGGCAGGTCCTGCTTGACCTGAGACAAGGGATTAAGGAATTTTAGTAGTTGAATGATTAATAGTAGGTAGAAGATTGAATCAGTAGGTAGGGGCTTGATACTTTGTTCCTCACAAGGCCGGCTCAGCCTGATAAGGCCGACTTAGCTACGGTGTAAATTAACTGAGGCGCCTCACAAGGACAGCTCCTGATAAAGACTAAAAACTTGTCTCAAGAAGCCAGCTAAAACTGACCCTGCAGTATGGACAAAAGTAAGAAGACAACTGAGCCTGCGCAAGAACAAAAGGTTACTAGCGGTGACGAAGAGGAACTATCAGCCTTCATCCCCATGACCCCCGACGACCACCACTAGGAGGCAATGCGCAAGCGCAGATGGGAGGGGTCTATGGAAATGACTTCTTGGAACTCATTTTAATACAAAGCGGGGACAGGTCATGCATATGTATAGGTGTATTACAAAACTTTATGAATATGTAATATTTTACTGTATATATTTATGGTGAGTGCCGCATTGAGGCGTGCACGATTTTGGTGGGACTACCCCCCGTGCCGCCCAGTGCTGAATAAACATACCTACTTTACAATCTCATAGATTGTGGAGTCCGGTTTCCGCAAGTCAGACCAACCTGATCTCCTTCTATGAGCAGGTGACCCGCCTAGTGGATGAGGGAAAGGCTGTGGATGTGGTCTACCTGGACTTCAGTAAAGCCTTTGACATTGTCTCCCACAGCATTCTCCTAGAGAAGCTGGTGGCTCATGGCCTAGACAGGTACACTGTTCGCTGGGTAAAGAACTGGCTGGACGGCCGAGCCCAGAGAGTTGTAGTCAACGGAGTTAAATCCAGTTGGCGGCCGGTCACGAGCGGTGTTCCCCAGGGCTCAGTTTTGGGGCCAGTCTTGTTCAATATCTTTATCAACGATCTGGACGAGGGGATCGAGTGCTCCCTCAGTAAGTTTGCAGACGACACCAAGTTGGGCGGGAGTGTTGATCTGCTGGAGGGTAGGAAGGCTCTGCAGAGGGACCTGGACAGGCTGGATCGATGGGCCGAGGCCAATTGTATGAGATTCAACAAGGCCAAGTGCCGGGTCCTGCACTTCAGCCACAACAACCCCATGCAATGCTACAGGCTTGGGGAAGAGTGGCTGGAAAGCTGCCTGGAGGAAAAGGACCTGGGAGTGCTGGTTGACAGCCGGCTGAACACGAACCGGCAGTGTGCTCAGGTGGCCAAGAAGGCCAACGGCACCCTGGCCTGTATTAGAAATAGTGTGGCCAGCAGGAGTAGGGAAGTGATCGTGCCCCTGTACTCAGCACTAGTGAGGCCGCACCTCGAATACCGTGTTCAGTTCTGGGCCCCTCACTACAAGAAGGACATGGAGGTGCTGGAGCATGTCCAGAGGAGGGCAATGAAGCTGGTGAAGGGTCTGGAGCACAAGTCTTATGAGGAGTGGCTGAGGGAACTGGGGTTGTTTAGTCTGGAGAAAAGGAGGCTGAGGGGAGACCTCATCACGCTCTACAACTACCTGAAAGGAGGTTGTAGCGAGGTGGGTGTTGGTCTCTTCTGCCAAGTAACAGGCAATAGGACGAGAGGAAATGACCTCAAGTTGCGCCAAGGGAGGTTTAGATTGGATATTAGGAGAAATTTCTTTACTGAAAGAGTGATCAGACCTTGGAACAGGCTGCCCAGGGAAGTGGTGGAATCACCATCTCTGGAAGTATTTAAAAGACGTGTAGATGGGGCCCTTAGGGACATGGTGTAGTGGGCATGGTGTGTTGGGTTGACGGTTGGACACGATGATCTTAGAGGTCTTTTCCAACCTTAATGATTCTATGATTCTATGATTCTATGATCTGATCATAAAGCATTTAGTTAATCTCTTGACATCATTAATATTCTATTGCAATAAATTCTGTTACCTATTATGGCATCCTATGAATAGCTATTCTCAGAAGTTTAAACATGTATTCAGTTTCTGTTCATTCTGTGTGTCCCCTTCTCATCTTATGAAAGAAAAATTAGGAGCTCTCATTTTTCACTTCATTCCTATTTAGGTAAAATATGACAGAATTAAATGCTCATCAGACTCACTGCTTGTATTGAAGCATTTCCACTGCAATTGTATATTCTTCTGGACAACGTGAGAAGGACTGAACTTTGCATTCTAAGAAGTCTAACATTATCTAAATCTACCTTTACCTTCTGTGTGATTTTTAGTGCATCCGTTTATTTTGTAGGAGGCACAGTATTTCTTAGGGTCTTGGTTCATAACACAAGAGAATCTAGAAAATGTCTTTGCAATTTTACTGCTGTGTTCCATATTATTTCTGGTTTTTTTATCCATGATTTTTTCATTAATATAGATTGTTGGTGAAGGTGACAAAATAGGTAAAGTAAAACTGAACTTATTAAAAATTCTAATAGTTTCTGAGAGTGTTTAGAGTAATAAATATATATATAAAAATATATCAATTTTTTTTCATTTTTCGTGAAACAACCTTTACGTTTTAGCTTTTCAGAACTCAGAAATATCACCTTTAAATTGAAATCACAGACCAGAAACTTCCATTGGAAATACATGGAAGACATATTTCCTAATCTGTATAATCTTAACAGTAGGTTTATATAATGTAGCTGTGATTATGATACAAATGCTGGAGAGTAAAAGTAAATAGATAGCTTTAGTTAACAAGAAGACTACTGTCTGCATTTGCCTGTTTTTTCTGTTTCTGTTCTATTTGCCTTGTGGTTTATTGTATGTTACATATCACAATTCTTGGTTATGGGTATCTTTATTTAACAATGTTCTATGTAACAATAAACAAAGGAATTCTTTATGCATACTTTCACTTTTGTATGAAGTTTTGCATTTCTTACTTTGCATATAAATGTGAATGTTCAGCATAAGTACAATCTGCAAGGCTCAGGTAGGTCATTCATTAATCCAGTTCAGAAGTATCTACTCCATATGCTTGCGTTGGGATGGAAGAGAGACCTACTTTCTAAAATACTCCCACTTATAGTCTTTCATGTGTAATGAGAAAAGTAGAGATGTACAGTGATATATATACCTCACTCCCTTCCTTTGTGTTGTAATATGAGGAATATTCAGCTGCTTTACATTTGTGAGAGTAACTTCCCAGGGGCATCTCGGGAGTCAGACCATTCAAAGGACAATTCTTATTACACAGGGTACATGCAGCCAGCCTCTGGTGGAGTCCATGCTCTGTGAGCATAAATTCAGGCCATTTAGAATCATACAATAGTTTGGGTTGGAAGGGACCTTAAAGATCATCTAGTTCCAACCCCCCTGCCATGGGCAGGGATGCCTTCCACTAGACCAGGTTGCTCAAAGCCCCATCCAACGTGGCCTTGAATGCTTCCAGGGATGGGGCATTCACAGCCTCTCTGGGCAACCTATTCCAGTGCCTCACCACCCTCATAGGGAAGAATTTCTTCCTGATATCTAATCTAAATCTACCCTCTTTCAGTTTAAAGCCATTCCCCCTTGTCCTATCACTACATGCCCTTGTAAAAAGTCCCTCTCCAGCTTTCTTGGCAGCTCCCTTGAGGTACTGGAAGGCTGTTATAAGGTCTCCCCGAAGCCTTCTCTTCTCCAGGCTGAACAACTCCAACTCTCTCAGCCTGTCTTCATAGGAGAGGTGCTCCAGCCCTCTGATTATCTTCGTGGCCCTCCTCTGGACTTGCTCCAACAGGTCCATGTCCTTCTTATATTATGGACCCTAGAGCTGAACGCAGTACTCCAGGTGCGGTCTCACGAGAGTGGAATAGAGGGGCAGAATCACCTCCCTCGACCTGCTGGCCGCACTTCTTTTGATGCCGTTGGCTTTCTCGGCTGCAAGCACACATTGCCAGGTAATGTTGAGCTTCTCATCAACCAACACCCCCACGTCCTTGTCCTCAGGGCTGCTCTTGAACCATTCTCTGCCCAGCCTGTATTTGTGCTTGGGATTGATGCAACCCATGTGCAGGACCTTGCACTTGCCTTGTTAAACTTCATGAGGTTTGCATGGGCCCATCTCTCAAGCCTGTCAAGGTCCCTCTGGATGGCATCCCTTCTCTCCAGCATGTGGACTGCACCACACAGCTTGGTGTCGTCGGCAAACTTGCTGAGGGTGCTCTCAATCCCACTGTCCATGTCGCCGACAAAGATGTTAAACAGCAGTGGTCCGACCACTGAGGAGTGCCACTCGACACTGGTCTCCACTTGGACATTGAGCCGTTGACCGCAAATCTTTGAGTACGACCATCCAGCCAATTCCTTATCCACTGAGTGATCCATCCATCAAATCCAGGTCCCTCCGATTTAGAGACAAGGATGTCATGCGGGATAGTGTCAAATGCTTTGCACAAGTCCAGGTAGATGATGTCAGTTGCTCTTCCCTTGTCCACCAATGCTGTAACTCCCCTGCAGCCCATGGAGTACCCCACGCCGGAGCAGGTGGGTGCCTGAAGGAGGCTGTGGCCCTGTGGGAAGCCCATGCTGGAGCAGGCTCTTGGCAGGACCTGTTGACCCATGGAGAAAGGAGTCCACGCTGGAGCAGGTTTGCTGGCAGGACTTGTGACCCCATGGCAGACCCACGCTGGAGCAGTCTGTTTCTGAAGGACTGTACCCCATGGAAAGGACCCATGTTGGAGAAGTTCATGGAGAACTATTTTCCTAAAACATGATTTCTCATGTACTAGTCTTCCATTCATTTATTATACATATATTTCATTATACATATATATTATTTTATATTTTTGCATAATATATATTCTGCATTTTTATTATACATAGATAATTGCATCTAGCTATAATAAATTTCTAAAGCTCATAGAGGCATAGCTGAAGTAGCTATATAAGAAATAGAAGTCCTTTAAGTTGGAGAAGAATAATATATAAGAGCAGATTCCTCTTAAATCTCAGAAATTTGATTGTCTCTACCTCCTTACCTCATCCTTATTATCAGCATGCCACTTCGCAAAATTTCAATATTAATATATATTCTGGTGATTAAAGCTTGAAACAACAGAGTAATTATTATGGTACATCTGAGGATTTTGGGGAGAGCCATTTTGTCATTTTGAATTGGGCAGCAACTCTGACTTAATTATCATAGTGGCTGCAGGAATTATAGCAAGATTGTGAATACAAAGAATTATGATCTCGCATGTCTTTTCTCCATGAATCTCTAAAAATGAAGACAAAGCTCTCTCACCTTCATCTCAGTAAAAAAAATTTTTTAAAAACCCGTTTTCAGCTTCAGTGGGCTTTTTCTAACAAACAGTTTATCCTTTCATCTGTTCATTCATCTGTTGTGATTAAATATATGTATATACATACATCAGTTAGGGAATTAGAGATAGCTGTGGTGGAAGTGTTTAGAATACCGACAAATCAAGCCTCTTTAAAACTGAACTTTACAAAAATCTTTTGTTAGCAAAACAACATTCACTTGGTGTGAATGGTCAATTATTGTAAAATATTGATCTTCATCGCTGTGTATACAGAACAGTTAGGCTCTGAAAGTTAGATTCTAAGTCAGCTGTGAGTGTACAATATGCAGTTGATGCTGTATATTTAGCACTGCTGGCTGCAGTTCTTGGTAGTTCTTAGTCACTGAAGCCAAAATGATCAAGCCTAAGGGCAAGAGAAGTTGGAACTGAAGTGGGAGGTCTCCTTTGCTCCTGATACTGTTTACCATTTTTTCAGTTTTGCTAGTCAATTTGGGAGGATGCCCTACTTATTTGCAATGTCTTGTGCTTTGTTCTTTTTTTGGGGGCAGCTTTTGTTACTTGGGTGTCTCATACATACAGGTACATCTATCTTTCTTTGCCCCTTTGGTAATCATATTGCTCACTTTGTCTGACTATGCCTTTACAAAATACTAGTTGATAGTACTCTCATAACAACAAAACTCTCTAGCATTGTTATTTGTTTGCTAAAGTACTTGTTTAGTACTTCAGTAAAATTATATTTATGTTCAAGGCAAGCTAATATCAGTTACATCCTGCTTAATTAATTTATAAGCGTCACGGGTCTCTGCCTAGGCTACACCCCACTCTGATCTCTGGTGTTGCTATATGTTTCAGCAATACTGACCTTTGTGATTGAAATGTCCAGTTCCCTTGTGGACTGACAGAAAGACAAAGAATAAATTGTATAATTTAATAATGCATACAGTTTCCCAACTAGCCTTTGAGACTGAATGATAGCTTGATTTCAAGACTATCTTGTTAGGTAAATCTTAATGTGGTCACCTTTCAGCTGCTAAGATAAAGCAGCAAGGAAATACATTATTCATACTTCATAGACACTAAACATTACTGCCAGCTGACAGTGAGATGCCTTTATTTATGTGACATTTTTTCTTCATGTTTTGTTTTTCTGCTCTAAATAGAAGGAAACTTTAGTACTAAAGATTAGTTCTGCTGTTATTAATTATTGCTTCCCTTTTATAGAATAATTTACTATCTCCCTTTCCTGTGAATAGAAAGACATTTAAAGGTACATTCCCTCATGATAGTTCTTGGAGTTTCACAGTGTGCAAAATCTTATTACCTTTGTAAAAACATTTTAAATGGAGTATTGTCAGATCAGGTCTCACCCAGGAAAGAAACCACGGTGAGCTGAATTTGCTATCCATTAGCTTAAATGTTTAATTTAGCTTCTTGTTATTAGGATTGTAAAATATTGAAAAGTGTTGAACAATTCAAGCATGGATCACGTATCTCTGATGATGTCCGTCTAGCAAGAGTTATGCTCTGAGTTGAACTAAATGAACTGCAGAGATCTATCCCCAGTAACCTTTTTGTGATTCTATGATTCTCCACTTTTTTCATCACCCTTCTTTCTTCTTTCAATGTAAACATCTAAATTTAAAATAAAGGGTGAAAAAAGCACGTTTAAGAAAAAATATCTCCTGGTACTCTGAAGACAAACTCTCCTCCATAAGCTAAGGAAGAGGTGAGATGTAATATGGAGATTAGTACTAACTGATTTTATTTGAACAACAACAACAACAAAACAAATTAATTAATTTCATTTGATTCATAACCTGCAGCCAACAAATTAGAATGCTTACTTGCCTGTGTGTTCCCCAACCATCCTGCCAGATATCAGCACTCTCTGCCATGTACTGAAATTGTCATTGACGGAACTGCAGAACTTTCAGAATTAGAGACCACATCATTATAAAAGATACACTGTTTACATTAAACTTGACCTTTCCTGCTATTTCATTTACTTTGGGTTTATTGCTATCAGTGATTTCCTTCTCATTTATTGTGTAGTACCCCTGTTTAGGCTGCACTTTGAGACAGAGGATTTATTTCTTTATTCAATTTCTGAAGTTAATTGCCATTTTTTTCTAATGTAATCTCAGTACTCTTGAAAATAAGTTTTCACCTGCTTACATAGCAGCTTCATATTGGCAGATACCAAAAATCCCACAAAACAACAAAACCTCTTGGATCTACCACATGGTAAAATCATAAAATTACTGTGACTTTTTTTCTGCTTCCTTCTGTTTTTTTCAGAAATAAAAAATGTTATCTCTTTTCACTAGGTCCTTTTTCCTTCCAATGCCTACCTTTTAACTTTACAGATATGCCCTTTCATGTTCAGTTTTGATCCAAAGTGCATTCGGATCTCCAGAAAGGTTTCCCCTTTTCATTTTTTTGCTACAGCAGCATGGATCAGAAGTCATTCCAGCAGCGTCAAGACAAGAGACCCACTGAACAATGCTTAAGTTGTACAATGTCTACCTTAGGAGGCCAGACTATTTATGATTGTGTTATAGCTTGTTCCTCCAAAAGTGTTTCTTCTTCAAATTGAATAGTTCAAGTTGACTTAGTCTCTCATTTCATGGAAGCCATTTCAACTTTCTCACCATCTTTATAGCCATTAGCTCTTACTGAAAGACTGTCATCACAATTGCTTAAGTATTTAAAATGTTTTGTGTTGGATTCTATTCAAGCTTTAGGAATGATGAAGCCCTTGGTAAATCCATTATGTCAGATACCAAGAGATTTACACTTGTTTATACAGTTCAGTGAATGAATAGAAGAGAAAGTAGCTGGAACAAACTAAAAGCTTGTGTCTAGGGACAAATTTCAGAAAAGATGTATGAGGAAAACCAGGACAATCAGAGAGAAACAATAGGACAAGGAAACAGCTGAACTCCAAGGAAAGCATCGAGGGAAGGAGCAGAGACAGAATGCAGATGTTCAGGAGCAGTCTAGACCTGGACACTTCAAGTAAAAGGACTGGGAAGCTGACAATACAACAGGTGAAAAAGAGCATTGTGCAGCAACACCTAGAATCAGACCTGGGGTTTAAAGACCGTCAGGTTCCCTGACTTCTTGAAAGTACCCAATAGCTTCTCCTCTGTGGAAATCAGCTGTGCGTGATAATATCATCAGTGGCTATATTACTGGGGCATAGCTAAAGTTTGTATTCATGACGATATTAATAACCATCCTTGCACAAGGAAGAAAAAGGCTCCCAGATCCTTGTTCTGAAAACAGTAAAGAAATATATATTTTTCAAGAGAAAATGTGGCGATTCCAATACTGAGTAAGTCTGTGAATGGAGCCAATTTCTATTGTATTACTTTCCTAAGCAAACAATAGTCAAGCAAATATCAGTTTCGTTTTCAATTGTTGTACCTGTGTCTAAAGAATTCTGTCACAATATTTAGGCAAAGTGTTGACTAAATACAAAACGCTAAATATCTACTTATAAAACCATAATACGTGCTAGAAAATGTTAACAGAAATTAAAAAGAGTACAACAATTCTTATGACAGATGGATAGCTGTGTGAAAAAAAAAGCTAATTCTGAGTTAGAAATACAGGATTACATCTAAAAAATTAATTACTGACAGAAAGAAGATGACTGAGAAAAGAGCTCTGGAGGTGGGAGAGTATCAAAATAAATCTGACTAGGCTCACATCAAAAAGATTTTTTATTCAAAAACTCCATAGAGAGAAATAACTTTTTTATTGTTATTCTTTCATCTAATCTAGAGGAACTTTTTGTGTGCTGAATATTTCTATTTCCTGGCAAGTCCTATATGTTTATTCTTCAGTGGTCTACTGATGGGTAACTTGCCAGTATCTTGATTTGATCCTGTACCACTGAAGACAGCAAAACTGTACTCTGATCTCATTTGGTTCAAGATCAAATTCTTAGTCCTAAACCTTAATACCAATTAAGAGTGACATGTCAGCTAGAATAATATCACATAATTTTTTCTTACAGTCTGTGTATGGTGAAGAGTTGACCCCTGTTGTGGAACTACTCAGCATAGAATTCGCCCAAATAGTGGTTCACTATCTTCTCAGCGTTGTTTGTATGGACCTTCCATATGCAGCTAGAGGGCCAGCCTCATAGTGTATGTATAGAAGTAATAAGGAGAGGAAATCTTGGGAAGGTTGTTCAGACCATGAGCTTAACTAAAGTGATCTGGATTCATTACTGCAGGTGTATTTTTTCCCCAAAACAGTTGACCTCTGGGTAGGTGCATTTCACTGCATTCAAGGGTTCAGGTCCCCTAAGTTTCCAGATGCAAGCGTTGAGCACAGTATGTTGTTTCTCTTTGATCTGCACAGATGGGTTTCTTCTCAGTGTGCAAAAGATTGGTGTAAATACAGAGCTGGGAGTTGAGTAGGAATTGCTCTTGGCTCCTTTGGTTTCTACCCAAACATGGTGAAACTAGTTACCCAACTTGGATGCTGAACTCAGATGGCTGAAGTCAGGTAGTGGGAGTACTTCCCTCTCCCTGTATTTCTTAGTGTTGCTCTATATATAAGAATCTATTTTATAAAATCACTATTTTTCCTCTTTAAAGTAAAAATATGGAGTTTTTTTTTTTAAGATGCCTCATATGTCATACCAGCTACCTTGTCATTTTTGAATCACTTACTGTGTTCTAGGCCTGACTGTACTCCCACTGAAGATGTTGAGAGGAATTATTTATTTTTGTTACAATAAGAGTATTATTATGAGTATGCATATTAAAAGAACTTAGAGCAGCATTTATTCTTTGTACTGAAATATTCCAACCAAACATCCATTCTGCAGTCAAGCAGACTCTTCATGAATAAAGTACGGAACAAAAAAACCCCAAACTTTTCTGGATAAAATTTATCTAAATAATCTAAATTTATCAGAGGAATGGAAAATATTCAGATTTTTAAAAATGGATTTTCTTGTCTATATTTTTTCTATTATTAAAAAATTAAAAAGAGAAACCAACAGAAAGATATGTATTAAAAAATTAAATACAAAGTGAAAAGTTACAATAAAACTAGTCATTATATCAGCATTATCCATTTTTCATGTACTTTTCCTCTAATTCTGATATATTAATTTTAGACACTTGTTTTCAACTTCTTTCAGAACTTTGAAAGTGTTGAGAATCATCAAATCCTAATGATTATAAGCCTCATATCAGAGATCTGACTTCCATAAAAAGATAAAAGTGATTTACTCAGCAAGGTGTGTTCCCCATGCCAACTGTGTATTCTTCCAAGATGCATGTAATATGCCACTCTGATTAGCTCTTCAGCTTTGTACAGGTTTCATGGAGATTGTGTTATATCTCATTTGTTTAACAAATAGAAGAAACTTTATCAGTCATATATGTGAATGATAGACTACATAAATATGAGTGATAGTTTTTAACATCTCTAAGGAAAATTTAGACTTATTTAAATAATTTAGTATCCACTGATAACCAGATTTCTATTAGTAAAACATAGATAACAACAAACTTTACAGGACACAATAGAAGTAAAATATGTACTACTTTAAAGGACTTTATGGCACCTGTTTCTCTTCCCCAATGGACACCTGCTCTCAATAAAAGTCTAAATGAAGTCAAGACTCAACTAAATTTCCTCCAGAATTCTCTCTTTGAGGAGTGTCCTTATGTGGCAAGCACAGTTTGCAGAGCAGCTGACAAAGTTTAGTCTTTGTGGCTGTCTTCCTCTACCACATTGACTCTTGGATCCAGAAGCAACGTAACACTAACCTATAAATCTAGAATGAGTAGAATGACTAATGGCTTATGAAATAAATACTGTAATACTTTATTGACTAATGGCTTGTGAAATAAGTATTGCAATTCCTTATTTACTTCATTTTTTATTAGTCTCATCCTAAGTTAGGAAATGTTAATGTATGAGTTAATACTTTGTCAGAGTAAGCTTTCTTACTTTAGTATTTATTTACTTCAACTTTACTGATATTTTATTTATTTTAGACTTTATTTAAAAGGAAATAAATTTTGAAGCTACATCTTAATTAACACTGAAAAGTGTCTTAACACACTGCTTGAGTGTTGGCTGTTTGGGAATATTGTGTCAATGCATGGATGTGTTCAATATAAAATAAGATTTATTATTTGAATACTAAAAAGCACAGCTAAAAGCTTGTACAGTATAATGTATAAATATCGTTACACACACTACCTGTATAAGAGTTTGATAGGAGCATCTGTTTTTCTGTCTTGGAACGTGTGATATAACCATTAATGGTTTCACAGAGTAAGAAACATCACAAAAGGGAAGTGCTCATCCCTTTGTATTTAGCACTAGTGAGACCGCACCTCGAATACTCTGTTCAGTTTTGGGCCCCTCGATACAAGAAAGACATTGAGTTGCTGGAACGTGTCCAGAGAACAACAAAGCTGGTGAAGGGTCTGGAGAACAAGTCTTAGGAGGAGCAACTGAGGGAACTTGGGTTGTTTAGTCTGCAGAAAAGGAGGCTGAGGGGAGACTTTATTGCTCTCTACAACTACCTGGAAGGAGGTTGTAGCAAGGTGGGTGTTGGTCTCTTCTCTCAAGTAAGAAGACAAGAGGAAACAGCGTCAAGTGCGCCAGGGGAGGTTTACATTGGATGTTAGGAAAAATTCTTCACCAAAAGGGTTGTAAAGCCTTGGAACAGGCTGCCCAGGGAAGTGATTGAGTCACTATCCCTGGAGGTATTTAAAAGATATGTAGGTGTGGCGCTTAGGGACATGGTTTAGTGGTGCACTTGGTAGTGTTACATTGACGGTTGGACTTTATGATCTTAGAGGTCTTTTCCAACCTAAATGATTCTATGATTCTATGATTCTATGATCATTTATAGGATTAATAGTATGTGATAAGGCATATCAATATTTCTTATCAGAAGATCTTACTAAGTTGAGGGTCACAGGATGAAAGCATCTGAAGAAGCACTTGAAAGGCTATGAGGAAGCTGCCAGAGGAGAATGAGTTGGGTGAGTACAACTGCCCTTGTCCCTCTAATTGGAAAAGTGTCCCATGAGCTTAGGAAATGCCTAAAAGGATTTTAGGCTACCATGGCTATCAATGACTACCATTGATCTGGTAGTCAGCATATGGGAACCAAGCGGGGACTGAATGCATGGTGGAAAAGGTGATCAAAGTTGTCACTTGTGTATATAGCCTAAATGATTGACATAAGGAAAGAAATGTTTTTCATTACATGAAATGGAGGAAATCAGTAGAAATTTGTAGGCAAATTCTCACCTGGAGGTCTGGCTGCCAGGGCTCAGGGCCAGCTCAGAGCCAGGGCAGCTGAGGGCATCCTCCTTCCCCCGGGGAGCAGCTCCCAGGCAGCGCTGTGGGGAGGTCGTGGCCAGGCCCACCCCAGCCCGTGGGAGCTGCTTTCCAGCTGAGGCTCTAAAGTCTGAGCTACAGCCCCTATTGAACCACAGCCCTGCCTGCTAGGCCCTGCTCATGGGTCCCACTGAGCTGGGCCTGACCAACAGGTTGATGGCCTGGCCTGGCCTTGGCCCATCCCCATGGATGTGCCTGACGCCCGGGACTGGGGCTGCCCCCAGCTGCACTGCTCCTGCCAGGGGTGGTGGGACAGGCCCTGGCCACAAGGCACTTCAAGGTCCCGGTGCTCCTGGAGGGTCCCAACAGTGCCTGGCCCCCAGGAGCCACCAAATCCCATCATGCCCTGGAAATATTCTTCCTGTTTTGGATGTATCAGCAGGGTCCTGCAGGTGGACATTCAGCCACCCATTCTGGGAGAGAGGCCGAAAATTCCCTTAGGCTGCACAACCCCTTCATGGTCTGTATGAAGTTTACTACAGTTTACTTAAATGTTGCTTCAAACTGAGGAAAAATGTGGGATGATAATGGCCAAGGAACAAAATAAATACTCTTTAATTTTATTTTATGTTTATCTGTTACCTTGACCATTAGTCTCACTTGTCTGAGATATAATTTCTACAATAGATTAAAGGTAATGTGATCATTTGTAACTGCCAGCTGAAATCTTGCGGAACATCACATATCAATATGATAGAGCTAGGGGGTTTAAGCAATTTGCAGGAAAGTTTGGCTTTGGATTTGTCACAGGAGGAAGTCCTATTATGTTTTAACATTTTGTTCAAAAGAAAGAAAGAAAGAAAGAAAGAAAGAAAGAAAAAAAGAAAGGAAGGAAGGAAGGAAGATAAAAAAAAAGAAAAAAAGAATAATTAGACTCCTGTCCATGTTCTTAGAACTATTACTTTTCAGAGTAACTGCAGAAACGTGAGGACCTCTTGCTTGTATTTGCTTCAAAGAGGAAAACTAAAAATCTAGTGACAGAAACTAATGTCAGAGAAAAAGTTTTACCAAAGCATAAGGAGACAGGTAAAACTAAAAAAAAAAATTAAAAAAAAAAAAAATCAATTTCCTTTAGAGTTCTGAGTTCTGCCACCAACTCTTGAATATAACAAACGCACAGCTAGGAGGGAAATCAATCAGCACAAACAGAAACATAAATGATGTTGTATGAGGTTACGCTATACTCATAATCTGTTAGCCCAGGTCAATCAATACTGAAATGAAATGAGGAGAAATAAGTAACACCTTGATCCTACTTTCAGAAGGAGGGAGTCTGGAAGTCCATAGAACTGCCTGAGAAGACAGCTATTAGATTAAAACAAGCCATTGCAACATGTCCCAGGATATAAATACTGTTAGAGGAAATGGTTTTCCTGTTTCTTGTAAAAAGCAGAACTGATACTTCAAGTGATAGAAATTTACTTAGTAAATTTATTTAGAAGGTACTCATAGTGGTAAGACCCATTCGTGAGAACACAAACAGAGATTATAGTTTCCTGCCTAATTAATTATTACTAGCTCATCTTTATTCAGAATTTGATTATAATATTACAAACTAAGAAGTCAATGATTAGGTAGGAGCTAGTACTAGGTAAACCTTTTCTTTTTTCATCTTGATTATAAAAGCTGATTTTGATAGCTTAATGTAAGAACCTAATTCAAGGAATATAAACATTAATATTTATTTGGAGACTTAATTTGCACCCAGTGTGCACTGCAAATGAATACTGCTTTGAACTACTGCTTTTAACAGCTAGGATTATTTAATGTAGCTAAAAATTAATTGTCACGTTTGAAAATATCCTAAATAGTAAGACATGCATATATTCCACCTTGGAAAGGCTGTTTCCTTCCCATTATCACCATGGTCCTGTGATGCATCAATCTGTTGATGCACATGACTCGTATCCAAGTATTACAAACGTTGCACCCCATATTTAACAATCTTCTGATCATCTCTTTTAAAAGTGTAAAGCCCTGAGTTTGCATAAGAGAGATGAGGAAGTTGCACATGTATGTAAACAGAAAATTGAATCTTGCAATGTTGGAAAACTGAAAATTAAGGGCACAACACATGAAATGCATTATGTCAGTAACTTTATTTTTTTCTTTTTCTGAAGAAATACATTGATGAAAACTATTGTGCTGCCATTCCATTATATGCATTTGTGGTATCTGTTACTTGCTTATTTTAGGCTATAGAGCTCACGACCAGTTCCTTTTTCACACTGAGTTGACATGAATCGCCTGGGAAGCTGCTTTTTCTTTTTGTTTTTTTTCCCTATAAGGTTTCTGAATCATTATTCAAAGCATTTTTCTCTACTTTTCTAGAAGAAAGGCTTTGATAATGCCAAGAACATGTTAAGATTAGGAATGCAAATATTTCTGGCTATGAGCCACCTGTGAGCAAATTATTACTATATAATAACTACTTGTGCTGGTTTTGGCTGGGATAGAGTTAATTTTCTTCATAGTAGCTAGTATGAGGCTATGTTTTAGATTTGTGCTGAAAAGAGTGTTGATAATAGAGCAATATGTTCATTATTGCTGAGCAGTGCTTACACAGAATCAAGGTCTTTTCTGCTTTTCACAGCACCCCACCAGTGAGTAGGCTGGGGGTGCACAAGATGTTGGGAGGGGACACAGCTGGAACAGCTGACCCCAACTGACCAAAGGGATATACCATGCCATATGATGTCATGCTCAGCAATATAAAGCTGGGGGAAGAAGGGGGGGATGCTTGGAGTGATGATGTTTGTCTTCCCAAGTAGCGGTTACACGTGATGGAGCCCTGCTTTCCTGGAGATGGCTGAACACCTGCCTGCCGATGGGAAGCAGTGAATGAATTCTTTGTTTTGCTTTGCTTGCATGTATGGCTTTTGCTTTACCTATTAAACTGTCTTTATCTCAGCCCACGAGTTTTCTCACTTTTACCCTTCCCCATTCTCTTTTGCATCCCACCAGGGGGGAGTGAGCGAATGACTGTGTGGTGCTTAGTTGCCAGATGTGGTTAAACCACAATACTACTATGCAATTGGAACACTTGAAATTCCATTATTCCTTCATGTTTTTTAAAAAATCAAAGCAAAACCATTCTACAATTGTATTTATTCTGTATGATTTAAAAGTTGTCTCTAGAGTACTCTGTATCCTGTTTGATTCAATCCTTGGCATATGTATTTCCTCACAGCAGAAAACAACAGAAAACAAATATGATAGTTTTATTGATTCTTTATACTCTCTCTTCATGGTTATTGACCCTAGCCAACAGCTTAGCACCCACACAGACACTTGCTCACTTCCCCACACCCTGCAGTGGTACAGGGAGAGAATAGTAAGAGCAAAAGTGAGAAAAATTTTAGGCCGAGGTAAAATTTTAATAAATGAAGAAAAAAAGAAGAAAAAAAAAGTGATGTGAAAGCAATCACTCATCACCTCCCACAAGAAAACTGATGCCCAGCTAATCTTTCGGCTACAGCTACCTTGGAAAACACCGATTTTTATTTTTGATTGTGACATCACACAGTATGGAATATCCTTTTGGCCCGTTCAGATCACTTGTCCCAGCTGTGTATTTTTGCTCTGTAATTACACAACAGCTACCACTACAGGTTCTCTAATTGAAGTTTATAGAGATCACAGGAATGCAACTAAAACAAAGAGTAATCCCTAGGGTTTTTGTTTTTAATTGTTACAGCAAGGCAGTCATCCAGTAGGTTTTGAAGTAAGTCTGATTTCAGAAGTGTTGTGTACACACAAGATTTTAGTTCTATTTGCTCAATTACTACGTATAAGTACAATTAAAATAAGGGAATCCCAGATATAAATACAATGAAAAGGTGGGAATTCAAACACTGAAGAACTTAAAGCAGTACAGAAGTTATAAAGAGAAAGAAAACAAACAAACAAGCAAGCAAACAAAAAAAACCAAATTTTAAAATTTAGGACAAATTTTGGGGAGACATGAACAGCCTGGATTTTGGAAATTAAAATAAGGCTCATATAGAAGTGTTTAAATCCTCAAAACGTAGATAACATTGTCTTCAAAAGCTAAAGAAGTACTTCAGTCTTTTTTTTCTAGAAACTGAAAAGTGACCAATTAAAATTTATTCATATATCTTTCTTCATATATTGTGTAGGCACTGAACAAGTGAATGATGGAACCCTGTCTATACCCTTTGAGGTCATAAATTATCCCATAAAAAATGAAGTTATAATAGATTTCTGCAGTATTAGGAAAAATAGATATAGCTGGGATGTCACTATATAACTGCCCTTTACAAAACATGCTCTATCAGTACTAATTTGCTATTTACTACATTTACATGTAGTAATAAATATTAGAAATACTTTTTTTTTTCCTCTTAATGTTTTGATGTCTGATTACTTATGCTCTTCATTCCAAATCATTCTAAAATCATCACTATGGACATTAATCTCCATCATTTTTATCCCAGTTGTAAGCATTTCATAGAATCACAGAATCTTTTAGGTTGGAAAAACCCTTAAGATCATCAAGTCCAACTGTTAACCTAACACTATCAAGTCCACCACTAAACCATGTCCCTAAGCACCATGCCTACATGTCTTTTAAATACCTCCAGGGACGGTGACTCAACCACTTCCCTGGGCAGCCTGTGTCAATGATGTAATAGAAATATATCTATAAACAGCATTTGAAGCTTAATGGATTGTCAGTCTCTCTTCTGACAGTCTCTTTGTCATCATAGAAAACTTCAAAAAGTTTTATCAAAATACAGAGAAAACATGAAGTGGGATTTTTGGACATCAGACAGAACTTTACGCCTTTAAAAGTAACTATTAATTTCTGTAGATTTTAAGTCTTATGTTCATTCAAACCTGAATTATTCTTCAGCGTGTATAATATTTACATAGCTTTAAACAGTCTTTTTTTGTCTTTCTTTCTTACTTTCTTTTCAAAACAACATTTTGCCAGATTTCCAAGAGAGGAGGTGTGGTGGTGCATTCATACCCCCCTTCTTCCCTGGGCCACTTGTTGATCTGGGCCGCTTGTTGATCTCAGAAATTTCCATGAAACCTCGGCCTTGGTGTATTGAGTCTGGCAGTTGAGCACTCCTTGACTGTATCAGAAACTCTGCATAGCTGAGGCTGGGAACATACTCCTACTGTCCGGCCCAGGTGTCCAGCAGAACAACACCGAAACCTTGAGAATTCTTTAGTAATTACCACCTGGGACTGTGGCCAGAGTGGAAATTTACAGATGACTAAAAGCCAGCCATCTTGTGAGCCTATAAACGGTGGTCCTAAGTGAGGCCCTTTGAGCTCTCCTGGACCGCAGCGGGCTGCACCCAGCATCTCCCTCTGAGTGGGATGCCTCTCAGAGCCTACGATCTTTCAGGCCTGCGATATTTGGAGGACCGCTGGGTCCTGGGTGAGTCCTGAGTACCTAATATTGCAGTTTTAACAGCCACATTACAGCCGCACACCCGTGGATGGCAGCACTAGATGTAAAGGATATGTTCTTTATGGTCCCTTTACAGGAAAAAGACAAAGAGAAGTTTGCTTTTACTTGGGAAGGTATACAATACACCTTTAACAGACTCCCACAGGGGTATAAACATTCACCCACAATCGCTCATGCCGCGCTTGCTGAGCTTCTACAAACAGTCTCACTTCCCCAGAATGTGAAACTGTACCAATATATAGATGATATTCTAATCAGAGGAGATTCCCCTGAAGAGGTAGGGGAAGCAGCAACAGCAGTATGGCAAGTATTACAAAACGCAGAAATTGAAATTCCCCCTGAAAAATGTCAGGGACCGAGTAAAGAAGTAAAATTTTTAGGTACTTGGTGGATTGCAGGTAGTGCAACAATTCCACCAGATACCCTAAATAAAATAGAACAATTGCAGATGCCCCAATCTAAGAAAGAATTACAACAGCTCATGGGTACTTTAGGATATTGGAGGAAACATGTACCTGGATTTTCTATCATTGCTCGCCCACTATATTCACTTTTACGAAAAGGAAAATCGTGGGAATGGAATTCAGAACTTGAAGAGGCAGTCAAAACTCTAATTCAGGAATTAAAAGCATATCAATCATTGGGACCAGTACACCCTCACGACCCTATTATAGCAGAATGGGGTTTTGCTGAACACGGTACTTATTGTAATCTGTTCCAAACTGGCCCTGACGGACCAAAAAGACCTTTGATGTTCAGTTCGACTGCATTTAAAGAGACAGAACAGAGATATTCCGAGTGGGAAAAGGGACTTTTTTCCTTAGTCCGAGCAGTGAAACAAGCTGAGAAAATACACCAGGAACAACCTGTACAAACCAGAGGTCCATTTAATTTATTAGAAGCAGTTCTAAAGGGGACTGCCCCCCCAGAAGGAATTGCACAAAAGCCTACAATTAGGAAATGGTATGCTTATTTGACAGGAATTGCAGAAGAAATGAGATTAACTGAAGGACACACTAAACTTTCTAAATTACAGATGCCTATAAATGCAGACCCATTAGCATTACAACAACCTTTTAAACCATCACCTATTTTAAATGCACCTCCCTTTACCGAGGGAACACCATCAGAAGATATTTGGTTTACCGATGCCTCAGCAAGGAGAATAAATGGCAGATGGCAATACAAGGCTGCTGCATTAAACATCAACACTGGCAAACAAATCATAGAAGAAGGTGAAGGTAGTGCACAAGTAGGAGAATTAAGGGCAGTTGTTCTAGCAGCACAAAACAGAGCAAAAGTTATCTATGTCGACTCTTATGCCGTGTGGGCAGGTGCCACACAGTGGCTTTGCCAGTGGGAAGTCCTGAACTGGGAAGTAAATAGATCTCCAGTTTGGAGATCTCAAGATTGGCAACTATTACTTAAAATAGCCAGAAACACTCCATTCAAGATGGGATGGGTGAAAGCTCATGCCAAAAATAATGAACCAGCCACAAACTGGAATCAAAATGTAGGTGAATTGGCAAAAATTAGAAAAATAAAAATAGGAAATTCCTTAAATTCTGAGTAGTATCGATTGGGAGAATGGCTACATCAAAAATTAGGTCATACAGGTAAAGAAGCACTTTATTTTGCTGCGCAAAGTAGGGGTTGGCCCCTAAACAGGAAAACCTGTGAAATTATTCTTACAGAATGCCCTCAATGTAGATTAAAATTACAAATTAATCATCCTGCTAAAGCACCCCCCTTACATATTAGTCAGGGAAAGACTTTGTGGTCTACATGGCAAATTGATTACATTGGGCCACTAAAATCTTCTGCAGGATATCGATATATCCTCACAGGGGTAGAAGTAGACTCCGGCTTGCTTATGGCAACTAAATGCCGAAAAGCTGATGGGAAAAACACAGTACGAGGACTATCTTCTTGGTTCTCTAGTCTACCTACTCCTGATGCTATCCAAAGTGATAATGGCACACATTTTACAAATAGGGAAGTGCAAGAATGGGCAAAACAAAGGGAAATTCAATGGGTATTTCACACCCCCTACTACCCCCAATCAAATGGAATGATAGAATGAGCTAATGGCTTATTAAAAAAGAGCCTTAAGCCACACGAAGTCCGGTGGGATACACGACTTTCTGAAGTACTCCATCAATTAAACAATCGATACGGACCCACTGGAAGCCCTGTGAGCCGAGCATTCTTTATAAAAACTAAATCTAATATTCCCCCTACTGATGAAAGAAAATGTCCGCTAACATTACAGCCAGGACAACCCGTTATGGTAAATTTACCACAAATTGGAACTGTGCCTATGACTTTAACTAAACCCCGTGGCCCACTGGCTTGGGAAGCTACTGATAACAGTGGTGCAAAACATAGAATCAGTACTAGATGGATTTTTCCTTCTTTCTAAAAGGGGTAACCCGTTCTGCCTTCCCCACCGAAACGTCTTCTTTCTTTTCTTTTAAACAGGAGAAGATGAACCTATACCGATGGCAACAACAACAGCAGCAGCATTTCCCCAACCCAATTTTATTTTTCCTTTTAATCGAGATAAGTATAATCCTTTTAGTTCAGACACAAGATCCCTAGAACCATGCATTACTAAATTACACTGGAAGTATGGGAACCCTACCAACAGAGAAGACAAACTTGAACCTTGCTATTTTAGTTATACATGGGAATGAGACATATTCAAAAGATGAATGGAGACGGGAGACACTACACCAGAAAGAAATTAAAATATCTCACAATAATAATAACATCCATCAAATTTTATCACTTCAAGCCACACCAGGGGAAGAAATAAAAATAGGGTGCCGTGTAATCAATGGATCTACTCACAGAAAATCCACTAAAATTAAAATATACTACACCAATTTCTCTAAACCTAAAAACAATGAGAAGTCTTGCTATAAGACGCCAGAACCAGATTGTTGGTACAATTTCACTTTTACACAACCTGTACTCGCATTTTGCTTCTGGGGTAATCGTGGTGTAGAACTATTGTTTGATTTTATGATTAGTGAAGGAAAAATTTGGAATTTGTGTATGACAGGGTGGCCGTGGATTGATGCATATATGTCTTTTAACATACCTACATCTAATTTAAATTTATCTGCAATAGCACTACACAATAACATCACCTTTCATAGGCAGGAATGGATTATTAAAGACGAAAATGAAAATCAACAAATTCCATCCTTAAAGGGAACCAAAGGAGACACCATTTCGATAGGATGCCGAATTGAAAATCATACTAAATGTATGACAACAACCTTACACATTGTTATAAAAAACATTGAAGGAAAAGAGAACATACATACCTGTCCTTTTAAACAAGAATGTTGGTATACTTTTACTATATCCCGTTCAGTACTTGTAATATGTCTTTGGACAAACCCTAACTCTCATTCCAGCTTAGGTTTTCAATTCAGGATTAATACTGCACAACCACATTCACCAACTCAGCCTCCTGTCAAACTGTCTCCTTACATTTATAACATTGGTCCCTATATAATCAAGAACATAGGACAACAGCAAGTGCTATTTAATCCATCGTGGTCTCTAAAACGAGTGGAGCTATCAATGCAAGTTGATATCTCTACAATTAAACCTGCTTGCTCACCATTCCTGAATACATCTTTTACAGGATGGTTAGCGTGGCTACATGGACGAACCCTCACCTCTCCAAAGTGATCGAGGAGAGATATAACTGGCATCCTGGGAACGGGACTAGGAATATTGAACAGCATGGATGCTGAAGTTTTAGCAAACAAAATAAATTCGGCAACAAGTGATCTACATAAATTAGAACACCCATTACAATCTTCTTTGACAGCATTAGGAACGAGCCAGTGGCTTTTGGCTAATATATTGCCTACATGGGAAAGAATTAATGAAAAGGACCACCAACTAATCACAAACGCATTTGGCACAATCCAAAATAATATTTCTCTAGCTCTTAGCTGCATCCAGGCCCAATTATGGATACAGTCTACTGTGGCAGCTATTATTAGAGAAGGTGATGAGGGTACCTTGCCCACTGAAATCCGAAAAGTAGTTTGGGATAATGCAACTAAATTTGAAAGAGAATTTCAATCTTGGTGGCGTCTAGTCAATTTTACCTAATTTCTCTGTGTGTGCACTAATAGTAAGCATAATCTGTAATTAAGTTGTGATTGTAGTAGACTTACTAACCTACTTTGCAAATAGTGAATAGTTAATGATTAAGTGTTACTAAAGTTTGTTAATGATTAGTTGATAATTAAGTGTTGCTAAATTGTGAATGAAACCTAGACTGTCCCTAAAATATAAACCCTTAGACGATTTTCCTTATATATTTCACCCGTGTAATAAGTAATAGAGTGAACTTTGCCATTGAATCCTATTAGGTCGCACCTTTATAAATCTCTATTAAAATCACTTTCTGCTAATTTCTTTGACGGTGATTCTTTAAGCGGCCTCTAAACCACTCATTCGCGACAGGAGGCTTGACTCACACATAGTCAACCTCTACTTCAGCAATATAGAACAATACTTAATAAAGCTGACAGCTATGCTTTTATTTCTTTTTGGATGACAAATGGAACCATAGGCTCTTAAATGATATAAATGGGCAAAGATGTAACATTTAAAAGATTAATTAGTAAATTTTGTAGAAAAAATTAATTAATTTCCTTGGCAGAAGATTATGCCATTGTGTTTTACCTGAACTGTTTACTGCAACTCTGCTGATGTATTTTCTAACAAATACTTCTGGGTATGACCTTATGCAGTATATTGTTCTGTAACTTCAATGTGTATTGTACATATTCTAGCTCTACACATCCAAAGTTAAATTATTACCGGACAGCCTTTTGAAAAAATCATAAAGATTATACCAGAAAATGGTAAGTTTTCTTCAGCCAGCCTATGGAATTTATGAGAGAAGTTTATGAATGGCAGAGAGCTTTATAATGTGCTTTAAAAGACTTCCAGAAATTCCCTATTAAATTCAGTATGCTTTTCAAAGATTTTTTTCAACTGAAATATGTCATGTGATTTTCTATTGGGTTTTTTAAATGGGTAATTAATATATATTTTTAAACCAGTTTTTCACATATATGGAGTCTCATGTGACAAGAAACTTGATTTAAAAATCATATTTGAAATAATTAATGATTTATTCCTTTTTTTTTCATTATTTCATCATTATATACGTGGCTGATTATTGCAGCAGTCATTAATAAAATAAGGGAAAACCTCTTAAAGAATAAATGTGATTGAACTATTCAAATACTACTTTTTCTTCATAAAAAATAAATGAGCTACAATTTTGCATTGTATTAGGCTACTCGCAATGCAAACTTCAAAGTCTCTTTTTCTAGCTAGAGTCTGACAAGAAATATAAGGACATTTTCTATAAATTTAAACAGTTTTTGCCTACTAAGTATACATTGAAATCTTGACAAGCTGAATCTAAACAAACTTAGTGATACCACTGTATTTCCACTCATATAATATTGAACACAGGGCAACCACGTTTAATAAAACCAAAGTTTGATTTTGACATTTGTAGTAAAGAAAAAATACCTGGGAATGTACAACAGTATTGTCAACTGAGCTTCAGTGAGCATAAAAAATTACTAACTTTGCTTAATTTCCAAGATAGATGTAGATGCAGTGACTAACTCCTACAAGGTAGCTGGAAATATAATCTTCAAACATATTTAAAAATAATTTTGCTCTTACACAGTGAACTCCTTATGGCTGTGATCATCTTTCCATTCTGCAACTGTACACTGCTCAGCACAGTGGTAATTTTATAATCCACAACTGTGGTTCCTTAAGTTACCAAAACACAGTTATGGACTACAATCATTTTAAGATGATGTATGAACTTTAGTATGAATTAATAATAAATGTATGGATTATTACTTCTTATAACTTATCCATATTTAGTGCAAATTGTCATTTTTAGCATCCTAAAATATTTGTATTTATATAAACACTGATATCTGGTTTATTCAGTAATATGAAGTAATGCTGATGACTTTCACATGATGCAATTACACTAGCTGCATTGTCACTACAGAGTAATTCATATTAGTACACATTTGAAGCATAACTGAGCCTTTGCTTGTATTTGTCCTGATCCTAACTGAATCTCAATTGCACAAAAAACTATGTAAATTTAACAGGATTGGATATACTAGCAGAGGATGAACTGGGAGCTGTGTTCAACCTAAGATCCAAGACAGCTGAGCCTGAGCCCCACAGCAGCACCCAGAGGAAGCGATGAGTGATAGTAGTGAGAGACTCCCTGCTGCAGGGGATAGAAGCCCCCACCTGCCGATCTGACTGCTATCTAGGGAAGCTTGCTGCTTGCCCAGTTTCAGATCTAGGAGAAAAGCTTTAACATAGGATGGGGAGGGAGATGATGGTTTACAAACAAGTGAGGAAGTAGTGGACCATGATGGCAAGCAATTGGTGCAAGGTGGTATGGACAGGAGAAACCTTATGATCAGCAAAACAAGTTTGAAGGGGTCCCATCCCATTCACACAAGTAAGGAAGTGCAAACAGGAAGCCTGCGTGCAGTTGCAGGACTACAATCTCACTGAGATCACTGAGATGTGGTGGGTAAGCTCACAAAACTAGAGTGGTATAATGAGAGAATACCAACTGCAGGAAGGACAGACCAGGAAGGCAAGCAAAGGAAATTGCCCTTGATGTCAGAAACAAACTGGAATGCATGGAGTTGCTTTGGGATGGATGATGAGCCAGCTGAGAGTTAATGGGTCAGGATTAGAGGCCAAACCAATGTAAGCAACGTGGTGGCATGTGTCTGCTAAAAATTGCCTGATAAGGAAGTAAAAGCAAATGAGACCTTCTTCACAGAAAAGGAAAAAGCCTTATGCCCACAGGCTCTGGTTTCTGTGGGGGACATGAGCCACCCCAATATCTACTGGAAACACAAAACAGCAGAGCACAAATAATCCAGAAGTTTTCTGATGACAACACAGGTGATCAAGGAGCCAGCCAAGGAGATGCTCTGCTGCACCTCATACTTACAGACAAGGAATAACTGTTTGCAAATGGGAAGATGTGGTGCAGTTGGCTACAGCATGCTTGTTGGAGTTAGGGATCCCAAGAGAAGGGAACAAGGCAAGTAGCAAGATCACAACACTGGACCTCAAGAGAGCAGACTTTGGCCTGTTCAGGCATGTACTTGGAAGAATCTCATGGGCCTTGAAGAGAAGATACTCCAGTAGAGCTGGTTGATATTCAAGGATCACCTCCTCAAAGCTCAAGAATGATCCATCCACAACTACCTAAAAGGAAGTTGTTGGTCTCTTTTCCCAAGTAACAAATGATAGGAAAAGAGGAAATGGCCTCAAGTTGCACCAGGGGAAGTTTAGATTAGATATTAGGAAAAAATTCTTCACTGAAAGGGTTGTCAAGCATTGGAACAGGCTGCCCAGGGAAGCGGTTGAGTCACCATCCCTGGAGGTATTTAAAAGATGTGTAAATGTGGCACTTAGGGACATGGTTTAGCGGTGGACTTGGCAGTATTAGGTTAATGGTTGGACTCGATGATCTTAATGGTCTTTTCCAACCTAAATGTTTCTATGATTCTATGAGTCTATGATCCTGGCATGGACAAAGTTAAGCAAAAGCAGCAAAAGACCTGTATGGATAAGCAAGTTGCTTCTACAAAACTCAAAATAAAAAGAAAGCATACAAGAGGTGGAAGCAGGGTCAGGGTCACCCATGAGGAATACAGAGGCCCTCTGAGTGTGCAGAGGGGTTATGAAAGTCAAAGCCCATCTGGAACTGAATCTGGCAAGTCACATGAAGAACAACAAGGAGGGCTTCTATAGACGTATCAGAAACAGAAGGAAGACTAGGGGAAATGTTGGTCCCTCTGCTGAATGGGACAGAGGATCTGGTGACAAGGGACACAGAAAACACCAAGGTACTCAATGCCTTCTTTACCTCAGTCTTCAATAATAAACTCAGCCTTCAGCAATCCCTGGTCCCTGAGACCAGTGGGAAAGTCTGGAGCATACATTACACTTATGTGTGGAGGAGGGTCATGTTAGGGAACATTTAAACCAACTGAACATACACAAGTCCATGAGACCTGATGGGATGCACTCACAAGTACTGAGGGAGCTGGCTGATGTCATTGTGAGGCCATTCTCAATTATTCTTTAAAGGTCATGCAGATTGTAAGAGGTTCCAAAGGTCTGAAAGAAAGTAAATATCACTCCTATCTTCAAGAAGAACAAGAAGGAGGACCCAGGGAATTGCAGTCTGGTCGGTCTCACTTCAATCCTTGGGAAGGTAATGCAGCAAATAATCCTGGAAATCATTTCCAAGCATACCAAGGACAAGAAGGTCACTGGGAGTATTCAGCATGGATTTACAAAGGAGAAATCATGCCTGACCAACCTCACAGCCTTCTAAGTGACAAATGGTTCACTGAATGAGGAAATGGGGGATGTTGCTTGTTTTGAATTTACCAAGGCTTTTGACATTGTCTCTCATAGCATCTTCCCAAATAAAATGATGATGTAATAAATAAATATATAATAAAAAGACTGTGGATATGGATTGAAAATTGGCTGAAATGCCATGCTCACAGGAATATAACTAGCAGCATGAAGCCAAGCTGGAGACCAGTCACTAGTGGTGTACCCCAGGGGTTGATTCTTGGGCTAATACTGTTTAATTTCTTCGTTAATGTCCTGGAAAATGGGACAGAGTGCACCCTCAATAAATTTGTGGACAATAAAAACCTGAGAGGAGTTTGATGATTAATACACCAGACAGTTGTGCTGCCATTCAGACCTACCTCAAAAGGGTGGAGAAATGGGCCGACAGGGACCTCATGAAATTCAACGAAAGGAAATGGAAAGTCCTGCACCTGCACAGTACAGGCTGGGGGCCAACAAGCAGGAAAGCAGCTTGTCAGTAAAAGCCTGGAACATGAGCAAAGCCAGCAATGTGCCTTTGACACAAAGAAGGTCAGCAGCCTCCTGGGCTGCAGTAGAAGTGTTGCCAGCAGGTATAGGGAGGTGATCCTTCACCTCTACTCAGCACTGGTGAGACATATCTGGAGTACTGTGTCCAGTGCTGGGCTCCCCAGTACAAGAGAAATATGGACGTACTCGAGCAAGACCAGTGAAGGGACACAAAGATGATAAAGGGACAGGAGCAACTTACATACAAGGAGAGGCTGAGTGAGCTGGGGCTGCTGAGCCTGAAGCCTGAAAATCAGTGGGATTTTATCACTGTGTATAAATAGCTGATGGGAAGGAATGAAGAAGAGGGAACCAGACTCTTCTCAGTAGTGCCTAGTGACAAGGACAAGAGGCAATAGGTACAGACTGAAACGGAAGAAATTCCACTTAGACATAAGGACAAAATTTGTACTGTGTGGATGGTCAAATCCAGGAACGGGTTGCCTAGAAAGGTTGTGGAGTTTCCATCTTTGGAAATATTCAAAACCTGACTGCAATTTGCTATAGTTCATCTTGCTTTGAGCAGGGAAGTTGAATAAGACAATTTCCAGAGGCGTCTCCCAACCTCAAAGATTCTGTGTTTTTATGAAAATTCATATGAAAGATTTTACATTGCTGTCCTGTATTTTATACAATTCCATTACTTCTCATGAAATGAAGGTCCCAAGTAGGCCCACAGTGACAATTCATTTAACCTGCCAAGCAAGTGTGTTCCAAATTCAGGAATATTAAAAAATACACTACAAAGTAATAAGGGCTTATTCTATCTGACCTCCCTCAAGAACTCTAACATAGAATTAGACCATAACTATGCACAACATGGCAGATGTCAAGCCTCATGAATACATATAAATATTCATCCACTTATGGAATTCTTAACTACCCACTGAGAGTGTTTACATTTGAACAAGAAAATCAAAGCATTTTGCCCACATGCTTAAAACATAATTCATAATTTGAAAAGTAATTATCACATAAGAAAAGCTTTATGGCTATTAAAATATTAATCCCTGTGGGACAATTCAATCTTCTCATAGTAATGAAGGGTTCTTTGAAATAAAACTAGAAAAGATGTCGAGAAGAAAGATGCCTAAACTTTGAAAATAGTTTTCAGTTAATTGTAAGGGTTCTTAAAAATTTTCTGATACTTCAGTGTTCTTTAAAAGAGAGGTTAAAAACTTTTTAAGAAGAAGTTAGGCTAAGGCAAGAGTCAACATCCCTAAAATCTGTTCCTGTATCAATTACAATATTGAATACAGTATTGAATATAAACAAAACAGTCATAGTCCATAGATATCAAGTAGATAGCTTTCTGGCTACTTTAGAGTCTGAGATGTATCTGTCCATTGTAGATCAACTCTAAGATAATTTCTGTTCTGAACTTAAAGCTGTCTGGTGACCCAAATTCTTAGGGCCACTTTACTCCAGAGAGCCGTCTCATAATTTTTGTTTGTTTCAGGTACTCCGTTGGATTACATCTAATCTGTTTTAAGAGGTTTTATCTATTTGCAAATTAAAACTAAGTTTTCAGGCACTGGAATTTAATAATCTCTTTCCTGGAGCAGTCCCTTGCACAGTTTTGGCCCAAGTCACCTAAGACTCCAAAATTATACCTAAGCACAACATGGGTTAGGAAATACCCCCAAGAGAAAGTTTTCATGTGATCACTTTGTTTCAAAGGTTAGGATATTTAAAAATAAGTGGTCAGACAATGTTTGGTCTCAGTGCCAAAGAACAGCCCTGTTAGATGACCTACCCCTAAAAGAAGCAACCCTCTAACTTCCATCTGAGAGTTCCTGCCCTTTCTTGTACCAGTAGTGGTGCCTGCCTGACCTCATGATGAGTTAGTTTAGAGACCTAAAATATTAGAACATTATATAAATTTGTTTGGTTTTTTTTTTTCCTTCTGGACTTCTCTTTGGATCAGCTTACCTCATGGTCACCCAAAGAATAATGGCGAAAGTTCAGAGAAAGTGGTGGAAGTATTTGAGGGGAACTGCAGATGGGGAAACTGGGCTGCCAATTTTAACTGCAGCTACTTAGTAAACTGGTTTAGCTGTTATGTCAAATTGCATTCCCAGCTTCTATTTTTGTGCCATTCACACCTAAAATGAAGTAAAACTGCATCTGTATCCTTGGCAGCCATGACACACCTTCCACAACTACTCCTTTCTTCAGGTTTTAGGATATGTATGGAAAATGCTCTAATCAGTCTGTCTGGAGCTTGATGCCTTGGGCACTTAAAAGTTAATTCTTGTCTTGCCTATTCAGGCAGCTGGTTGACGGTGTCCTGTGCCTTTATATGCCTTTACTTATAAATTCACATGAAACATTGCATGAGACATTAGTTAACCCTCATCTAGTTTATAGTCCCTGGTCTGTACAAGTCTTCTGCAGAAACCAACAGGAGACATGGATTACACATTTATAAGTAACTCTCTTCCTCAGTCCACTGTAAATTTTATGAGATTTTCTGTCACAGTAGTTCCATTTAATATAGTTAATGCTAACTAGGAGTGCTCAAACTTTCAAAGGACTGGTCCCTAAGCTAATGTGTACATTGTTAGCTATAGGGTCATAGCCTAACCCTGTCCAGACTTCATAGTGAGTCTCAGGACACTCAGACATGTATCTTCCCTACTGCAGCGGTATTAATAAACAGTATCTCTCAACTGATTTACCTACTTTTCTCCAAATATTTTATTTTACATTTTCCTTACAGTTCTGTGCACAAAGTAATCAATAACTTTATGAGAAATATTCCAAAGAAACAAAAGAGGTACTGATGTGCACAGTACTGAAAAATGCCTTCCGAGACAAAAGCCAACAGATGAGGCTCTAGAAGAAAGTACTTTTACTTAAACTTAGCCTGCAACATAAAGCAATCCCCCCGTAACAAATTAACTGTTTTTCAGAATGACAAGACCTACTAGAACACATTTACTTTAGGACATGTCCAGCTCTATTTAAGCTCTTGTTATTCCAAAGGATTTGGAAATATGTCCATTCTTCAGAAGACAGATATTCTCAGAGAGACAAACAGTTTATCTATTTATCCATCCTGCAGCAACAGAATCTCTGAGCACAAAGGAATGTATCATTGTTGCTGTATGACTGGCATGTTAAAAGCATTTTGGAGGGGAATATGCCAGAGCACATCATTTTTAAGTGATATATGTCAGCTGCAGAATATATTTAAGGGTTCAGTGGAACCAATAGAACCAAATCTAATGCTGTGGGACAGAGAAGGGACACAGATTTTTCCCTGTAGGCAACATTATGTAGAAGACAATTTTACATTAGACTGAGAAAATGACCCATTTAGCAGAAGCCTTTTATATAAGGAAATTCTTGGAATGTTTAAACCAAAGAATAACTTAGACACAACTGAGATATGTTTGATTTGGGATCTGAAACCTATTTCTACCATTGGAAAATTAACTGAGACATTTTCTTTTTCTCTGAAACTTTTATTATGTGCTGACATACACTGCTATGCTACGCTAAATGTGTCCCAGTACTAATGGCTATCAGCACAGTAAGTAGAGTTAATGTTCACCTGGCATATATTCATCTGGCATAGGTCTCTATCTCATCTTGTGAATGGAGTTCTTATTATATGGTTAGCTGCCTTCACATAGCATAGTGGTTCTGATTCTTTAAAGAAGCACTTGACATTTTGATACTAGACAAAACAATTCTTTTATCATATTCAGACAGGAATATATGATTATAGATTATTTATCCTAAATGTTTAAATGACTTGCTGATCTTAATATAAAAACCAAGCTCATGATAATGATAAATACACTGCATAATCACTATTTTCAGATAATTTCCAAATTGTTTAAAATACACATGTATATTTTGTGGGCAAATTTTGAATGTAGAAGAAAAATTGAAAAAGGTGTTACATACAAAGTATATTCTAAAGTCCTTTTATTTTTCACAGAATTTTAAAATCTTTTATACAGTTATGTGTATATGTATAAGATTTTATTCTATGTTAATGGTGAAAACTTGTGAATAGGTAGAATGTGAATTTGTAGAGGATCTTTCTGAAGACCTGAGAATAATAACAGAAATGTCCCAGAAATGTCCCCAGAATGTAAATTAGAAAAACCTCTATTTGCTATTCATCTCCAGCTCAAGGCGAAGAAAATTTCTTTTATTCAGATCATTAGAGTTATATGGTAAATCTGGTACCCTGTGGACCATGCATTTAATAATAAGTATTTGACCTCAAAGGATGAAAGATAACCTTGCCATCTTTAGACAGCAATTAACCAACTGGAAATACAATGAAGAAAAAAGAACAAACTGCTTAGTCTCTTATGCAGTTTCTTGAATATTCACTCTTTAACTTAACAAACAGTATTTGATGAACGTGCTAGGAATATCTACAATGACATGCAGATTGAATTATTTTATGTAAGTACCAGTATCTGAAAATATCAGTATAGATGTAATCAAGTGCTGTTTTTACTTAGAACACAGATTTTTTGAAACTTATAATTGTAAAACATTCTTGTTACAACTTTATATATTCCTTATAGAGGATCTCAGATCAATACACAATTGTTTTTTCTAACTTTGTTTTAAATTAGCTTGATGTTTTCACTTATTCTTAGCAGCATGAAAAAAGAAAATATGAAAGAAACAGAATGTTTCTAAAGTCATACTCTGATATTAAGTTTAAAAATTATCTGCTCAGTGTTTGTCAGTCTGTTAATAAACTGATTCATTTTTAACTGTATTACTAAGTACACAGTACAATTGCAAGAAACATGCAGAGGGGGTTTATGTAAATAAACTTACATTTTAAACAAATAGTACTCATGATGGTATTTATACATTGGGACAAAAGCTTGTCTACTATCACCTGTCAGAACATCACTTAAGCCACGATTTTCATTTATATTAAATTGACATTTTGGAGCAATATTTTTAATATGCATTATAAAAATATTTAAGGCAATTTCCTCAACAGTTATGTTTATAGAATTTGTCAAACAAAATTACACTGCCATAAAACTTACCAGCTAGCTCAAATGTAGTGAATCACTGAAGAAAAGAAGCCTTTGAGATATAGGAGTCATTTAAAATCACAGAATTACAAAAAAAATTAGGTTGGAAGGGACTAATTCAACCCCCTTTTTTTCAAAGCACGGACTATTTTAAAGGTAGATTAAATTTCCAAGTTAAAACAGTTTGTTTAGGGTTAAATTCAGTCCCATTTTTAGCATCTGCAAGATTGGAGATTCCACAATCTCTCTGGGTAACCTGTTATAGTGTTTAAACACACTCATTGTGAGTAAATTTTCCTAATTTCTAATCAAAATTTATTTTGCTGTATCCTGTGGCCATTACCTTTCATTTCTTTGCTGGCCATCTCTAAGAACTCTGGTTCCATCTTCTTTCTACCCTCCCACTTCTGTTGAAGACAACAGTAAGATCCTCCATCAGTTTTTCCTTCTCAAAACTGAGGAAACAGTTTTCTCATTCTCTTTTTGTATGTCACATACTTCAAGCCTCTAATCACCTTTGTGGCCCTCTACTGAGCTTGCTCTGTTTTTTTCATATGTGTTTTCTACTGGAAATTAAAAACTGGATACAATACTCTAAATTTGCTCTTGAAATTGACAAATAGATGTTACCTGCTGTCTCTACTCCTGTTAATACAGCCTAACATACAACAGCCTTCCTTGCTGTAAGCACACTTTGCTAACTTGTATTCATCCTGTTGTCCCCAGGAACCCCAGCTCCTTTTCTGCAGAGGCATTTTCCAGCCATTCAGTCCCCAGCTGCATGGGATTGTTCATACATTTGCCTTTGTTGATCTTCATGTAGATTATTTTAGCCCATTTGTGAAGCCTGTCCAGGTACCTCTGTATCAGCCCTGTCTTCCCCTCACACAATTTGGTATCAACAATAAAATTTTCTAAAACTGCATCCTAACACATCATTCAGACTGTTAATGAAGACGTTAAACTGTATTGGCCCCAGTCTTCATCTCTGAGGAGTGTCACTGTTAACTGGTATCCAGCTGGATTTTACAGAGCTAATCACAGTCCATCCAGGCCAGCACTCCTGCTACTTTTCCATATTGTAGTCCACCTTTTCAATTTGGCTACAAGAATACATGTCAAAAACCTTATTAGTCAGGATAAACAGCTTCCACTATTCTCCACTTGTTCACAGAGTCAGTTATCTTACCACAGAAGGCAGTCAGGTCATTCAGGTACAATTTGCCCTTGGCAAATATATGTTGGCTCTTCCCAGCCACCTTGGTTTTGCTCAGCAGCCACCAGTGAACCTATTTTAAAGCCTTCCTCAATAGGTTGACAAGCCTGTTGGCAAAGGAATTATTCCTCATCTCATCAGATGTATCCTATCTCTCCCCAGTAGTCTTAATTCCTCAGAAAGAGTCCTATAGTCAGAAAAGCCAAAGCCTTGCCTGCAATATCATGCAAACAACCAGGTACTGACTCACTGGATCCATCTGCTGATATATGAGTCCTTCCCTTTGACAGAATTGAGGAGCTCCCTAAACTGCCATGTTGTGTGCCCAGAAACCTATAACTGCTCTTGATAAATTCCAGGTCTTCCTTGACAGTATCATTGATACCAATGCAGATGAACAGTAAGGGACAAGAGTCTGAAAATCAGATGAACCTCAGCAATTTCTCTTCAACATCCCAGATCTGAGCTCCTGACAAGCAGTAAGCCTTGCAATACAGAAAGTCTGCTTGGGAGGCAGATGCTGACCCCTGCAGAAGGATGGCTCCAGCTACTACCATTTGCCGCTTCTACTTGGTGCCAGTACATGGATAAGGCTCAGCCTGTCCAAACGTCTCCCCTGAGGAAACATGTTCTTCTTTATATAATACCATAGACCTATACCTGTTTTAAAAGTGCACATCTGGAAGTGGAGAAAGAAATACCTTCCTTTTTTTCAGAAGTTACAATCTTCTATGATCTCCCATTTTAGGAGACTCAATCCTCCACTTGTTTAGTGTAGCCTCTAGATGTCCCTCCTTCTGTACAGCATGACTCCCGTCTCAAGGAGAACCACCAGACACTGCCCACAACCTGAGACTAAGGCAGCTGCCTCAGATGCACTGGGACAGTTGCTCCAGCCAGGCAAAGGACTGTCTGTTGTGACACCCAACCATCATAGTTATGCCATCTTTCAGTCCCCTGAAGCCTCAGGCACCACCTTTTCACTGTCCCCTTTCACACAAGCTATTAAGTGCTGAGTGCCTCCTTGGCCACCCTGTTTGCTGAACTCCAGTATATCTGAATAATTCAAGAACTACTTTGAAATTTTATTTTGGATGCTTCATTTTGGGCCTGCATATGTGTTTGTGGTGGGTTGACCTTGGCTGGCCTATCAGTCTCCCTGCATCAACAGGACAGAGGGAAAAAATATGAAAAAAGGCTTGTGGTTGGAAATAAGGGTAGGGTGATCACTTACCAATTACTATCATGGGCAAAACAGACTCGACTTAGGGAAATTAATTTAATTTATTGCCAATTACTTGTAACAGAGTAGAAGAATGAGAAATAAGAACAAAACTAAAACACTTTCCCCTCAATCCTCCTTTCCTCCGAGGTTCAATTTCCCTCTTAACTTGTCTACCTCCTCCGTGAGCAGTGCAGGGGGACAGGGAATGTGGGTTGCAGTCAGTCCATAACACTTTGTCTCTGCCACTCCTTCCTCTTCACACTCTTCCCCTGCTTCAGTGTGAGGTCCCTCCCACTGGATACAATGCTTCACAAACTTCTCCAACATGGGTCCTTTCCACAGGCACAGTCCTTCAGGAACAGACTGCTCCAGCGTGGATCACCCACAGGGTCACAGGTCCTGACAGAAAACCTGCTACTGTGTGGGCTACTCTCCATGGGCAACAGTTCCTGCCAGGAGCCTGCTCCAGCATGGGTTTTCCACAGAGTCACAGCTTCCTTCAGAGCTCATACACCTACTGTGGTGTGGAGTCCTCCATGGGCTGCAAGTGGATATCTGCTCCACCATGTTTCTCCATGGGGAGCAGGGGCACAACCTGCTTCCCCATGGTCTTCTCCACGGGCTGCAGAGAAATCTCTGCTCTGGTGCCTGGACCACCTCCTCCCCCTCCTTCTTCACTGACCTTGGTGTCTGCAGGGTTGTTTCTCTCACACTTTCTCACCCCTCTATCACAGCTGCTGCACAGCATTTTTTACCCTTTCTTAAATATGTTATCACAGAGGCGCTACCAATGTTGCTGATTTGTTCAGCTTTGGCCAGCAGTGGGTCTCTCTTGGAGCTAACGGAAACAGGTTTTGACCAACATGTGGGCAGGTTCTGGACTCTTCTGACAGAAATCACCCCTGTAGCCCCCCACTACCAAAACCTTGCCACGTAAGCCCAATGCCCTGTTAAATACTCACGCATCTTTCGGATCCCACATATGGACTAGTGCCATATCATTCACTTCAGCATAAGGAGTTCAAACAAGAAAAATAGATGTTAACTAAAATAAGAATTTTGCCTGAAATGAAATATGAGCACTGTACAGGACAGTGAACATGTCAGCTATTGATGAATTTCATCAGCTGCGGAGTCTATGCACACCGCCTTAGTGTACCAAGGAGAAACTCCAGCACTATGAGATGTTCTCTAAAGTTACAAAAGTTGCAAACACAGAAACAGAATTCTGCAAATTAACACTAAAACCTCCAGCTGTAGGGCAGATGAGAAACTAGATGCATAAACCAATGAAAAGTTGAATGGCTCCATTTTAATCCCTTGAAAACAGCTTGGCATTATGTACCAGAATTCTATTACTCCAGAAAGACTTCACACCTATAGAAAAATATGGCAAAATTAACTTGTCTGTTTCTTGTTTTCAATGTGGACAGAAACAAACACTCCACCTAAGACACTTTTATCAAGCAGAGTAATACCGTTGCTCTCCAAAATGATTGGGAAAACTTGACATCTGTGAGAACATGAAAGGCTCAGAAGAATAAATAACATTTGATAAATATTGGTAAAAGTTACAGGAAGGCAGGGAGGGGGAAGTTCAGAGTTATGGCATTTGTCTTCCTAAGTAATTGTTATGCATGATGGAGCCCTGCTTTCATGTAGATGGCTAAACATCTGCCAGTGATGGAAAGTTGTGAAGGAATTTCTTATTTTGCTTTGCTTTTGCACAGAGCTCGTTTCACTTATGAAACTGTCTTTATCTCAACCCACAATTTTTTTTACTTCTGCCCTTCCAATTCTCTCCCCCACCCCACTGAGGGGGGAGTGACCAAGCAGCTGTATGGGGCTTAGCTGCTTGTTGAAGTTAACCCACAACAACTTCTTAGTTGGCTGCATTATGCTTTGAAAATTTGGAATGCTCATATCTTCCATAGACAAGAACAGAGACTTCCTTTCCTCCAGTTTCAAAATAGGATAAGATGCAAAGAGCTATTTACATTGCACACATACAAAAAAAAAAAAAAAAAAAAAAAAAAAAGGTATTGGTTATTAGAAATTTTCTGCATCAAAAGATGAGAATATCCCACATAAATGTAATTATCACAGTGATGCATATTCTGAATAAGCAACTTAAAGTATTAGGCAGCAAGATGTATTTTGGCTTATGAATATGATTACAGTACTGAATTTCATACATGGAATATATTATTGCATATTACGAACTCTTGCAAAAACTTGCAGAATAATTTCCTTCTCATCCCTCCCTATTAATTCTTGTTCTGTTTCAATGTGTCACAAGAGGTCCATTCCCAATTTTATGGCATTAGCTTTTGAAGTAGGGTAATGCACGTGGAGGTTTGGTGCATTTTTTTAGACACAGAGCAAAGATGGGTCCAGGCCATGAAATTTTAACTAAAAAATGAATTAATACTTTCTTAAAGTTCTAAAGTGTTTAGAAACATAATTTTGATTTGTTCTATTCCTTACACAACAATGTTTTTCTGAACTACAGCCTTTTATATCCTCCATTTTGGTACCAGAGGAACTCTGATAAACAGCACATCACAATCTAGCATTCTGTAGGAGCATGGAATCAATAATTTACATCAAATTTACATAATTTGTAGTATTTACATCAAAATATTAACTATATAAAGTTTTAATAATAATAAAAACAACCAACCCAAATACTATAAAAAACCTTAATGTAGAAATGGGAGTTACCCCATCCATTTGATTGATTTGGTAATGTATAGACAACACTGGCATTTGAAACAAGGGAAGACAGTAAAAACATACAAATTTCATAGTAGAAAGAGCAAAATAAATGTTATTTAGTTATGGAGCTTCAAGTTTTTAAGTCAGCAATGAAATTGCAATTGTTAAATTAACAATTCTTTATCTTAAAATACACACCTGAAATCAGTGCAGAATTACTGAAATTTTCAGACCTTGTGCAGATTCTAGGTCCTTTGGCTCCAGTTTGCTGTGGTACGTATGGGGCTCCTCTAGAATCAAACAAAGCATCATTCTCTGAATGACTTTCAATAGAAGGATAGTGAAGTAAAGTATTGTCCTTATTACACAAAAATGCCTACTGCACAGCACTAGCATATTATTTACACCAGAGCTTGATAACCTACATTTATTTCTGTATTTTTTTCTTTTAAATAAAAACCTCTTTATTACAAAAAGTATTCCAATATATCACTGTTATAGTACATGATTTCTATTATTGTTGCATTACATATTTCATGTGATAGAGGACTGGGCTAAATAGTTTGTGAAACATGAAAAATATTGCTCATTTGCCATTTCATTATTTCTCATATCTGTATGCCTGCTTTCATTTTAAAACCTTCATTCACTCTGAAATTCACACTCAATGACAGGACTCCAAGTTAAATGAATATATTTAATCCATAAGGATGAAGATCACATCAGTACCAAAAGCAATTGCAGAATGAGGTTTAAATTAGAACATTTCATTGAAGTCAGATAAGAAGAAAAACTAGATTGGTTTTCACTGAACTGAAAAGAACTAGCTGAAAAGTTTAGGTTATCTTGTCATCGAAGACTGTTGACTGTTAGATTCCATCTTATGCAGGTTTAAGCATGAACTCTGGGAACTTCTGAGTTTAGGAAGTCACACCTACCTTTATGGAAGAAGTCTCTCTGCTAAGATAAGAGGCAAAAAAAAGTTGGCTGAGGAGTGTCTCACTTATCTTTGGAATGAAGTTTCGCATAGCTTGGGCCAACTTAATGATTCCCAAGAGTAAGCTACTGCTCATCCCTCCAGGAGTCTCCACTGCCTCCTGCTCCTGGACATATGCTGGTTTCCTCTTTTGCACCAACTCCAGCTCTCATTTGTCTGATTTAATTAAGCCAAAGAAATAGAGAAATGAAGTCATTAGATTATGGCCAAGTTAGCAATCTGAAGTGGCTTCATTCTGTGAACAGATTAGAATTTATGCTGAAACAAGGAAAGGAAAAAGACAATATACACCAAATAAACACCTATTAGACTAACATATATCGAACAGGTGATTTTACTCTTGCAGAGGTGAAGTTTGTATTTCAATTTTTAAACAGAGAATTAAAATTACTGCTCTGATAAAATTTTAAGTCTTAAATATTTTAGAGAACTTCTACATGAGTTTAGATCAACTCTATTGCAGTCTGGAAAAGAAAGATTCTACTAATAATAGTTGTAAAAATGGCTTGACCTAGTAATGTTTATTTAGCTCTTGCACAAAGACACAGAATATGTGTGATCTTATTTTTCAAGAATTAAAATCCTCTTTTATGCTTCATAGGTCCAGAATTCTCTCCATCCACAATCTTGCATAACCATAACAGAAAAATCTGTTTCCCATTTACATTTCAATAGTGCTTCATAAATGCCCATACCCAGCAAAAACTGGAATTACTAGTATTTGCAATACCTGAACATGTGTACACTCCTATAAAACCACATGGAAAGTTCAGTTACAGCAATAAAACACCAAAATGCAGATTAACACATTGTTGGCAAAGGCTCCAAAAGGCCACAAGGAATGAGGTAAGATCACAAGATAGTGACAGCTAAGCAAAAAGGAGCTCAGATCTAAAACAGAGATACTTATTGAAGATCTGCTAAGAAAACTTAAGCAAATACTGCAGGCAGTTCTGCTGAACTTTGCTTCAAGTTGGGATACATTTGCTCTGATCTTTTTCATGCTCATTTCCTTCCTACAAATACTTAGATGGTATTTTTTACTTGAATTAACTCTCATTAAATGTTGTTTCAAGAGTGCTAGATAAAGCACTTACAATAGAAGGGCACTGCAGAAGAAATACTAAATTCTTACTTGGCACTTAAGGATCCTGTTCTTAACATGTAGACTTAAATAAAATGAGCCTAATAAAACCTACTGCACCAATGTACCTAGAAGGATTAATTTGTATCAGTGGGTAATTCAGTTGCAAAAGAGCATGAAAACGTGGTTATATTTTGTGTGGAATGGAACATTTTTTGACATGGAGTTAGTTGTTTAAAGGAAATCAAGAAATCCATGCCTTCTGAAAATATTTTATTTCTCAAATAATTAGTTTGTGTCAAAGATATAAGAAAATTCAAATTTAAGCGCTGACATTCCTGAATAAAACATACAGCTTTTTTCCTATGGAAGTTAAATGTTGTGCAAAGCCAGCAATGCTGAGAGTTTAACACTTTACAGAAATTTACTGGTCTGGTTTTGTTGATGCTTTTCACTGGGAAAAGCGAAAGCCTTTCAGATTTTGAATAATTTGAGTATGACTCCACAACGGGACATGGTGCAAAAATTCTCATCTTGTGACTTCTCTCAAGGATGCTAATGGCTTGAGTGCTGCACTGTGTTGGCATTGCAACTGATTTTGGAGATAAAACTGTCTAGAAAAGATAGCTGTCTCCTCTGATGTTCTAAGTAAAACACATACCATGTAACTTACACCATCAACAATGAAGTTACACAACTAGAAACAATTCTAATGACTGAGTTTAGATATTTATTTTCTTCACTTTATTCACAGCAAAATATCCTAATTTTGAAGATGCTATGATTTAATTGTAGACATTCTAGTCGAAATAAGCTGTTCCCTGAAAAAAAGTGTTTCAAAACCCAAAATGTGAACTCTGCAAAGGAAAAAAATCTTTAATTTTGAAAAAAAAATACTGACAAAAGTTATTTAAAATTATTTTTAAAAGGTCACAGAGCAAAAACAGAGTAGGATTGGAGTACAAACCATTGTTCCTAGCTCTCAGAAACCACAACTTCTATCTACAGGTTTTCTCTCTTTGTTCTACAAGAAAAAGCAAGAAATCGTGAAAGACAAGTGAACTCTGTTAAAGACAGAAAAGAAGATTTGATCAAATGGGCATTCCAGTTGAACAGGATGTTTCTCTTGAGAAAATTACTCAAAATGTCCATGTAGGAGAGACAGATATGTTTGACAATAAAGGAATATGAACCAAGTGAGGAAGAGGGAGAAAAATTTATATCCGGAGGTGTTTAAAATGAATAAACACTACAAAAAGTGTAGTTGACACAGGGAAAAAAACCTGTAAGCTTCAAGGACAATGACAATCAGCTCCTGATTACAAACTTAGGAGTTCCCTACATAAAGAGTAAATAATCTGAAAATCTTCTTCTTTTGAAGATGATGATCAGCAAAGCCAATCACTCACATAAATGAAACTCCATTTCCTCCATGGCAGAGAGAATATCGCCAGCATTCAGCGTTTTCCTCTTCCCCTTCACAGCAAAGTTATTTGCACATGATGTTGCATAAAGCACAAACACACCTGCCACTGGAGATATTGTGCTCCGAGCTTCTTGGGAAATATTTACTCCATCAGTTATCAGATTAAATTATGATATGCTATTATGATAAATCCTGTTTGACCTGCCTAGTGGATGAAGGAAGGCTGTGGATGTGGTCTACCTGGACTTCAGTAAAGCCTTTGACACTGTCCCCCACAGCATTCTCCTAGAGAAGCTGGCAGCTCACGGCCTAGACAGGTACACTCTTCGCTGGGTAAAAAACTGGCTGGATGGCCAAGCCCAGAGAGTTGTGGTCAACGGAGTTAAATCCAGTTGGCGACCGGTCACGAGCAGTGTTCCCCAGGGCTCAGTACTGGGGCCAGTCCTGTTCAATATCTCTCAATGATCTGGATGAGGGGATCGAGTGCTCCCTCAGTGAGTTTGCAGACGACACCAAGCTGGGCGGGAGGTAGGAAGGCTCTGCAGAGGGACCTGGACAGGCTGGATCGATGGGCTGAGGACAACTGTATGAGTTTCAACAAGGCCAAGTGCCGGGTCCTGCACATGGGTCACAACAACCCCAGGCAACGTTACAGGCTTGGGGAAGAGTGGCTGGAAAGCTGCCTGGAGGAAAAGGACGTGGGGGTGCTGATTGACAGCCGGCTGAACATGAGCCGGCAGTGTGCTCAGGTGGCCAAGAAGGCCAACGGCATCCTGGTCTGTATCAGAAATAGTGTGGCCAGCAGGAGTAGGGAGGTGATCGTGCCCCTGTACTCAGCACTAGTGAGGCCGCAGCTCGAAGACTGTGTTCAGTTTTGGGCCCCTCACTACAAGAAGGACATTGAGGTTCTGGAACACATCCAGAGAAGGGCAACAAAGCTGGTGAAGAGTCTGGAGCACAAGTCTTATGAGGAGCGGCTGAGGGAACTGGGACTGTTTAGTCTGGAGAAAAGGAGGCTGAGGGGAGACCTTATCACTCTCTACAACTACCTGAAAGGAGGTTGTAGTGAGGTGGGTGTTGGTCTCTTCTGCCAAGTAACTAACGATAGGACGAGAGGAAATGGCCTCAAGCTGTTCCAGGGGAGGTTTAGATTGGATATTAGGAGAAATTTCTTTACTGAAAGAGTGGTCAGGCCTTGGAAGAGGCTGCCCAGGGAAGTGGTTGAGTCACCATCCCTGGAAGTATTTAAAAGACGTGTAAATGTGGCGGTTAGGGACATGGTTTAGTGGGCATGGTGGTCTTGGGTTGATGGTTGGACTCGATGATCTTTCTATGATTCTATGATTCTATGTTATAACATAGTTACAGCACATGACAAATTTTGAAAAATTGCCGGTAATGATAGTCAAAATGAAAACGGGCTCAGCAAAAGAAGAGTTAAAAGAATTGAATATTAATTCAGCAATCTTAAGGAAAAAAGAGCTTAATGTAGGTGTCATAAATTGAAATATTCTGCTTAAATTGAGTGCTGCTTCTAAAGAAGAACCAAAATTAGTTAATTAAGAAAGTTATTTTGATCAGTTCAAATCAGTAAGCAAGTATCAACAACAAATTAAGTCAGAAACCCATTTAAAAAGAGGAGAGAAGAAGTGTATCTGTATATAATGGAAATATCTGTATATAATAGAAATTCCAAATAAGTCAAACCTACTTTAACATTTTCCTTAAAAATAAAAGATAGGGACAGTTTCAAAATTAAATTGATGACGCTGAATTATCTGAATAATAGTGTGGCAGAAAATCTCTTTTATCTCAGATGGCTCCATATAGAACAGTTATGCTAATTTACACCAAAATCTATCCTACAAGCTGCCAAAAAATAAAATTAACAGAACAAAGAGATTAAAGGAAATAAGACTCTTAGAAAGGATAATATATATGTCAATAAAGAGCTTTTGACAAAGAAAATATTATTGCTTTTTTGAAACTTGCACGTTAATGGATAAAGCGAGAACTTACATGTAGTATATATAGATTTCAGTCATGCAGTGACAGTGACATTTAATTTAGAATAAAGATCTTAAATATAAACAATATCCCAAGTTAATATCTTGATGAGGAATTTTTAATAAAAGGAGGTGTTATGAAAAATGGCAAGCTATTGCTTTAGTATTGGAAGGATGCACTGATGAGGAACAAGGGGAACTTACCTTAGGTCCAGTCTTATTTAATATCCTCTTTAATGTTCTGGGACATGTATAGGGCACTGCATGAATGTGATTCATAGATGATGCTATACTAAGAGGTAGAACACCTTCAAGAAAGATAAACAATCAGGTCCAGAGAGATTAGACATATGACTGGAAATTCCTTAAGTAAGATTCACTAGGGAAAACTCAAACTAATGCAAGGAGCAAAGCAATCCACACCTCACAAAATTAAAGAAACTATAAATTATTTCAAAAATTATTTAAGAATATAGAAGGAATATTCTGGCAGTAATTTTAAAGATTTAAAAAAAAAATGCATCAAGAAAAAATTGTTGACAGTGAGATCTGTGGTGTGTGAAGTACACTCCCAGAAGAAATGGTAGAAATTAGAACATTTCAGAGTAGCCTAGGAAGAATAGTAATGAATGTACAATAAAGAGAAACCACTCATTGTGAGGTAAAATGACTTAAAATTACTTATTTTAAGCTCTGATTGAAGTGACTATGAATTAATGATATGAAAACCAATTAACTGAATAATTTGTACTTACTTCCTTTTCACTCTCATCTATATCCATATCTATGTCTATGTCTATGTCTATGTCTATGTCTATGTCTATGTCTATGTCTATGTCTATGTATCTCTATCTACACCACTCTAGATGATGCTTACCTTTGCTTTGTATATTTTATTGGCATGTAGTGTAAAAATAAAAGGCTCTTATCCAGTCAGTAATCCACTAAACAGTATTTTCTTTTTTCTGTCAATTAACTATATAATATTTACCGGTTTTAAACAAGATGGCTCAAAATTCTCAATCTGTCATTTATCTACAGATATGCAATGTGTCAAAATCTCAAAATAGCATCATTAAAATATGAAGCTACTCTCTTATGAGAAAACCACTGTTGTATAACATCTTGAAAGCTAGGGACTTTGTTAAACATATAGAATCACAGCTTGTCAGAATCACCAATTATCAACAGGGACCATGAAAAGAAACCATAAAAAATGTATATTTTACTTCTTCTCAGAAGTGTTTTTTCTGATGATACCTTGATAGTTTTAATTTTGAATTATAATATTTGCTTAACATTTTCAATTGAAAAAAAGTTCTTATGAAATCCATTGAGTTTTCATGGTTATGAAGAAGTTTCTTTCTGTTGGGTTGAATAATTAATAAAAAGTGTTGCTTATTTTAAGATTGTAAAAACAACAGAAAAGTTTTTCTCCATCTCAGAAAATCAAGCAACTTGCCAAACTTAAACCATCATAGACTTAAAATTACCAAGTTTGGGAAACAATGTTTGGAAAGGACTGAAACACAGCATAGCAACCCTACCACAAGAAGGTCAGGGGAAAACCAAAGGACAAAACACTATAACTGCCCTCAGTTTCTACAATACAAATACGAAAACAGCACCAAAAAACTCACCAAAATGCTGCCAAATGTAAGTCTTCTGTGTCATTGAACAGAGATGAGGGGAAATGCCCAGTCGTAGGTATTTTTGTGCTTGACTTAAAACCATTAATGAGTAGCTGTATCATTTGATCAAAGTCCCTTCAGGTTCTTTTTTTTCCTCTTGGTTATAGCTGATTTTATTAGAAAATATTAATTTAATTTCTGTTGTTATCTTAAGAGTGTAATTAGACTAAACATTGCACACATGATTTTCCGAATCTGCTAGTGATAGGGAAAGGAGTACCTTTCCTGACATGTGTAGTCCCAGCATGTAGAGTAATATTTATTTATTTATTTTTGTAAAATAGCAACATAACATTATTAAAATAAGTAATCATTAAGTGCAATAAGTGTTAACATACCCAATGTTCAAGCAGCAAAAGATATTCAAAAGAGAGCTATAATTAGTAATAAACAGGAATTATTCCAGAGTCCTTGCACCAAGGGGCCTTATTGGTGGTGCCTCTCTCAGACCTCCCTCCCACCCTGCCCACAGCCCAGGACCCCATTTCAGCCCCATAGGACCTCTAGCTCCTGCCCCAGTGGTGCCACAGCAGGGCCAGTCTCCAGCTCCCTGCAGCCTGCCCTGCCCTGCCCAGTCATGGGCCCTGCTGAGCCGGGCCCACCTGCAGGACCACATCTCAGCCCAGCCTTGGCCAGTCCCCAGGGAGGTGCCTGATGCCTTGGTTTGGAGCTGCCCATGGTGCCAGCCTGTTGCCTACTCCTGGCTGAGGTGATGGGACAGGCCCTGGCTGCCAGACCCTGCCCTGCTACCCCAGGGAAGCCCCAAAAAATCCTGGCACCCAGGGAGCCACGGTCCCACGTAGCACCCTGACATTAATAACCTTTATTTTCAGAACTGTGGCTTGTTTCATGGAGAGATATTTTCTGCCAGATAGTGCATCTTTACTTTTAAAAATGTGTGTAATTATGACAAAGCTTTTACTGAATTATGTTGCAGAACAAAGAGTGAGAAGAAAGTGCATTTTGAGTTACCAGAAATGAAAACAGAAGTTTGAAAAACAGTCACAGGTCATTTTCTTTAACATACAGTTTTTCAATGATCTTAAAAACAGCAAGTTTTTCAGAGTAAATAGTATTTAAGGTTTTAAAATGCTTAGACTGATTTCTGAAATTGAGATTTGCCATTCAATAAGTAACATATTTATGCTTTTCCTGATTTTGGTCTGTGTAGTTGCCTATCAAACTTCTGAAAAACAACTCACATTAGCGACAGGTGAGGGCTTGACAGAGGATCACAGAAGGGTTGCAAGCTCTTGATCTTGAGATCATCTAGTCCAACACCCTCCTCAAGCAGTCACCTAAAGCAGGTTTTTTGGGACTGTCCATTCGAGTTTCAAATATGGCCCAGGATAGTTCTGTGGGCAACCTGCTACAGGGTTTCACCACCCTCACAGTAAAAAATGTGTGTTCAGATAGAATGTCATGATTTTTAATTTGTTCCCCTTGCCTCTTGTCCTGTCACTGGATACCACTGAGAAGTGTCTGGCTTAATCTTCTTCACTCCCGCCCATCAGATATTTATATGCATGAGTAAGCTTCCCCTGAACCTTCTCTTTTCCAGGCTTAATGTCCACAGATTTCTTAGTCCCTCCTCATCTGAAGATACTTCTCTCCCTCAGTCACCTTCGTGGTCCTTTGCTGGACTCGCTCCATATTTTTCCTGTACTGGGGATCCAGTATTTACCCTGGTGATCTTGTGGAGATCAATTTAACAGATTTCCTGGACTGCTTCTTCTTGCTGATCAAGTCCACAACAGAACACTACCTGTAGGATTCTGACCACTAGAGTTGAAGTCAGACTGTCAGTCTACTAGGTAGGTTTTGAACTTTAATCACCACAGTATATGTATGATGTCACTAAATGATAAATAAATAAATCCCTTTTTAATATGTAATGACTTCCAAAAGTGGTAGACCAACTTATTTGAGAAATCCTGGCTTTTCAAAACCTGTATTTTGTTGCCAACTTGTCTTGATTTTTCTTTGATTTTCCAGTACAAAGTGGCCTGGTATGTGGATTTTTTTCCTCTCCTGTTTTATTTCTCTGTAGCTTGCATCCTCTTTCTTCTAGGACTTTCATTCTTGTTGACAGCTACGCTTCCCACTGTGGTTTGTCCTTACGCTGTAAAGAAAAACATTTTGTTCTATATTTAAGTCACTGGGCATTTAGGAAAGGTCAAGAGAGCAGACATCTGATTCCATTGTCCCCAATGCTATGGATCTCCTTCAGAAAAATGATTGTTGGTTTAAATGCTGCTTTTTTTCCTAGACTTTTCCATTATTCTTCATTGCTTGCTCCTATTAATTCACAAACACACAAAGACCTTACATTATGATTCACTATAATTTCTCCAGTGGAGAAAAACAAATACCAGGGGAAAAAAGTTTGCATTTATTTCCAACACACTACTAGTCTCGAAACACCATCCCACTGTATGAAAACATAGCCACCCCTGCACCCTCATATCCGTTTCTGTACACACTTTCATTCCAGTATTGTTATCGGTATGTATGCATCAAAGAACTGGAAAACCACACCATAGGGCAGAATTGTAACACTGGCCTTCCAATACTGCACTATAATGCACTATAATATTACAATACAATAACATAATTGGAATAATTACAATAATTTAACTACTGGTACAATTAAAAATAAACTAGTTATGGAGACGGAGGTGGATGAGACAGCCAACATACTGAACTGGGAGAGACTATGCATCCTGTTTTAAACAAGTTCTAACATGTTTATTTTTCATGTATAGTAAAAAAAAAAAAAAAAAGAGAGAGATTTGAAGGGAACACTGCAACACCACATGGAGATACTAATTACTGAGAAAGGAGTAAAGTTTTTGATCGGGTATGGCAGCCTTTGCATGTATAGCCTATTGTAGGTGGAAAATCCAGTTCTAGAATATCTTTTTATAACGTGTAAGGTTATGTGGAAGGAGAGTGTCTGTTCCTTTAAGGGTGAAAGACCTTTTTCAATGCATCAAGGGATAATAAGGAAAGGAGGAAGCCATAAACAAGAACATACAGGGACACAAACCTGGGGGACAAATGGTAAGGGAGACAGTCATGTGAACCAAACCTGCTGAGTCACTCTAACTGATGAAGGCATGAGAGGTTATCTGATCAGGGACCTGCTCAATTAGGAAACTAAGGGGATAGGCGGAAATCAGAAATAAAATATACAGACACACAGACCTGACAAAGCAAATGTAGAGACAATGACAAGAAACAAAGGTCACCACTCACACTAATTGATGGGCTATCAAGAAACTACAGGTGCTACTTCCAGGAAGATCAACCTAGATTTTGCAATTGATGAGATTATAAACCAGGGCATACCCTGGCCTTAGAGGGGTGCAGGAATCCTATCCAACCCCTGAGGGGATATGCCGGGGAAAGCAGAAACAGAAAGGAACAAAATGGGGGCAGGCAGAAAAGGATATAAAAGAGGCCGGTCACATGTAAAACTGGGCTTGTCATTATGCACCTCTGGCTGAGCCTTGCACCTGATCACTGCAGTCTTGTCCTATCTTCTTATATCTTCTTATTAAATCTTTCCTTAACTATCTCTCTGTGTAATCTCACTCTATTCCATGTGTATGTGTGCTGCAGGAACAGTTTCCAGTACTGGATATGCAAGGAGCAAATAGGAGTGCTTATAAAGTTTGAAAATCCAAACCAAATTATTATTTGGTTTTATTTGGATTAACCCCCCAGTACCTCATTAAAGAGGAAAACAATAGAAGTCAAACTCTAAGTAAAAGCATCAACAAACAAGATGCATTTAAATGAATCCATGAAAATACCACGATCACTGCCCTCAAAAAGCATCCATAGAAGGGCCTTATTCCAGAAGAGGATCTTTCAAAGAAGAGTTCTTTGTCCTGACAACTGGTTCAATTCACGTGAATAAGACAAGAGGGAAACTGCAAATAACCTTGCAAATTAAATCTGTCAGTTCATTTAACTGTCACTTCTGATCATTTTAAAAGTTTATTTGTGAATATTCAGTGTTTCAGTTGCAATTTATAACAATCAGACAACGGAAGGAACCACAGGAAAAAGTACTAGACTTTCCAGATATTTGAATGAGACTAAACCACACAGAATAAAAAACCAAGAGGTTTTTCTTAGACCTTATATTCCAGGCTAGTGTTCTTGTCACTTAAAAAGACCACATCTTACAAATAGATTGATAAACAGGCTAAGAGTGATCAATATTTATAGACGGTGAGTTATGTCAATATTACTGAGCATAGACATCATTTAGTAGTTATTCATAGCATCCAATCATAGAGTAATTATATTTTTAGAATATAGGGAACAAATGCAAATAATGCATATATTCTCTATGTCACAATCTAATCAAAGATGATTAGATAATCGTTAAACAGCACTCAGTTAATCATCTGGTTTATATCTCCCATATCCAGTAAACAACAGTGATTGCTATATATAGTGATTATTTCTAATACACCACATCAAAAAAAATGGGTGGTATACTTGTACCTCACCAAAGATCAGAGCGCTTATTTGGATTATCACTGTGCTTAGTTAACAGTTATATTTAATGACTGACTTAAGGACTGATGCTGGGGTACTGCTGCTCATCTTTTAAGGACTGATATTCATGTTTCACAGGCGATATTTTTGCAGATAGATGCAGCATTTCTGAAATGCATATTTTTCCAATTAATTTGAATATTGACTAACTAAATTGAACATAATTCATCCCATAATATAATCTGCTGACTACTATCATGAGAAGACTAAACAGATTCCTTTGTTATTTTTACCGAGTTTAAATAAATAAATAGCCCACAATTCTGTTTGGTGACAGACATATCCACTGACTCATAAAAGCATTTAACAAAGTCACTGACAATTTTCACATAGTATAGTGAAGGAAGAAAAACAATTAACAAATTACTAATCTTCATCTCAGGTAAAAGTTTCTTCTGTAAACTGATAATTCTTAAGATTCCCTGGCTTTCTAAAAATGTCACTCAAACTATTCCTTGAGTTTAGGGCAGAGCTCAGTGTCAGACCCCGGGTGCACCAGCAGTCCCTACAGGTCCTCAGAGAGCTTCATCCCCACAATTCCCCCTAGGCAGAGCCGTTCCAGTGACACTAATCAGGTTCAGACAAGAGTGAAGGTAACCAAATGAGTCCAAAGTGTTGAGAAAGGTCTGGGGTCAAGCCAGGATGTCAAGTTTGCCAGGCAGGGTCCGTATTTAGGATCAGGGAGGTGTACGGCCAGGCATCTTATTACAAGGTATTAGTTCTTAAGAGGAAATAAATTGTCTATGATAAGACATGATGAACTACAGTGTTCGAAACAAAATCTCTGCATGTTGTAAAGGGTCAGTTTCTTTTTAAGGTCTTGCTTCATAAAGAAATATATAAAGAATATATACAACCAGTACAAATTCCACTTTCTTTTTTATAGTTTTTATATGAATTAGATCTTTTGTCGGAATACTATTTTTTTAAATTCTAGTGCACAAGAATGGAATCAAAATGCCTCTGCTGAAACAGTAGGTCAATTAGCTCACATCCAGGAGTTGCCAGAGCTATATACCAAGGTGCATTTGCACCAAAAGTTCATGTCAGAATTCACTATACCTCTTATATAGATACCTTTAAGCTTTTCTGTCTTTTCATTGTAAACATACAAGGAATTTTCTTCATGAACCAGTAGAATGTTCCTTCCATTGCTCCAGATTATATAACCTAGTGTAGGCTTATGTTATTCATGAAAAAATAGTAAATGTAGGTCTTTATTCTAATCCTAGTTCAGAACTATATTTGGTTTACTCCATGGCAAGTCGAAGGAGCATGAAGTGAAGAAAACAACATACGGCCAACTGTGTAACTAGACATATAAGTAGTTCCTAACCATATAAAAGGGAATCATCTAAAATGACAGCAAAGGGGTATATAGTACAATTTATTCATAACTACAATTTTAGAAAATATTGATCTGAACTCTTTCTAGCATTAGACTATTACGGTTCTGCTTCATTCAAAAGCTGTATCTCTGAGGGATACAGAAGGGAACTGAGTAAAAGTTCATGCTGCGTACACAGGTGAGAAAACAGATCAACATTAAAATTTCATGAGTATAAAGCTACTGCCTTCTTCATTTAATCTCATTTCTCTTCTCTATGAATTAGTGACTCAGAGGTCAGATAGGTGAGCATCGTAGTTTGAAACTGCAAAAATGTCAGCCATAATATTTTCAGTGTTACTGATTCTGAGGGTTGGTAGTTCCACTTCCTGATACTGGCCGGTTGGAGCTAGCCATTGCCTATGGCTTGAGGATGGGACAATGCAAGAGTGTGTGAGACAGTGAATTAAAAAATAGATGCCTCTTTCTGGATACGCGGTTAGTTGGTGGTGTCTCAATTCAATTGCCAATCTTATTTGTCAAAGTATGTGTTTTCACCAGAATTTATGAATTAATTATGATCTAGAGATGGTAGCATATCAGTGTCCTCAAATAAAGCTAAGAAACACAGTACTCAGTAATGTATTTTTAGCAAGATCTAAGGATTTAGCAAGATCTAAAGATCTAAAGATCTAAGATTTACAAAGCAAGATCTAAACTATGAAGCATTCTGACTGAGGAATGCTATCTGATTAATAATTGCATGCACAATAAAAGTTTTTACAGCACAATAAGATTATAAATTGTAATGGTAAACTGAACCTCCAGTTCCATCAGGATCAGACAGGTAGTGCAAAGTCAGAAATTAAGCTGGGTACAACTATGATACAACCCTTTGGGATTTGTTTTATGAAATCAAGAGCCCACAGATTCATTAACACATATACGTACACACATACATGCACATATAAATATATACATACGCACAAACACAGTGTATAGCCATATAATCTTAATAGCTTGTTAAAGCAAAGGTGAGTTTAAAAACATACAGTAAAATAAATATAATTTTATTGCCATTATAATTTTCTATATTGATGTGGAGCAATCAAGAAGCTAATTTGCTTTTATCCTACTCAGTTTTCAGCTGAAAAATTTGTTCTCCCAAACCTGGGTAAAGTAAACTATTTGAAGAACATGCTAGTGTTCTATTTTCCAACATAGCCAAAATCCTTCCTTCCAAAATAGTTTCAGATGATTTTTGCTGTTGCAAAATAATCTGATTTTTAAAGTTTCCTAGATACCTTTAGAACAGCATTTTATTTAAATAAAATAAACAAAATATTAAATAAAATCTGAAGCTTTTAGATGAACATTTCTTTAGTTAAATTTGATTTTTTTCTGTAAATCTGACTGTTTTCACTTTCTATTGTCAAATTACTTCCCAGGGTTAGATTTCTTTCACTTATGCTTCAATGCAAAATATGCTGTTAGGAAAGTCAGAATAAAAATCTGGTTTAATCTGTTCATATGTATGAACATTTTCTATTATTTTTTCCATACCAGAACATTACAAAAGAAAATTTAAGACAGACAGACAGACATAATTTTGTGTAAATATTAGTGAGATTTAAGCACTAATCTGAGTTTGAAAAATTTCTGGAACAACTAAAATTTTGAACAGATGTAGAAAACTCTGTACATGTTTGCTTACAAATGAAAAGAAAATCACAACACTCCCTGGGCCCCCAAAAAAACCCACAACAACCTGCACACATATGCAGATGGCATCTGTTGTAATATTACAAATTGGCGTAAGTAATAAAATATTGAACAAACTATAGGAAATTATAGAAATTGTGGTTCCAAAGAATAGATAATTTACAATTTTTTGAATTTTCTTTGATTTTTTTGGTTTTGAGTCTCAGTCAACTGAGTCATGGTTATCATTAATAAAGAATTAACATTATCTACACAAGGGAATTTTTCTGAAAAAAAGAATAATACAGAAATATTATTTTAATTCACTTAATTTTGGGAAGATTAATATACCATGAAGCCTCTCAGTCTCTCCGGTAATCCTCTAACCTGTACTTGTTATCATTCACTTTTACCTTATTGCACAGTGCTCCTCTCATAAAACCAATCTTCACATTCATTTAGAACAAACTACACAACTGTCAGATAAAATTCACACATTATGTAACAATGCCCAGACATTTCTTGCCATTGTTGCAATTCTCAGATCTGATCGTTTGTTTCAGAATGCAACTCTGTGTACCAGTATACCAACAGTAAACCATTGTGGACATATGTATTATGATTGTAAAGGCAATTTTGTCTTAGAACACAGAAAAGTGACATATTAAAAGATTGGGCTCATACAATAATTAATGTATTAGATATCATATTTAGTATTTTATCCTTACAAAAAGTATTGCCTATGCTTACTGTCTTCTATAATTTATTACTCTTATGGAAATTGCTATAATACTGTTTGTCACTGATAAGGTTATGTTTTACTTCCACTCAGATGATAAACTAATTATTGTATAACTAATATTAAAAAAATAAAGAAGGTTAAGTTTAAATAACTGCTTTCTAAGACAAGCTTTACACTTTATTTCATAAAATATCTATTGATATCTTCATTCTGTTGTGTTATATAGATGCAGAGAAAATCATGAATCAGCATAGCTAACGCTGAACTAGTTTATCACCAAGTACTGCAAGTAAATATTGGTTACATTAGACATAGCATGAAGAAAAATAACTGAAAGAATTTAACATCTCGGTGAAGTTCTGGAATTCTGTGCTTGTGAAACAGCTCATTGGGATGTAATTCATGCCACTTTTGTTTGGCAGATAATTTGTAATGAGAACTGGGACTCTTCAGACTGAATGGCTAGTCGATTTTTAAACTGTAAAGCAAAGCTGAATTAAATGGAATTTTTTTATCCACTAAGTGCTCCCATAGCTTCAGCTACTACCTCTGAGATTTTGAATCTCGTACGTTTCACCACCATGAATCTCTCTACCTAGAATACAACCTTATAGGTTCCCTGCTGTTTCTTCAGATGAAAGGTATCAGACTTAATTTCATGAACTTGCTCCACTCTGTTGACACTGTTATAGTATTTGCTACTGTAATTCACAGTCCTAAAGTCATTCCCAGCTTGACTTCTCTCTACCCAAAACTTTGTTATATCTTGTGTCTGCCAGATTCCTCCCTCTCTGTCCTATGATTTGGTCCACACCCCATGCGTTATATGTTTATGGATATACTTGCCTTCCCAAGTGGCTTACATGCCCCATCTGAAAACATGGGCAGGCTGGGTATTCAACTGTTTGTATTTCTCTGAAAATAAAATGGCATATTTGTGTGCTTCTATAGCTAGAGGAGGGCAAAGATACTTGAGCAAGCTACAGGAGGAGATGAAGAGAGACACTTTTATAATTTTTGCCTGTCTTGCAGACTTGGCTGCTTAAGTCAGTGGCAGATATCTCTGAGGTTTGGATTTGAAATCTACTAGAAGTCCTGTACGAGAAATTAATGCTGTCCCATCATGATGGTACAGCTGTTACAAATCTGTATTTTATAACAGCATGGAAAACACTCAAACCAACACAACAGTTCAGATACTGTACATTTATTTTATATGTGATCCCTGAACAATATGGATTCTGATATCCATCAAAAAAAACTTTAAAAAAAAAGAAATCTTTCTACTGCTTGAATTCATGACTGAGTTAAGCTTTTTCACCATTATAAACATAAAATGTTGACACTTACTTAGGATTTTTAGCTTCATTGAATGCTCAGCAATTGAGGAAATCCACTCCTGTTGAATAGGAACAGGTGACAAAAGGAAAAGTGATCTGTTCTGTAATTACAATGAATTAATTGTTCCTGAAACCATTAGAAACAAATGATTAAGAAATTAAGGAAAAGATAACAGTAGATCGAGACCAGAAAGGAATTGCCGTTGCAGTGACAAAATGTTTTAGTTCTCTGTGACTTAGGGATCAAATCAACAAGGTTTGATACCTGAGCTAGATCAATTCTATATGAGAGTCATGTACAAACACAGAACTGTACAAAATTATGTCATAAATTATCAGTACAAAATAAAACCTAAACAAAACAGAACTCCAAGTCACAAGGACTGAAAATATTTAAACTTTGTGGAAACTTAACCAGAAAAAGAGCTATCCAAAGAATATAATAAATAGTCATTGATATGGGGAATAAAAAACTTTCAAAATTAATATTTAATAAAACAGCAATATTAATATTTAATACAACAGAGACTAGGAGAAAAAAGCAGCAAAGAAATTATAGTCCATTTAGAATATAACTTGAGAACTGTAAAGGAAATAAAATATGAGAAATTCTGAACACCAAAACCTGAAAGTCCTGTATATCTGTATGATGTGAGAAAATTCTTTTAAAATGGTTTTACTGGGGAGCTCCTGAGTCCGTAGTAGTTATAATGCTAATGCAGAGGTCAGTTTGTAAAATTTGCTGGTAAAACATTTATCACTCTCAATTAAGCTAAAGCAATACATGCAAGAAAAAAAAATCTCTAGAACTGTAGTATCCTAGCTGTTAAGTGGAAGGCAATCCATCCTTCCCACTGACAACATCTCTGGTTCTCTTCCCCTGCTCCTGCTGCTGACTAGAGCATTTAAATACCACACAAGAAACTTCTGTGTCATAACATATGATATTAGTAATAAGACATTAAATAACAGGCTGATGATGTAGTCAAGGTTTTTAAGGCTGAAATTTATAGTGATTAAAAGCATCTCTATGAATTTAATTCTGCAAAAATAATGGAAGTAAGGAATATGTTGCTGCACAAGAATTTCTTGTGATGTTACACTATGTGGGAAACAATGCAGAAAAAATTCACTTAAAAAAAAGTAATTAAGAGATACTCACAACTCTTATTTGAAAGTAAATAATGGGATGGCAAAAGAAGTACATTCTCAAAATGGCTGACTTCAGTCTTTTTAAGATACCATATCCCTTTAAGATATTTTTGTTTTTCTTAAAAAGGACAAATATACTTTATAAGGGCAAAAATGTCAAAAATTACAATGTAAGATAAACTGCTGGAAGTGTATATTGTTATTTCCTGGTTTTGTAATCTGAACAGTAACCTGAAACTGATTAGTTAAAGGAGCTAAACAACCTCAAAAATTAAAAGCTCAGCCATCACAGGGATGCTAAACACTATAGGAATGCTTGTATGTTAACAATGACATTCTTCTCCATAAACAAAATTGCAAACTATATGCAAGATTGACAGAATAAAAAGCTGTGCTTTTCAATGAACCTGCAAAATACAACTTGGCCATCCCAGCTGGCCATATTTAAAGATAAATTGTATATTTCTGTAAGGTTGTGATTATTTTTTTGTGCAAATTCATGATTGAATAGTTTTCCACAATTTTCCTTTGTTTTCAACAAACATGAAAAGTTATGAATATGTGCTTGTGGCTATCAAACTGAAAATGAGATCAACTGTTGCTGAAATGAGAATACTTACTCTGGAAAAGGACCAGTCTGTTAGAAGAAAAATGGTGTTACACAGGGTCCATCTATTTCAGAGTCCTAGTTAAGAGTAGAAGAACTGGATTTGTTTCACATGAAATTAAACTGCAAGTGCAATTAATGTGTTCCAAACCGTGATGAGCTTTCAGTTTTAATTTGAGCTAAGGCTACTCCAGAGGAATTCTTCTGCATACGTATATGTGTATATACACATATATATACACATGTGTGTATGTATGTATGCGTACATATTATATACATACACACAGAACATATATATAGTTTGGATGTTTGTCCCCAGCCCCTGTTTCACTCCACGTGTCCACTCCTATTGGGCTAAGGCATGGCATTCATTGTTAAGGTAGGTACAGACAGAAGTATTCAAATAGCTCTCTGAGATCCTGTTACTAAATACCATTCACCAATCTGAATTTCCTTTTTAGCAAGTTTTAATGTCTGGAAAGGAAATGATGTGGAATATTTTTCCTTATACTTTCACATCAAAGCTTAATTATTACCACAGCATTTGCAGCAACAATTATGCTGAGTTTCTGGATGCTTGAAAATATCATATGCTGGTACTGATATTTCATATATAATTTGAATACTCAGTGCAGCTTTAAAAGAAAAGTTGTAGTAAATTAATCAAATAATTAAACATAGTCAGCAAATTATGGGGAGTTCCTTTGATGTCTATATAAAGTCTAGATTCAACCTTAAGTTTATTGAAACACTTATTTTTCTTTGTTTAGATTCAAACTGGACTCTTGCAGGATGACCAAAATGTTGCAGTGTCTTCTGCATTTAAATTGTCTGCTAGTGTATCTTCATGTTGCTTCGACATTTATGTTCTTTTCCATCTGGACTATTTTAGTACAAGGTGATTGTAAATGATATTACTGTCCAAAAAGAAAATCTCCAAAATGTTGATATACTTTCCAATTTTTTCTCAAAAATTTTAAATCTGTCTTTCACCTGTGTTCTAAACAGGCCCTGCCAGTCCTCCAGCTTCCCCATGGATGGCTTTACATCTTCCTGCAAAAAAATATGAGTTGTTCCACCCTTCTTTATTCAAGAAGACAATAAATCCTTGAGCCTCAACAAAAAAGTGTGTTGTTATTCTAAGAAAACAAAGTAAACCAAAACTCTTATCGCAATCCTAAAGGCACCTCAAAGCTCTTTTATGAGGCCAAGAAGGAAGGAAAGAAACTTGTCATTTTTTAAAATGCATTGAGAAGAGAGATAGAGAAAATATTTTCATGCATCAAACTGAATCAGTTGATTTTTACAGCAAAATAAATATGAAAGTGAGAGCATCAATGGGGAAAATGGCAGTGATCCACACATGCCAGGACACAAGGTCAGAGAAAAACTTCAGATCAGTCTCCGTAATATATATGGACAAACTACTCAGTGGGGGAATGAAATTGGAAAAGTTATCTTCCTGGGTGTGACATTGAGGCTAAAAGCTTTGGAAGATAAGCGAAGGTAGGTAAACAAGATTAAAGTCTGTAGTTCTGGTTGTGCAAAAACAATTTACTAGTGTGAATTACAACCTACAAATTACATTTTACTAAAGCAGAATGTTCAGCAATTAAACAATTTAGTAAAAGATAAAAATTCAGAAGCAAGAAAGTTTACTATGTTTTTGTTCACGAGTAAATGAAAGAATTGCACTTAGTCCTAAATAAATTTTACTGATTTCTAATAGACCAATATATTTTAATTTTCAGGGCTTTAAAACAGTTCTAGGTCTTACAAATAGGATAAATAGTAGGGGGTTTTGGAAATACTTAAGCAGTTGATACTTACCAGAAATTTCATCCCATTGTTCTGTAGCTGAGTCCTTATGTATCTGGAAATAGGTCACAAAAGAATTGGTCCAATCCTGGACCAATGAGGTCCTCCTGCCGCTTGAAACACTTTCACAAGGGAACCCTAACTGAAATACATTAATCCTTTAGAAGATCTGCAGTCTTATTGAGTTTGTTGCCAGCCTGTAGGCATAAGCCATACATTTCTATCTATAGTGTCTCTTATGAAGTTCCGTAGATTTTATAGGATTCTAAGATAAGTAGAAAAATTTGAGATTGAGTTCAAATTGAGATCTTGCTCAAAGATCAAAACAATTTCACTGTGCATTAGGGAAAGAAAATTTCAGGAATATGTACAATTAAAACCTCACTGGAATGACAAACAGTTTATTCTATTTTATCCTCTCAGAAATTTGAGTTCTGGTTTATACATAGCTTCTTTTTAAACCTTATGTGTGTATAGAAACCAGGAAGCTCATCAGGACTGACAGAAATTACTCCTTCACACCCTTCCGCCCCCCAAACCAAGTTCAATATTTCTTCTTTTTAAAAAAAAAAAAACATAATTTTTATTTCTCCACTTTTTTTTTTAATTATTATTTTAATTTTACCACTACTTAGTGCAATGTAATTATGAAGTTACTTGGGTTATGTGAATTGCCATCCTGAGTCATTCTGGATTATAATGACCTTGGATACAAAAGTATTTGTCACACAAATCTCTGCAGAGTCAAGTCTTTTGCTATTCACCTACTGTTTCTTTGGTGGACTTGTAAGAATCTAGTAATGCTTTTGAGAGTCACAGGCATATATAGAATAGGAAGAACTTCTTGAAAAGCTGGAAGATCCTTACAGAAATTTGGAACGGATGAAATGAAAAATAATTTCTCCCAGGAAAGCTTGCATTCATACTATCCACACTTTTATTCCTCATATTCACAGAAATATCACCTATCATCACACTATCCCATAGACAATAAAGTCTTTCAAGAATAATCCAAGTTAGCTGTTGAGTTATCTATTCAAAAAAGTACTATGGTGTTTTAAGTATACCACTTCTGTGGAATTTCCTGCTAAGGCAAACTTAATCTAATACCCATCAACCAATATTTACTGCTAAAGAGCCATGCCTCATTTGTACCTTCTTATCATGTGAATTAAAACTGAATAAGAACACTATCTATGGAGTTTTGGAATGTGTTACATATACCATAACAAAGCAACAGTGGATACAGGAATTTACAATTCTGTTTTAACTATTTCTTCACTTACATAAGTTTCTGTAAGTAGTTTGCAATCAAAACAATTGCAGTGCACTGTTTGTCAGTTGAAAATTCTCATATAGACATAAGAATATAGACACTTCTTTTATTAACAGTGTATCGAGTATTAGGGTAAATAGGAAAAGTTATTATTCATAGGAAGTTCAATGAAAATAAGCAGTTTATGATATAATCTATTTACCCTAATATATCATAAACTGCTTTGACCATTATATTTACAGCTATAGAGGTAATTTTATAGATTTTTTTTTAAAGATAGCATTAATTGTTGCCACATTATGGTACATCAATGTTGAAATTAAAGCCGTATCTGTATGCAATTAATGTAAATATATTTGCTTTTGTTATAGAAAACAAATAACACATTACACTTTAAACCGTACATTTTAGGGATCAACCAAAGTTATGACAAAATTCTTAAGACAATCATAAAGTAACAAAGCCTGTGAAGCAGTGAAACTGTCCAATCTACAGTATAGTTAAATAATATTGACAGAAACACCAGTGCAACAGAGCTGTCAAAAATCACTGTCGTAAGCAGATGGATTAGGGATTTAACAGGTATGGAATATGTTCCAAATAGAAACACCAATTTATCAGATTCTGACAACACTGAGTCTGCAGAAAACACTACGAGGGTGGGCAGCCAAGACCCAAAATGAGAGGAAATAAGAAGCAGAGGAAAGCACTGAGAGGGAGGAGAAAAACAGAGAAAAAATTCTTTGTGCTAGAGTAAGGTCCAGTTAAATACTAGTTAGTTCAGAAAATCATTAGGAAATAACTATTAACACAGACAAATATGAGAAAAGGAAAATTCTTTTCTGTCACCAAGAAGATGTCTCTCTTCCAGGATAATACATGTTAATAAAGCAAATTTTATTTCCATTTAAGCTTGTTTTTTTAAAAAATCAATTCCATGTGCATGCTAGCATAAATTTAGCATGTTTCACTGGGAAATTCATCTCTGAAAAACAACTGGCTATTCAGGAGTTTATAAGAAATATAAAGTTTTGACAGTTGGTCTGCAAGGAGATCCAGCTGGAAGCAATTTGAAACTCCCCATTATTTAGGGTTACATTATCTTTAATTGTTACTAAGACATCCTACACAAGAGGAATCAGTGCTACAACACTTTGAAACCCATCCATTGAATTGGGTCTGTCTTATCTTTAAACTAAATTTTTTTACTGGAATTAATTATATATGCATATTTTTAAGGTGAAATATTGTATGGAGATATTTTATTTCAACAAATTTTGCTTTTTAAAAAAATCAAGTGTTTTGATCAGGGCTACAAGAAACCGTTTCTCCACCACTGTCTGATAGGTACATGCTAATATGTAGACAATCAAGATTAAATATATTGCATTACTTGAAGAAGCGTGCTCTAAAATGGGAAACTTTCTTGAATCAGGCAGAGGAATTCCAGCATTCTTCTCTAGTGAATCAGGATACTTTTCAGAAGTAAACAGAATTTTCACACCTTTTCACAGTAAAATATTTAGCAATTTTCTGTATCTTTGAAAACATGCACAATTTTTTTAAAAACGTGTTTATTGGTGTGTGGAAGAAGTTTGCATGAAAGATTTTGCTGTCTTTTTCTTATATTTAGATTTTAATGACTAAGTAGTATAATGCCTAGTGTCAACAGGGAGACGGATGGAGGCCTTTTCTGTTTCTGAATTTACAGTATTACCAATACCTGTGAGTGTCCTGGTTTCAGCTGGGATAGAGTTAATTTTCTTCCTAGTAGTTGGTATAGTGCTGTGTTTTGGATTTAGGATGAGAATAATGTTGATAACACACTGATATTTCAGTTGGTGTTAAGTAGTGTTTATGCTAGTCAAGGACTTTTCAGCTCCCCATGCTCTGCCAGTGAGGAGGTGCACAAGAAGCTGGGAAGGACCATAGCCGGGACAGCTGACCCGAACTGGCCGACAGAGTATTCCATACCATATGACATCATGCTCAGTATATAAGCTGAGGGGAGTTGGCTGGGAGGCAGTGACCACTGCTTGGGGATGGGCTCGGCATTGGTTGGCAAGTGGTGAGCAATTACATTGTGCATCACTTGCTTTGTATACTCTTTTATTATTTTATTATTATTATTATTACTACTATTTTACTTTATTTTATTTCAGTTATTAATCTCTCTTTTTCTCAACCCACTAGTTTTCTCACTTTTACTCTTCTGATTTTCTTCCCCCATCCCACCAGAGGTGGGGGGAGTGAGCGAGCGGCTGTATGGTGTTTATTGCTGTCTAGGGTTAAACCACAACAGTACCTCCAGAATGTGAGAAGCGTCATGCCTTGGCAAAGTAACAATTAAACACTATAATCAGCATAATCTGAAGTGGGCAGAACACAGCAAAAACTATCCTTGTTCCCTCAGGCCTTAGTTATGGTGGCACTGAAGAATGGACAGCTCTTTTTAGATTGCTTTCCTCAATACTTGCCTTTGCCACTCCAAGCCTGGAACAGAATAGATGCTATCTAAAATGGAAGAACTTGAAGAAAAGGAAAAAGCCAGAGGTCACCAATGTAGGCAGTAGATAGATTAAATAACACTTCTCTGAGTGTAACTGAAGACTGAGTAATCAGTGCATCAGATTAAACAAACTGAATGAGTTGTCCAAGGACTGGTGAAAGACCTGATTAAGCCAGGCTATAGCCAAGGACTCTGCACAAGAAGTCTGTCTAGTGTTGCATTTGATGGATGAAAAAGAGAGGAAACGAAAAAGACTGTTATGGAAAAAAGGGTTAGTGATGAGCATCTGTGCATATATCATCGATTATACTGCAGGTGTTTCTAAAAGGCAGATTCCTGCTCATAGCCTATGTTTGTGAGACACAAAGACCTAAATTATGCAGCACTCATTCCAAATCCATTAAGGGTGGAATAAGGCTTCAAGTTATATCAATAATCCATGTCAATGTTTACATAATTTTACATCAATTGTTAGGAGTCTGCACTTAAAAAGGGCAAAATGAGAATCTAAAATTACAGTAAAATTGGTAAAGAAATAAGCAGGGTCTGGTCAATCAAATCTACAAGGCAAATTAGAGAAAGCAGATCTAAAGATCCTTCCTGACAGGGATTTAACTGGAAGTTGAAAACAAAGTGTATGTCATACTAAAGAACAAGGCTCAAAATAGGTAATAATTTTAAATGGTTTATTCCATTATGGGACTGAAAAAGGAAGTGTCACCCCATTGGCCACCTCATTGCAGGTGGATTCTTGAACTACTGTATAAAACCAACACAGGTAAATGGCAGAAGATATTTGAATGAAGAAACATGAGATGAGTTGGTGATGTCATGAAAAATGTCAGCCAGGAACACTGGGTTGAAAAAGGAAGGGAAGAAAACATCTGTTTAAACAAAGTATGAGATCCTCACAGAACACAAGTGCATACCCATATCCTCTGCAACTCAGACTTGAAACACTTATTGTGGCTGGTGGTTCAGTGCTGAAGAGGAAGAAATTAAAAATGTAGAGGATAACTTATTAAAATTATCAATATAGTCAGAGTGATACTACATTTTACTTCAGAAAAAAACATTTAGATTAAACTTTATTAGATAACATAAAAAATAAAGTGAGTTCTGCTAATTCCTGCTGGTTTGCACTTTGCACAGTTATTTACATTACAAATATTCTAGTTTACTGGGAAAAGGGTATGTCTGATGCTAACATCTCTTTTCCTTTCTTTACCCACTCCTTTCACAAGGCTGTTCCACTCTGAAGAGCTAATAGGCAGCTGACCAGGTTAATGAAATCAACTTCAGTGTTGGAACTCTGTGTTAAGTAGTCTCTCCTTTCTGAAGGATGCAAGAAGAATTCTGACAGAGTGGCAATGAGTTCACCAGCTCTTTTTACTACTCTGAAACCTTCCTCTGAAAGTTCTGAAGCAAAAACACTTTTAAAAATCTTGCCTGCTCTAGTCCCTGAAATATTAGGCTGCTACTTCATGTAGGTAAATATCTGTATGTGTTTATCTCTAAATTGCATCCTTTCAGTTAAAAAGGGGTTGGTTGTTTTTCTAATAACTGCCTCCTATTTGTTATAAAGAAAGATGATCTAGAATTGGGACCCCATCTTCATCTATCAGCACCTAGAAACTGGAAAGCCCCAAGGAGCCTATCCTGCATGAAAATACAGAATTTCTCTGAAAAAAACTTTTTTTTTCCCCCCCTTCAGTAATGTTGCTTAGGTTTTTGGCTGGTTTTGTTTGGTTTTTTTCCCCAGAAAAAAATATTCTTCTTTCTGCTTTGTTAGTTAAATTACCTTCATGACATTCATGTGACTTTGGATACTTCAGAAATAAACAGCAGATAGCAAAACAAAAGAAATAATTGAAATTAAATTCCAGTGGGCAAAAGCATGAAAACTTAAGAGAATTTGTGCATTTAATATGGAAGATGTGGTTGTGAGACTCCTTTTATTTTATTTCTTGAAGTGAAAGAGGAATCACTTTTACCAGTGAAGCACACTTTGCATTCTAAAAGAAAACACATGTGAATATCTTTCCTTCTTCCTCACTACTTGCAGAATGGGCGATATATTTGAACAATTAAGAATACAGACCAACTAAAGCAAAATCAGGTGCATTTCATACCTGTAAACATGCAAAATAATCAAAACTTGTGGAAAAGGACTTTTTTAGAAGTTTGACACAAGCACAGAAAATATCCATTTGTGAAGTGACATGATAAATTGACTAAGGTTTTTACAGTTCAATAGATATTTTATTGTGCATCTGTTCTTTTCATCTGATCTGCTTTGTTCTTTCTGAAGCTGCAACACTGAAAAAGGAGCCCTTGTAATTAGTTATTGAGTTGAATGCCAGGAGCTCTTACAATTTAACCTCAAGGTTAGTGAGGAAACTAATATATCACTTATTTTGCCTGGCTTCTTTGTATCGTCTTCTGTTAATAGGACCCAAGATATAACCAAATAAGCATAATCGTATCAACAAAACATGCTGCATACTGCATAAACATGCTACAAACTGATCACCCTTATGAACACATCCAGAGGGGTTTCATAGCCCTAGCAGCATTTTTCAGAGATACTCACAAGAATGAATTAAGGGGGAAGAACCCTCCCTAAGACAGTGTGTCTCCTGCTGTCCTCATGCACAGATGCTTGACAAGCCAGAGCTTTAATTGTTCTGGAGTTTTGTGGAAAGATCCAGCAGTTTTAATAGAATGTGTTGAAAAGTAAAGCTCAGTGGAGTCCTGTCCAAGTAGAATCACATGGCAACTAACTCCTTTTTTTTTTAAACCCTGCTTAGTTGCTCCACAAAAGGTCACTTGTGATCTCACAATAAAATTTGCTTTTGGAATTCAGAAGGATAAATTGTATAAAAAGTATAAAGTAATCAAACAGACTATACAAAAATCTCAGGGCACAGAGGCATATTGTGACATTGATGGGCTCCTCTCCAGGTTCCGGTAGGTCATCTTCAAGCTGGCACCAGTGAATATTTAAAAGTAAGTTACATTTTATGGTCATGAGAGATAAGATGACAAGATGGGTTTTATGAGGGAAAAAAATTAAAATAATTAAAACAAAGGAACTTCAGCACATAGCAATGCTACTAACTCTTCCTCATTGGAAAAAAGAATAATCTTGCTTCAGGTCAATGAGCTTGAATTCTTAAGTAAAGCATACAATTAGATTTATCTTTTGCTATGTTTCTTTTATCCCTTTAATAGACAATAGCATGTCAACTCTGGACAGCTGGTGGAGTTACAGGATTCACATAAATGCTTCCGAGGTTGCAACTTGGCTACAACAGAAGAACATGACAAGAAAAATAAATGAATATAGGGAATGCATAACACTATTTCTGTGAAGTCTAACATAGTTTTCAGAACTTTTTTTCTTCAGAATACAATGGGACCTTGAAACATAATTTTACAGCATATGGTTGCAAAATTTATTTGACAAACTTTTTAATTAAGAAATGTGAATATTTATGCTTTTGGTAGTGCTTCTTGCAAGTTGGTAATCAGTTGGAATTTATTGGTGCTGTACCATTATTCAAGCTAATGGTCTTCAGTTTTCATGGATTTATGTTGATTGTTGACTCATCAAAGTGGATCTGTCCCATTAGAACTAAATGAAAGACAGTGCAATTAGAGCTACTGCTAAATTAAATTGAGAGTTCTTTGTTCTCTCTTCCTTCTTGAACTGTCAAGTATCTCTTCTCTGAATTGCTTTTGTGAGGAGCTCACAGTAGAAGGGCTCAAGAAACAACTTAGAATTAATAGTTAAGCTACAGCGTTGGGAAAAGAAAAGATAAGTTTAAACATATAAAAATAAACTTGTTTTTCCTGAATCAGTATTATTCATGTTGCATCAAAGGTATCTGGATGCAAAAAGGAATGGGAGGTGGTTAATACCAAAAACAAAAATCAAAGATGGAAGTTCAATCACTGGAAAATCATTTTACTGTCTGGTTTGTACCCCAGACCTCTGAATGAAATGGGCACAAATGGATATAAAATATTTTTTATTGCATATTTTAACATAGGAAGTATATTCAGATAATGCAGTAGTGAATTTAGCATGACAACTTACGCAGAACAGAACCACGTAATTTCTTATATCAGCTATAACATTGATTTGATATCATTCTGAAAAATCTTTATGTGATGTTTCTTGTATGAGTGTATACATCTTCAGACAAAAACTGTGTCCCATTTACTTATCTGTGATTCATTCCCTTCTGTCCACGAAAATATTGAAGCCACTCATTTAATATTATATAAAAACAAAATTGATTTGAGGTCACTTTTCATTCTATTTTAAACATTTAAATTAATTCAAAATCTAGAGAAACCGTTTCAGTTTTAGATAGAACAAGTGGCTTTTCTTAATCAATTTCTGTTACTTTCTGTTTCACCCCAAGCTTAGGGAAAAAAATCTTTTTAAGTAGTGCTGGAAACATTTTGTTGTTGTTTTGAGACCCTCCAGTGAACTGAAAAATCCATTATTTGCTCAGCACTTCCCTTCAGCTTTGTTTTTTTGCACAAGTATTTGTATCGGCTGCTAAGCAGAGACCACAGGAGGGCAGGAAGTTAGGATTCTTTTCAGCTTGGTCTTATGACAGCTTAAAATCAACTGCCACTGCTTTAGGCTCAAGTTCTTGAAAGGGAGTCATGTCTGATGTGTTGGAGAATTAAGAAAGCTGGCAACCTTCCCTGATAATTACACTAGTTAAAGCTCTCCCACATATTTTTACGCTGTTAGTCTCCAACCAAAAGTTTCTTATTCTCTCAGAATTCATCATTTCATTGGAGATTTTGAGTACTGACACATAATATTGACAAGAAACCAAAAGCTGTACCCCATAATAGCATTTAAAATGTTGTCTGCCTCGCTGTCTTGTTTCATATATCATTAGATCATCTTTCAGGGGTCTACCAGGAAGGAAAGAAAAAAAGAGAATATTATATGCAGTCTTAAGGCACAGGTTTTCAGAGAAAAATAAATTTAGATGGAAAAAAAGGGAAATACAGTGAGATGGAATTAAACAGTGTTACATAATGCTAGAAAACTGCAATGTGGAAGTTAATACTGCAGGTGCAAGTACACAAAGAGAGAGAGAAAATGTAGGTATGATAAGCTAGCAATTCTGAAGAAATGTTAATAACAAAGGAAGAGAATACCTGCAACTATACATACAGCATATTCATTTAGCTGTAGCTTGGGGTAACACAGCCTCCTTTTTTTATCAATTTTGTTGGTTAATTATGCCGAAGTGACTGCCTAAATACTATGAATGTAAAGCATGTACAAGTATAACCCACTTACTAATCATCCATTACTCTGATACTGTCAAGTCTTAATTTAAAATTCTGGATAGAGAAAAAAAACCTCTTTCTAAATTAGGTCTAACTTATTTGTGGCTGCTAAACTTTTATCATCGTGGTTTTTTCTGCTGCTAAACTTTTATCATCATCTTTTTTCCATCAGGCATCTTTAACTTGATAGCACATTGGAAAAGAACAAGAGAAGGTAGAATATTATTTAGTTCATGCTGCCATATACCTATGGATGTGCTTATTTACTATGCAAACAAACCACTAGTGATATGACAATGATTTTTTAGTAACCTTTGCTGTTAGTACTTTCCCACCACAGCGTGTCTTTTCTATGTACAAGCTGACACTTACATTTTCCTCTTGAATTCAAGTCATAATCTGAATCTCTGACAATATGTGCATCCGGATTGTGGATAGATTTGGCAAGAAATAGACAGATACAAATTAAGCAACCTTTCATTTCTCAAAGAACTGTTCATGTTTCTCAACTGGGAAAGAGAAAATGTTTATGTCACTTGAATGGATATCCTTCAAAAAAATACAGTTTTAGAAAATAAATGCGGCACTGTGTAGGGATTATCAGCTACACATATGTATGTTAATCTGCATTGTGATACATGTGTATGCCACTGAATATGATATGTGCTATAAGAAGCCCTAATCTGTAAGTGAGAGATTGCAGTGTATGGCTTTTCTACGTCTAGTAACATTTTATACTCTGATGTCTTACTGAAATACCTAATTAATTCAGCCTATTCTAATAAGTCTCAGTGAATTTAGTGGAACTTCTGACATGAAAAAAAAGCAGTTGCACATGTGCAGGAATAAGGGTGTATAAATGATTTTTCTCTCTGTCAGCACAGTTCATTGAAGTTTTGAAGGCAGAATATACTAGCAGTCTATACAGGTTCACAAATCCTGGGTAAAATACTCTATTTGCTAGTGAATTTTATAGGTTGTCTTTGTGTTTCAATGCTAATATTATCCACACTAGATTAGAGTAAGCTGCCATCAATACGATAGAAGATACAATAATCACTCCTTCATTTTTCTTGATATGTCTTAATCAGAAGCAGGCTGAAATGGTTGTCGGACTTACCAATAAATCAAAAAGACATGATTTATTACTGGAGTATTTTTTATTTCAAAAGTTTTTTAAAAAATGTAAACAAAGTGATTCCACTGTCACTCATTTATAAAATCTTCGGACACCACTCAGGAAACTATAAACATGACCCATTATTTATAGACCAGTGATAATTTTGTATTAGTGATAATTCCATTAGTGATAGTGATTACTTTATACTGAACACCTGGCTGGATTCTTGGAAATTCTATCCAGAAGATGCAAGCACCCTATAGCAGCTTCATATAACAGCTGTTAATCAGAAGAAAACCAAACAGATATAAAATGGAAAAGTATATTTTAAAACATGTGAATTATTCAAAGCCTTAAAAGAGACAGTGACTTACCAGCCAAAAATGAGTTTATAGCGTGATGCAGTGGTTGAAAAGAAAGTCAGTACATGAAACTGTAAACTCAAGTAGGGCAGTACAACTGAGACAACACATTTGTGGCACTGGTTTCTAAAGCAGTGGTGAAACAATTGAGAAGTGTGCTAAGAATAGTGCACTACCTCTACAGTCTGCCTCATGATAAAAGTCTAAGGAGGCTGAATTAGAGCCTAATGTTTTACTACTCTGCAGTGACAGCACTAAATAGATTACTTTCTTGTTAATTCAGCACTCCAGCACAATTTTGTCATTAGACTGAACTGCTTTTGGGAAGAGGTTTCAAATTCCACCTAGGGTATTTCACATGCACATCACAAATTACACATCTTTTCTTTTATCATACTGCTCACTGTGGCTTTTTTACCATTAATCAGTATGATCAACAAAAATGAGAAGGCTAAATTGGTAATAAAAAAGTTTATATCATCATAATCAATTTTTCATGCAAATCTTCAGCTTTGCATTCAGTAGGAAGCTAAGGAGATACATGGAAGGTGGTCAATAATTTTGATAAAACTATGATTTATGCATTCCCAGTAACTGAGATTTTTTTTTTTTTAACAAATGTATATTTTAACTCCAAAAAGGGATCAAACACAACTAAATTACAAATAAAATACAAAAGTTAAAAAAATTTCTTCTACTTTGAGGGTTATTAAGTACTGGAACATCTTACCCAGAACACGCTGCAGAATTTACACTGGTAAACATTTATACACAGATCAGATATTGTACAAAAAGTAAGGGCATGATGCTGTAATTAATTGGTGCACATCTATGACTAGCTTGTGTTATGTAATAGACATGCATGATTTTCTTTTTTGGCCTTAAAAATTTGTGAATCTATCAAAACATAATTAGAGAGACTGCTGCAAAGTAACAGTTGTCAGATATTTGACCACAGAACTGTACACCACTTCCAGAGAAATCAATGAAAGTTGTGATTTACATGGAAAAAACAATGTAAGAATGTTATCATAGAAGAAAAGATCTGGTTTAAAAGACTGAGGCTGTGAGTACAGTACAAAGAGCATGAATGATAACATCATCCATAGGAAGTAAATCTGAGCGGTGATTTAATCAAGGGCACCCACCAGGGTATTTCACATATTCTAATCTTGTTTTGTTTCATTTCTTAAAGACAGTGAAAGTGTGTATCAGGTCATGCTACTCACAGTGTTATTAGCTATGAAACTATGCAAATGAAACTTCAGCAGAAAAGGAACATAAAATATATATGTATATATTACATTTAACTCCTGTACATTTTGCTTCACTTGGTATACATCTACATAGCACACCGCCATGAAATGACAGTGGTGTAGTTTTAAACACTGGTTCCACAGAAATCTGGTTTTGATATGATCTTGGGTTAATTTACCTTTATTAACAGAAAGCAGCATGCATTTTCCTTAAACACATTTCTGTCTGCCAGCTCCCTTTGGAAACCAGGGAAGGGAGGCACAGGGTAGCTCTTAAAAGACTGAATTGATACACTGAACACTTGAACTTTTAATATTGAGAATACAGATAGTGGAATCATTAATCCACCTTACTAAAGCTAATTTTCTAAACTTTCCTTTGTTAGTTAGGCTCCAGGATCAATATTTACATATTTTTGTTTGATAGACTTAATTTTCAGAAATTCTGAGTCTGTAAAACCCCATTAAAGCTAATGAAATACAGTTTTAAAACCAATAACTGATTAGAAATTTTTCAAGAACTTTTGTATCCACTTGCTCCATGGAAATTTACTCCATTACATAAAACACCCACTTCAAAAGAACAGCATCAAGAGATGACTGAGGATATCTTTTGAAATTCCTTAGAAAGCTTAGGGTTTACAGCCTTTATGGCCAACTTTTTCAATTTAAGTGAGCAGATGTGCACAAAGAAATACATATTGTTCATTCATATTCTAATCTCAAAAGTAAACTGATAGTTTCTACTGAAGTTATAAGCCCCTTCTAAATAACTCAGAGTAAAATTCCAGTCAGTCCACCATAAATTCTACAGTCTCACCTGCTGGATAGCTAATTTGGTCTCTTTAGTTCCTTTTAGTCCTGCTGTCAAGCATAAAATTTAACATGCTAAATTAAACTAAAAAGCAAGTTATTAGTCCTGAACTCAGAAACAAGCAGTGCAGAAAGATGATGCAGAGATTTACTAGCATGAAATCAGTTTATTTAATGAAAATATAAAATTAACAGGGTTTAGCCATCTTTAATTCTTAGTAAGTCAGGTATATTGTTATTGCAATATATCAAATATATATGTATATAAGCCAAATATTGTTATTGTTCTAATGTGATTAGAATATTATTTCATATGCAACAGTGTTTTATTAAACAGTTATTCTAAGAGTATATATTTTAATCTGCTTTAAAAAGGTGTTTGATGGTAGTAGAAAAAGCCAGTGCATTTCTGCTACAATTTTTATTTTATTCTATAGACCTACGCTTTTCCAATAAAGCAATTTACTCTTTACTTGAGTGTTTTTCCTTATTACAGTTTTATATCTGCAATTCCTCTAGGAGGAAAAACAAACCTTGATTACAAGGAAAAAGCTGCAGGTCAAAAGGCAACATCACCAACATGTTTAGCATGTAAATCTCAGCATTTCAGGGAAAGCTTTGTTAATTCTGGCAGCCAGTCATTCAAAGCAGAGCTGCACAATGCTCAAGATAACCATATGCCTTATTTTCTGTGAAGGGAACATAATGTTATAGGTTTCTTTTTTCCAATTGTGTGTGGATTTTTGTTCCTTTTTTGTGGAAACGAGTGTATTTACAACATCACATTGGGTATCTCCTAATGCCAGATCTCATTCATAACAACGTCCCAGGAGATGTCTCTTCTTTTGTTCTTTCTCTTTATAACCATTTTATTAAATACCATCCTTGTGAACTTTCCCTTTCTAGCAACATCTAGGCTTTCTCCAGATCTTCTGGACACTCTCCCATTTGTTTCTCTCCCAGCTGGAACTGACTCATAAGTACTATAGCACATGTAATTCTCACATCCAAAATATATCTCATTATGGCTTTTGCATCTGTTTCGTTCCTCCCTCATTTCCCTGTCCTAAAGTACAAAAAATCTCGGAAGTTATCAGTTATACTGAACAATTCAAACGTTTGTTCTTCCACTTCACTTTTTTTTTATATATTCAAATATGTACAGATATTTAAATATGAATACATTGAATGTATATATACATCTTTTGAGGAATCAACTAAGTTAAGCTGTATAATGTTGTAGGTAGCTTGGGATGGGTATCTTACTGATTTTCACCTTATGTAGCCAACTACATCTATGTGCAGTGACTGCAAAGTGGTGAAAATGACTACGTTTCTGATTTAATGAGGTTTTACATCCTCTTTGCTCTGATGTAAGTAAATAAAGCAGATCACAATGAAAAATAGGACATCTGATGTGGGACCTAACGTACAGATCAGTTAGCAATGGAAGAGGGTGACATAGGGACATAGGCAAAACTGAGATGTGGAAAGTGGGAGGAAGCCATATCCTAGTATAGTATGAGAAGTTGTACTACAGCAACTGTCATGAAAATTTCCTAGAACTATTTCTGAATGGCTGCGTTTTTTGATCCATCATTTTATAGTATTCTCTTCTTAAAATGTCACATTTTATTGGTCTCTAACTTGCTTATTAATTTAGACTGATGTTGAGTGCCCACCAGGCTCAGCTGTGGCCTGAATAACAACAGATGTTAAGGCAGAAATGTGAGTATACACATTGTGTGTCAATGGGACTCTCAAAGTTCTTTGGGAGGGTGCTGTTTGGGAAGGGGTTCACCCAAAACTCAGCATGTTAAAGAAGATGATGACCATCAATCAGATTAAACAGTAGCCAGGGAATCACAAAGAGACATTTGAAACAAAGGATTCAGCTTGAAAAGAGGTATAAAAGAAGCATGAATATTTTTTAACAGTGGGGAGAGACCTTGGAGTGGAAGCAGCAGCACTTGCTGCTCCCCACCGGCATTGCAACCTGTCAATTGGTGTGAAGTGGCTGCCCTAGGTTCTGGAGTAGCAAGGTGGAGTGCAGCACACAGAGACCCACAGTCAGGGTGTGTGAACCTGAACTTGTGGGGTGCTTTCTCACTGGTGTGGGGATCAATGAGGTGTTGGGAGATGCACAGGTCTGCCCAAAGCTGGACTACCCACAGAAGGGGTGTGCAAGTAAGGGAGAGCGCACCCAGGAGAGTAGGTGCACTTGTAACTTTGTCTGTACGTGTGTGTGTGACAAAAACATTTCAGGATTAGTAATACAAGGGTGTTGAGAAATTTGTGGGTAAATATTAACATTTCAGAAAAGCCCAATAAGTGATTTTTCTTTTGAATTGCAGGTATTGATCTTGAATTTATAGTTCACTGATTGTTGATTAATTACGTGTCATTAGTAAATCAATAAGCCACTTAGTCCTGGTTCAGTTTAAACTATCTGAACTAAGCAATACTGAAAAACAATACACTCTGCCAAGTCCAGATAACTTAGACTAGCCAAACAGACCACATCAGGCTTCCAGCCTGTTACACACTCGCCACCTTGTTGTGGGCAAAAAGGGAAACGTGCTGTACATGTGGAGAAAAGAATCTGCTGTTAGTTCAACTACTGCTTTTGTATCCTGATAAAGATATAACAAACATTTTTTGTTCAGTTATATTACTAATGCTCATTGTTTATATTAATACAGAAATGTCTCAGTAATACCCTTAAAATTATTGTACAGGAAAAATTTAGAATATCTATCCTTTTTCTGCGGCATTATATTCACCCTTCCAATGTGCCCCTGTGCCCTCAGGTCAATAGCACCAGTCTGTCTCAAGAAGAACAGAGCTGGGGGAGGTTGTGATGTATCATGAGCATCCTGAGGTCTTCCCCAAGAGAAGTACAATGGTTGTGGTGGTGGAGATCCCTTCCTGTTCACACTTGGATATTTTTGAGCCTATTTTTATGTGTTTTCTTACCCTGCTCTGCTTCCTTCACACTAGTTTCTGTCCCCTGCCTAGAAGGTGCACCACAGTCTTCCCCTGCTCAGGGAACGTCTTGCAGTGACTTCTCCAGCCTTTCCCATCCATGGCCATTACAGGCGTTCAGCTCAGGCCAGGCAATTGTCCTGTGACCACCAGGTCATTGTTGGTGCAAGCTGGCGTCAGCTCAGACCCAGGCAACCCCGGGGAAGTGCTGAGCCCTGTCCTGGCACCCCAATGCAATGGTGGCTTTTTAGTCGTAATGGCAGATATCATATTAGTGGACCACCATAGAAAGGAGAAAACTGATCAGCTCCTCCATTGATTTAATTTTTTCTTTAACAAAATGGTGTGATTTGGTGAAGATGATAGTCTTTATCTAATTTTGTTGTGCTATTCTGCTAGAAGTTGCAGAAAAATATTCCTTATCCCAAATTAACTTTGATATTTACAATGTGTGAAGCTTCTCAGCAAAATGGAAACAAATCCCTTTAGAAGTTTCCTTTCAAACAGGACACAGGGTCATGAGAATGAATAACAGTGTAAGAGTTAGAATATCAACAATCACTTCCTTGGTGCCCTAATTCCAAGCTATGTTTTCTTTTATATGGGCTTCTTGTGAAATTTTAAGGTAAGAAATTTGGAAAATGGAAAATATTTTCTTAATATTCTATTGGATACATTATAACAGAAAATTACAATTTCAGTAGATCAGTATTTTATGATGAAAAACAATATTTTCATGAAAAATTATTTGCAAGTTATAGTAAAACTTTTCATATATTCATAGGGAACCTTTATGAAGGCACATGCTAACAGAACAAGTGCCAAACTTAGAATTTAGTCTGAAGTGCTAAAAATAAGATTGTCATTTTTATACTCTTTGATGTTCAAATCTTTCAGCTTACTTATCACCTCTTTCATTTGTTCAATATCTGATCACTTACGCCCAAAATGGACAAAAAAATAGCCAGAGAGCAAGTGATTATAAAAGAATGCCAGATGTAAGCAAGCAGATAATGTTTAAAAGGAATAGCTATCACTTTATTTTAAGTTGAAAGAAACATTTTTATTAATATTTGTGACCATGACTGAAGCCCAAACTAGCACTAAGATTTGAAATTTCTACATGAAGTTTATACCTCGTATAGGATAAATCTTGGTGTTCTATATTAGCTTTCTTGAATCAGGATCTGTTAACTGTTGTTTTCACAAGAATGTTGCTTTCAAAATACCATCAAAATCAAACGTGGGCTTAACAGCAAGAAGAGCATATGTAAAGTATAGTGCTGATATTAACATGTTTGATTCTCAAAAGGGAATGTGCAAACCTATAGATAGGATTTATATTCCTTTTGCATTAACAAATGTCACAGCCAACATTCCTTTATTGTCTCTCCACAGTGCCTGACAAACTCAATGCAGAGAGCCGTGGAGTCCTACCCTACCCATGTAGAGGACTGAAAGTAGTTTTCTTGTGTTGACTCCATATAAAATAATGGATCTTACTATCCTGAGCATCATTTTTTTGGCTTTAGCTACTTTCCCTGCACTGCCCAATGCTACGCTGGGGGACGTAGAGTCCACTCAGGATTAACTCAGGATACTTACTTCTGGAACCTTCACCATTCCTTAAATAGGCATGAGGTCTATTTGCATTTTAGCCTCCACTCAAGTTTTGTTGTTTTTTTTTTTTTTTAAAAAAAAAGGCTGCCTCCTAACACCTTCTGAAAAAGACTGATTAGAATGTTAATCAGTGTGTCTCATGTGATCCCTGAACCGCTCTAGAAAAACTCAGGCTGAAAAGCCTCCTTGTCAAAATCAAGATGTTTCTATGTTTCACAGATCAACTCTTTCCTCCAAAAAGCAAACCAAAAGATTTTTGTGAAAAAGTCCTTAACTATCCTGAATATAATTCTGCATAAAATTGTCAAGCTATTGTTGACAGCCATGGAATCCAGTTATCTCCATGCACAGTAATAGCATCTGGGACATTCTTAATGTAAACAAAAAAAGTTTGAACTGAGATCTTCCAGGAAATATTTTGGAAGATTGATTCAAGTTAAGAGAAGATGATGAGGCAAACATATATCTTGTGGCTTAAAATAACAGTAAAACTCATTCTTCAGAAAAGAGTATGCATAGAATAATTACCTATACTGTTTTCACAGCATGAAAGAAACTTCACTTGCTTAAAATCCCAGCATGTAAGGTCTTCACTAATGCTGTTGTTTGGTTAATTTAATTATTTGTTGATATATATTTTAGCAATTATAGATTCTTCTGTGTGTCAGCTGTATGAATCCCACGGAGAAGGAAATGTAAGATTAAAAAATATATAAGAATTCTTTACATAGTGTCTCTTCAAACCTAATCTGCTATCTAAAGAAACCATCCAGGCAAAAAGAAGCACTCCTCATTAATATCACCTAGCTTGCTTAGAAAGAAATCCTAGTGTCTCTGATATTCAACGGATACCATTTTTCAAATGCATCCATCTGGAAAAATCCTCATATTCATGCTAATACAAATCTTTTTTCTATTCTGTTATTCAACATACTGTAAGGAAGAAGTATAACATAATTCTCCATTGATAATATAAGAAGAACAAATGTGAGCCAGTATCCAAAATTAAAACTAATTATGTATTTCAAGCTTAGAAAAGTCAAATTAGCATCTTAACAATAATGGTAATTGCATGTTTTCTACTGAAGATGAGTTTATCACCTTTTCCACAATGTAGAATGCAGTCAAACACAAAGTTTGCTTATTTCAACGATTCCTGGAAGGAAAATGTGATCAAAATTCCATTTTCAAGAAAACACTGTAGGTTCAATGAAAATTACTCATAAAGCTGGCAGAGCATTTCTTCAAGGGAATTGCATAGCTGAAACTGCAATAGAGTAAAGTTCCAGACATTGCAAATCTATTTGGGTAGATGGGTTTGTTCTATCTTGTAGTCAGAACAAAATTCTTGACCCATACCCAGTTTTTATCTTTCTTTCCCTTTCTGTGATGAAATCAGAGGAAGAGAAGTACCTAGCAGAGTTTTAGGTACAAGACAGTTACATTTCAAATGATATCTTGTGCAAGAGGGCCCATAAGTGTGTGCCAGGTGGAATCCACATTTACCTACTGATGGTTGACATGTCTCTTTCTGAACTGGATTCTTCATTGAAAAGGAGGTGTTTGGATTCTGTTTTGTGGGGTGGTAGGGTGGTGGGGATGTTTTTTTTAATTTTATTTCATTTTTCCTAGTTCCAATGAAATGCAAAGATTTCCTATAGTATTTTACCTTTTATCTGAAGTTAAGTCTGATATAACAAAGATCTGAAAACGTCATTAAGAAATGAATACAATATCTTTAGCTTTTTTCATGTCTCCTTTTCACACAGATAGCTCAAATGTGTGCTAAATGATATATAAACCTACAATCACACCAGGTTCTATCTATCTGCCTTAACTTAAAATAGTTATATTGCATACAGTTCCTGATATTTGTTAGTACATGAAGGGTAATATTAAAATAATGTGCATTTAGAGGCAAGCTAAGGAGATTTTATTTTATACTAACATTTTGGTCAAGAATTTTTAATTTTTTTTTTTTTTAATGCTAATTAATCAGTAAAAAATAGTAGAACAATTGGTTGAGTTCAAGGTCTCACTACTTCTTTTCATGGCCCATTGAACCTGGGCTCTGAACATGAGAAAGGTATCTCAAGATCAGAAGTATTTGATAATGCATTTGATACTGTATTGAAGTATTTGATAATTTAAGAGTGTATTTCATAATGCCTCTTTGTAGCCAAGAGGTACACATAATTTAAGGGTAAAATTTGCTTGTGTAGGGGAAAAAAAGAAAAATGGTGTATTGGGGACAGCCTGAGAATATGGAAAAAAGGTTTTAAAAAGGATTTTAAAAAGGATTTAAAGACCGATAAAGGTCTTATTACCTTGTACTTCAGTAATGCTGAATAAATGACAATATGAGAGAAGTATTTGTTTAAGATACTTTCTACACAGCATAATGCTGAAGGACTTCTGAAAGGAGATCTGCCACAGTAGGGGAAGGTCCAGCAGGACATGGAAATGAATTACATCTGGGCAGTGGGCGAGCAGGAAGGTGTGCAGGAAGCACCAAGCACCACCCTTCTCCTACAGGCCCCTCTGTTTTGAGAAGCACTTGGTTTTCCTAATGGGTTGGAGAAAAGGAGAATGCAGTGCAGGGCAGATCTGCATCCTAATTCCTCCCACATTCATACATAGTGTAAATGAGGATAGAGAACTTACCTAACCATAGATCATGTGCCTCATGTTGTTTCACTTCAGGACGACAAAGTGCACTTCCTTCAACCATCCTATAAAATAAGCATACATCTATATGTATTCTCCCAAATAGCTTATCATAATAAAACACTCACTGCACACACATCTGTTTCATTTCTGAGGATGGGAGGAATTGCTAATCACACATACCAAATGTAATGCTTGACACTTGCAGCACTGGAAATGGGAAAAAGGAAGCACACATTGATGTGGCTATGATTTGTTCATATAGTAAAGATAAATCAGAGTCCATCTGCTCTAAACTGTAACTGTGAGGTGTAAAGGAGGTATAGATGCTTTAGATTGCTCCAGCATTGCTCTAGCACTGGAATACAGAAGTTGACAAAGCAAATGCAGCATCATTTTTGTTCAGTTCAGTGTGTCCTAACAGCAGATGGGAAAGCCATTTGTAAAATCAGATTTAGATTGTTGGTTGCCTCCACAATGGCCAGTTCTTCTGATCATAAAGCTTTAACCTTAAAGTTTGTAAATTGGAATATCCAAACACCCAACTTCCAATTGCATAAGGAGAAACAAAATACTCATAAGGTGCAAGTACTCCTATTACTATCACCGTCACAATAATGCTCAAAGAATGGACTAATGCCCAAAGAATGGCTGAAATGAAGTGGTTTTAAACATGTTTTCTCAATGTATGATTTTTCTGCCATACCACTGATCGTGAAGAAATATCACTGTAAACACAGCTTTTGAAGTCTAAATACCCAAGGGAAACTGCTGATTAATACTGCTGTTTAAACTGAGGTTAATTAATAGTGACAAAGATTAGTTGGTCTCTCTCCCCTTCTCTCTCTTTGAAAATATTTTTATTAGGAGACCATGACACCTATTAATCCATATCAAAGACATATAAATGTAGGAATAGTGAAGAGGGGAAGGCAGAGGAGGATTTCAAGAATATAATTCTGAGAAAAAATGAACTGAACTAAAATAAAGTCAAATTCCACTTTACTTTATGATGATCTGTTGATTTATCTGGCACTTTTAGAAAGAAGTGTGCATGGAAACATGACTAATGGCCATAATAGTATATATATTTGTCTAAGTTATGGTCCAGTCTTGTAAGGCACTGTTTAAAAGAGCCTTATTGCTATCAATAGTGACTCACTTTAAAAGAAGTTGAAGGTACTGGTCATTTAAGGAAACATTTATGTATTTAATTGGAGGCCACTTGCCTAGTCTCAGATGATTGAGACAGGGCTTTTTTTCTCCCCCTGCAATTAACAGAAAAACTCTTTGAAACCTATATATCCTGGCAGACCTATTAATAACATGGCTAATAAAAATGAAGAATTGCAACAGTAGTACTGTAACTACATAATGCAAGTGTCTTGAAATAATGTACTTGATGGCAAGCAGACAGACAGAATTGGCTAGAACAGATTATATAAAGGGGAAAATGTAAAATCAAGGCCAGAATGAAAAAAAAAAACACCACATAAAAATGCTCTCCATCATGTCTTAAATGGAGTTGTTCCCATACATACACTTGAAACCTGAGCACCTATGGTATGTCTTATCATTAAAATATAATGATGTCTGGAAAAAGTAGTGCAACTTTATGCATTTGAATATTTAGAACAGTGAAAAATGACATTTTTTCTATGCATAGCAGTTATGGCTATATGTTTTTCATATCTACTTATACAGCACTTTGAAAGTCTTCCCAGCTAAAAAGTTGTGGTGCAAAAAAACCATAAAAAAACTCAAAAAACCCTTTTGGAAAGAAAATATGAAAATTAATGTCAAGTAGTTTTATTTTACATCTTTTTTATTTTAATCCATTATTTAATGTCATAAATAGTGGTCAAGAATCACTTGAATACAATTAACAATACACTGTGTAATTACATAGTTTAAACAATCTTGTTATTTCTCAAACTCTGATAGTTGCTGCTACTTAGAGCTATTTGAGTCAGTTTGACACTTCAGGTTTGAGAAGAGAGTGAACACCTTAATCAAACTCAATTCACAAATGTTTTTCTTAGTGAAAAATACATCATTCTATTTAATGTATGGTACATATTCTTAAGCATACCCATGTTAGATAGTACGGGTACCTCTTTAATGTCAAATAAGCAACAGTGAAAACTCTATATAAAAAAGAACATCCAGAAATGGAATTTCAGGAATTTATATTTTAAAAAAACACATTCCAAAATGAATTGTTTTTTTCTAAACTGTTCTGTTAATTTGACTAAAAAAATAGCATCATTAAAATCTATGATTATACTTTAAATTTTCCAAGCAGCTCAGTAATATGTTCAGAATTTTATTTTCATGTCCTCCGTACACTGAGCAGTGAAGTGCCAGGGCTCAGCGAGGACAGGTGGCTCCCCAGGGACCAGGCACTGGGACCTCAGGGGCCTGGCAGACCAGACCTCCCACGCCTGGTCCCACCGCCCCGGACAGGAGCAGGCAGCTGGGGGCACTGGGGCAGCCCCAGCCCCGGGGCTTCAGGCACCTCTCTGGGGATGGGGATGTGCTGAGGCCAGGCCAAGACGTGGGCTTGTAGGTGGGCCTGGCTCAGCAGGACGAATGGTGGGCAGGGCAGGGCTGCAGCATTGCTGGGGCAGGGGCTGACAGCCCTGGGGGACTGACATGGGGTCCTGGGCCTTGGGCAGTGTGAGGGGAGTCCTTGGGCTGGGCAGGGCCAGGCAGGCCAGGCAGCACCCTCAGGATCCTGACAGCGAGTTCACAAAGCCATCCGGAAGCAAATGATTTTTTAAACAAAAAAAAGAAAGAAGAAAAAAAGGAACTTTATTTCAAACTATTGTTATGAAACAGAACTTTGTACCTTTCTTTAAGATCAATGATATGCACCTTAAGACATAACAGATATTCTAGATAGATATTTGTCCAAAGACATCAAGAAACTCTGTACAAAAGTGGGACACAGATGTGCTGCCTGAGGCTGTGAGGCGCTTTTGTTTGTTAAAATGAGAACATTCCATGTTCAGTATGCTCACTTTTTTTGCATACTCAGCAGATGAACAAGCAAAAAAATATCAGGAACCCTTAGAAATCTTCCTAATCTGCATGCAAGCAGAAATTTATAGAATTACGTTAAAAATATATATATATTCCAAGTCTTATTTCTAGTTGTTCTACAGAGAAGAATGAGCAATACTGCTCACCAGAGCCAACATCCCAGATAGCAGAATAGGTTTAAAGTGTCTACTGAGTAGCTGACACTTGTAGACTCTCAAGGCATATGTAAGAGCAATGTTAAAAAATAGTTTTGTATACATCCCTGTGATAAGTAGACTGCACTCCCCTGGTCTCTGCTTTCTTAATGACATCAACAGTTAGACAAAAAAGTTCATGCCATTAATCCAATGCAGAATCTATAGAGAGCAGCCCTGCAGAATGGGATCTGGGGGTGCTGATCGACAGCAGCCTCAATATGAGCCAGCAGTGTGCCCTGGCTGCCAAGAGTACAAACCGCATCCTGGAGTGCATTAAATACAGTATAACCAGCTGGTCAAAAGAGGTGATTATCCTGCTGTATTCAGTGTTAGTGCAGCCTCACCTTGAATACTGTGTGCAGTTCTGGGCCTCACCATTTAAGAAGGATGTGAAGATCCTTGAATGCGTCCAGAGGAGGGCAAAAAAGCTGGAGAAAGGGCTGGAAGGAATGTCCTATGAGAAGCGGCTGAGGACTTTGGGCTTGTCTAGTTTGGAGAAAAGGAGGCTGAGGGGTGATGTTACTGCTCTCCACAGCTTCCTGAGGAGGGGAAGTGGAGACGAAGGTGCTGATCTCTTCTCCCTGGTATCCAGTGATAGGACGTGTGGGAATGGCTCAAAGCTGCACCAGGGAGGTTTAGACTGGACATTAGGAAACATTTCTTTACCAAGAGGGTGGTCAAACACTGGAACAGGCTTCCTAGAGAGGTGGTCGATGCTCCGTGCCTGTCAGTTTAAGAGGCATTTGGACAATGCCCTTAATAATATGCTTTAACTTTTGGTCAGCCCTGAATTGGTCAGGCAGTTGGAATAGATGACCATTGTAGGTCCCTTCCAACTGAAATGATCTATTCTATTCTGTTCTGTTCTGTTCTATCTTTCCCTAACATCACATTACTATTATTATCAACTATTATTAAAAGAATTAGACAGATTTGTTAGGTACTTTGCAAACATACAAATTTCATTACTGGAGAAATTTAAAGAAACATTTCTTGACTGCTCACGTTATGTTAATGTACCTTTCTGGTGGAAAGCCTGATTACATTTTAATCTTTTCATGATGGATTCCACTTCTGGTTGCTGAAGAAGTGTTTTTGACTTCATGTTCAGTTACTGAACTTCCTGGTAAAAATATCTCATGATTAAACCTTTTGTCATATACTCTGAAACATACGAATATTTCCTTTATTTTAGATCATAAGAATACATTTAATGACTTTGACATTTGTTTGTGCACAGAGCAAGACATATGTAGTGTGCTCACAAAAAATATAATGTTCTGGTATTGCATAACAAAACATCTATTTTTTTTAAGAGATTTAAAGCAGAAATAGTTCTTTAAGACAGATAAAATAATTTAAACTGTTGTAATTATATTCCCATGCACTTCTTTCAAATTGTAGTAGTTCTACACTACAAAACATTAGTGTTTAACTCTGTGAAGGCTGACATTTAAAAGCAAGTTTTTATTCTTTTAATCGGCTTCATTTTGTATTTGGTAAGATGAATTCCTGTCACTTAATTACTTCAAGTGCACCAGCTGCAAAGACACTTGACTTTTCCAGAGGGCCCAAAAAAGTAATCCAGACAGATATGCTATTTGGGAGCAAATAAGAAAAATAACTCTTTACATGTCATTTTGGTGATTTTTTTCAACAGTAAATGACTCAGAAAGGAAAACATTTTTTCTTCAAAGCACTACAATGTAATTAAGTTCCCAAATTCAGTATACACAGAATATAGCTTCGATCTAATGGGATTTAAATAATAACCTATCACTCATAAACTGGAGAAAAGTCACATAAATCCACTCCTCATCTGTTCCCAAATGGTTGATTTCAGAGTGGAAAACAAAACAAACAGCCTACAGTCAGCCTTGTTTTCTGCAGCCACAAGGTTCGAATGGTTTAAATTGTTTGCTAAAATTCTCTTCCCTGGCTACTGTTCACTAATTTTGAACACAATGTCTCTGCACTTTTTCCCTTTTCAGTTGCTCCGACAGGTGTTCTGATAAAAATTGTGTCTGTCTGAATTTGGTACAGTACCCAAAAAGGGGATAGAAAGCTGTAGCCAAGATTGTGGAAAACAAATGTTCGGTGTTTTATGAAAAGACATAGCATTTTCAATCATTAAAAATGGTTAAAATAATTGTTAGGAATGTAAGGTTATTAAAAATGCATATATAACTTCGAAGGCAAGAACTCTTTTTTCTTATAGTTTTCACGCCAGATAGGAAATTTTAACTATCTGACAGGAACATCATTTACCTGACTGTGTAATTAATCACAGCTAAATTACAAGACAGAGGAATATCCTACACCTCTGCTTCCAGAATGTGCATGCGGACTACAGCCCAACTGCAGAGAAAGTATACTCTCCATATATCCTGATGTCCTGGTATCTTGATCATTCCTACTGTGGTGTGCATTTGAGTGCACCATAGCTCCTACTCTGAGCACGAAGTTAATTTCCTTTGAAAATGAATCTGGATATGCAGACCAGGTGAGGAATAATTCTGTCTAATCCTAACCTGCACTCATATGAAATCACTTCTAAGATAAACAGGTCCAGTAGGTATTAAAGTATTACTCCTTAATGTAGGTGCTTCCTTTCTTCATCCTCTCTTGCTTTAAGCAACATAAGGAGTTTAATTATACTATTCTCTTTTTCTTTCTAGCATTGATAAATGAAAATTTCAAGTGCATGACTTCATGGCTTTCAGACAAATTATACTAAACGGGGGGGGAAAAAAAGCATCTTTGGGAGTGAGATAATTTGTAGACACATTTCCCTTGGATTAATGTTTTATAATCGTCTATTGGACAGGCAACAGTTATATTTTGGTTCCAAACTGGTATAGGAGATGTGCAAAAAAAAATACCACACCCTCAAAAACATTGCAGGCATGGCATGAGGAGGTAGAGGGCTGCTAGTAGCATCTTACTTCAAATGAACCATGCAAACATCCAGATGACATGATTATCTGACCTGTGTTTAGGACAAAACTTCAAGTTGGGTAATGATATTATGACTACTTATACAAGCACAAATGCTATAATAAATTATATCCTGTCAGTGAAAGTGTGTGTACTTACAGTAAATCATCTAAATGGTCTGTTTTACCTCAGAGTACTGTATGTTGATGCTGAGTTAAGTGATACCTGTATGGTATTAAACTGTTAGTATTCTGTTTGTTTATAAGGCACTTTGTGATCCACTGGCATAAAATGTAAGATGCTATCAGATGTCTAGACAGCTTCTTTCCTGGTAAGTTTAATATCATTTAAGTGGTTGAGAACTCCCAGCCTAAAATATATGGAGAAAATGAAAGATTCCTGAGAAAGTCTGTGAAGATGGATTCAAATGAGAGTGACAAAAACTGAGGAACAGTTGTGGTTTAACTCGGCAGGCAGCTAAACACCACACAGCCACTCGCTCACTCCCCCCGCAGTGGGATGGGGGAGAGAATTGAAAGAGTAAAAATGAGAACATTTACGGGTTGAGGTAAGAACAGTTTAATAATTGAAATAAAATATAATAATAATAATAATAATAATAACAACAACAACAACAACAACAATAATAATAATAATAATAATAATAGTATCTAATGAAAAGGAAGATAACAAAAAGAGAGAGAAATAAAACCCAAGAAAGACGAGTGATGCAAATGGAAAAAAAACCAATTGCTCACCACCAACCGACTGATGCTCAACCAGTTCCCAAGCAATGGTCCCTCTGGCCAGCTTTTCCCTAGTTTATATACCGAGCACGACGTCATACGGTATGGAATATCCTTTTGGCCAATTTAGGTCAGTTGTCCTGGCTGTGCCCCCTCCCAGCTTCTTGTGTATCTATCTCCAGCCTTCTCAGTCAGTAGAGCATGAGAAGCTGAGAAGGCCTTGACTCTGTGTAAGCACTGCTCAGCTATAACAAAAACAACTCTATATTATCAACACGCTTTTCAGCACAAATCCAAAACATAGCCCCATACTAGCTACTACGAACAAAATTAACTCTATCCCAGCCAAAACCAGCACAGGAACCAACTCCAGAATCCATTCACACATAACCAGTAAGATTATGTATCATATACTTCATCATTAAAAGTGCCTGTAAAACAGAAATTGGGTTGCTGGATAACGTTAAAAAAGCAAAAACAGCCTTCCTCATCACCCTTTCCCTGATACATGGTTCACAGAATGAATAGTGGGAAGTCAGCTGTAAGAGTGAGGAAAATCGAGGTAAAGGACTCACTAATACAGTGACCATTTCCTACTCACTGAGCAGATTCTCTGTTACAGAAGTTAAAGGTCATGCTATTAATGGTCTCCAAGGTTACATCCATACCCTTTAATGCAACCAATCCAGGAAGCAGGGTCTGCCCCCAGCCTAGGAGGGGCTGACCAGTCATGTCCACATTGCCTGGGACTACCACACTTTTTAGCAAATTGATGCATTCACATTTCAAAGAAGAAACCCCCATGTGGTGACTCCGCAGTCCTAAGACATCAATGTTATCTTCTGTGCTTTTTATTTCAAAATAATGATAACATGAAGTTGTGCTGTCATCGACCGGAGTGACGTTTCTTATGAAATGAAAATAAGGACATGAAGTACATATTGTGCGACTCCTGTCAGCTTATGAGAAAGCTTTAGGACAAAAAAGCCTTCTGAGACAGTGGTAGATGACTATATAGGGCACAACAAAATAAACACAATGCTGCTGTGTCTGCGCCGTCTAATGGAAGATTCCCCTGAGTGAAGTATCTCCAGAAAAAAAAAAACAGGTTTTCTTTTGGAAGGAAAAATTTACCTGAAAAGAGAGCCCAAGAGTAAATGAAAATTTATCCAAAGCAGGCTACCAGAAGCCTGGCAGCCAAGAAGCTAAATTATTTAACAGAGGAGCCATACTTTTAGATATACCTAAACTGGAAAAACAGACACTCCCCAAACATGCTCTCTAAAATAGCAGAGAAATAAGCCAGTTCAGGACTGACATCATTCTGTTCTCAATAAAGAAAGAATTCTATACTGCAGGCAGTACTGCATGCTCCTCTGCTCAGTTAGAGACACTAGTGAGACAGTTGTGGGTGTCATAGACACACATTATTTACTTTCTCTGGTAATTAGCTGTTGCTAGGAAATTCAATTCTATCCGTATGAAGTCAGTGAAAGAATTACCATTGACTACCATTGTAACAGGATCAGGAGTATGATACGCAGCTGATCCTGCTACAACTCCTAAAATACAGCTGGCAGGTAATGAAGTGGCTTCAACAGAATTTGGATATGATTTTTAATGCCCCATTACCCCTTTGATAATGTCTTATCTTACCATTTCCCAGTGGGAAAATAAAACTAGATTATGGAGTGAGTCTTAATCTTGGTCGAAGTTTCTAAGATATGATTCCTTGCTTTCCTAATATACAACTAATTCTAAAACACCTAAGCCAAGTGAGGTGCTCTAATAGAAAGAAAGGTATTTCAATATTTTCTAGATATGAAAGTAATTTATGTTACAATAAACAATCCAAGATCATGCACAGTAATAATAATTATAAAATCACAAATCTGTTTATTCTTTTGCTTATGACTCTAGATATATAATTTTTTAAATACACAGATAAATTTTTAAGTACATATATGTATATTTAATTTTGAGCCATGACCACTCCTTTTCACCTTAACACCAAGATTGCTCAAGGACCATTGACATTAACTCTGTGAAAGACTGTTGTTTGGCTATTTTAACAATTTTGTTTTTCTCCCACATGCTGAGATAATCTTTTATGAATCCACAATGCGTCCTTCTGACTCCCCTTCATATTCTTCTCATCTTCATACTTTAGCGAAAACTCTCTGAGAACAGCTGCTCCCACAGTATTATCAGTAATAGGATTCTGAAACAAACTACTGCTCTTGTGCACTGAGTACTGTCAGGCAGAAAGGCTAAAAAGAGGGAAAAAAAAGCAATAATCCTGTCAATTCTGAAATTGCCTTTAAGATATTTTATAGCTATCTTGATATAAGCAGTGGTGCATGCACAATGGAAGAGTCTTATGAGGGAAATGTTGTACTTTAAAAAGCAATATTTAAAGACTAGTATCACCATGCTATTGATCATTCAGAAGATGTATGCAGTATACCTCTTTGCCTTTGATACTATCTACCTGTGAAGGGGACATTTAACATGCAGGTCTTTCATTCCTTACACTATTGTTGAGAATGAATGAGAAGTGAGTGTATAAGCAAACTGACATCCACTATGCACTCTACATACAGCTACAGCTGATGTGAAATGACATGGCATCTGAAGCCTGTTCATATACCTCTCTTGCTTTACTGAGTAATGTTTCAGACAAAAAGAATGCTGTACCAATGTCCAAAGATCTCAAAATTGTAGCTATTTGTATTAGAACCTTAAATCAGAAAAATTTAGACAATTAATTGTCTATTTTTTTTTGTTTCACTGTTATTGTGAAAGTCCACACCCTTTCAGCTACCCTAATCCTAACGTTATTTTGAAGAAAGTTAGCTGTAGCAGTGTTTTCACCGCAAATGGTTCTCAGGTCTCAGTTTCACTTTTCTCTTTGATGGTGTTTTGATCAATTTATCTTTTCTACTTTTTCATTGCAGAGGAAAACAAAACCAGTGTTTTCTCTGGGAGATGCAGTGACAGCACTGAATAGTACTGAATTCCTATGCAACTTTTCAGGCATTCTGTATCTCTCTCTCCTATATCTCATAAGACAAAAATGCTCAGCCTGATAACAAACAGAATCACTCTGTTTTTGAACTATCAAGCCAACTGCGGGTTTCAGCCACATGTTACACTTCAATAACAGTCTTTTCCAGGATATCTGGAAATGCTTTGAATAATAGCAGGTAATACACAGGTGTATGTGTGTTATGGTTTTTTTCATGTCCATCATCAAGCCAGAGCAGATGGTAACAGTCATGTTTGGCCTTACCTAGAATCATTGATAATTTTATCTCAGGAATCTCAGTCAGAGGCTTTCACAAAGTTACAAAGATATACAACATTGTTTTAAAATACAAGATTCAGTGCATCAAAGTCATGCTGTAATGCATATATGGGGTCCAGCATAAAGGAAAAGATGTTAGGGTAAAGAAAGGAGGGAAAGAGAAAATTAATCTATTGCTGAGTCAGTGACTTTGAGGACTGTGAAAGATGGTATCAGATCCACCAAAGAGGTGAAAGAGGGATGGTAAGAGATTCTCAAAAAAAAATGAAAGGAAAATATTTTTAGAAGAGAAAGATAGAACCTGCAGGGTACTCTTGTAGGTGTTTAAAAACCAGAGTGGTTAAAAAAATTAACATCCTTCAACATACAGATTTCTTTCAGAAGAATGTAACCTGAGACACAGGGTACTCAGAGAGAATCTATGACACAGCAAAAGTCTCTGCAAAAGGTCTGCTAAATACTACTCTTGTAGTTTTTTTTCTTTAACCATCCATGCCATTTACAAACATTTGAAGTTTCGTTGTCTTTGTGAGCTGTTGAAAATTAATAGCTCTACTTGAATTTTGCCTCGTTCTGAAAAACAGAGAACTATTCATCTTCCTCATGACTGTGCATACGAAGTTGGATAAATCCTCTTCAGTTCCTTGCTCTCAAAATACCTTTTCTTGATGACACAAGGAAAAGAAGAAGCAAAAAATTAAGAATATAAATTCTCAATATTTTGCCAAATATTTATCAAGTGATTTAATCTTCAGGAAAAAAAAAAAAAGAAAGACTTAGATATGGGGAGTAAGTTTCCTTACTTTACTAGTAAGTACATTCCTAGTTTAGGGAAAACCGTATACGGTAAAGCAACCAGTTCTGATTTAGAGTGATGTTGTATTCAAGTACAAGTAGTGCATAACTGGACAATGTTCTGAACAATTTTCCATTATTCTGTAAAGATTGTGCAATCACAGATATGATCTTGCAACTTCAGATTACCAAATATGACAACATTGCATGTCTAGAGGAGACAACAAAGTTGGCACTTGATGGATATCAGACATTCAAAAATTAAAAAATTTATAAAGCTTTCAAAAGGTAGTCTACTTAGCTATTTTTCCTGGTTCAAAGAACTCCTTTTTAATGTGCAGAATTAAAACCTATAATTTTCAATTCATTTGTTTTATCAGGATGATGGCATATCCTAGAATTGGTTTGTTAGTGATGAAAGTACACTGACTACTGAGGAGAAGAGCTGTTGCATCATTTTCATTTATGACTTGAAAATCCCCCCCACTACCATTCTTCACTGCCAGTTAACATTTTGAAATATTGAGGTCTTAAAACCTACATAGTAATGTATTTGAATTAGTGCTGCTAACCACTTCAGAAATAGACATTCTCTAATCTTTATAATGTATTCATAAAATCATAGAATCATAGAAGGTTGGAAAAGACCTCTAAGATCATCGAGTCCAACCATCAACCCAGCACCACCATGCCCACTAAACTGTGTCCCTAAATGCCTCATCTACATGTCTTTTAAATACTTCCAGGGGTGGTGACTCAACCACTTCCCTGCGCAGCCTCTTCCAAGGCCTGACCACTCTTTCAGTAAAGAAATTTCTCCTAATGTCCAATCTAAACCTCCCTTGGTGCAACTTGAGGCCATTTCCTCTCATCCTATCGCTAGTTACTTGGGAGAAGAGACCAACCCCCACCTCGCTACAACCTCCTTTCAGGTAGTTGTAGAGCGCGATGAGGTGTCCCCTCAGCCTCCTCTTCTCCAGACTAAACAGTCCCAGTTCCCTCAGCCACTCCTCATAAGACTTGTGCTCCAGACCCTTCACCAACTTCGTTGCCCTCCTCTGGACACGCTCCAGCAACCTCAATGTCCTTCTTATAGTGAGGGGCCCAAAACTGAACACAGGATTCGAGGTGCGGCCTCACCAGTACCGAGAACAGGGGCACGATCACCTTCCTGCTCCTCCTGGCCACACTATTTCTGATACAGGCCAGGATGCCATTGGCCTTCTTGGCCACCTTGGCACACTGCCGGTTCGTGTTCAGCTGGCTGTCAACCAGCACCCCCAGGTCCTTTTCCTCTGGGCAGTTTTCCAGCCACTCTTCCCCAAGACTGTAGCATTGCATGGGGTTGTTGTGACCCGAGTGCAGGACCCGGCACTTGGCTTTGTTGAATCTCATACAGTTGGCCTTGGCCCATCGATCCAGCCTGTCCAGGTCCCTCTGCAGAGCCTTCCTACCCTTGAGCAGATCAACACTCCTGCCCAACTTGGTGTCGTCTGCAAACTTACTGAGGGAACATTCGATCCCCTCATCCAGATCATTGGTAAAGATATTGAACAGGACCGGCCCCAAAACTGAGTCCTGGGGAACGACGTATCACACCTTCCTTGAAAATGAGGCCTACATGGGAAAAAAAAAAAACAACCAACAATAACAACAACCAAAACACCCACTTAAAACCCTAAACACAAAAAACATTAAGAGATTATCTTTAATTAAGACAAACTACATCATTTATTAAATGGATTACCTATAATGTTAATACAGTGAAATATCACCATCTTCATGAGATTCCATGTAGGTCAGTCATGACTGAAAAGAGTAAGCAATGATATGAGTCAAGTAACACTAAAAAGTACTACTACTACTACATTCTCTTCAGCATCTCTGTGTAATTCTTCCCACTCCTTCAAAAAACAGGCAATATAAAGGAAATAGTAGTTCAACAAATATGAAGGACAAACTGAAATTTTTCTCCCCAAGTGGTACATTTAGCCTAATGCTTATCACTTCAGAAGCCAAAGGTCATTACAAAAAAGCCCACTGGAAACACGGAAAACTATAAGCAATTCTATATAGTATTTGCTAGCATAAAGGACTGCATATGAATTCCAAAAGGAGAAAAAGCAATGTACCTTCTCTATGATGCTCCAACATGAAATAGCACGGTGGGTATTAAGAAAACAGAACACATTCTTTTTTTTTTTTATTATTATTAATTTTCTGGTCCCATTATAAAGAATCTTATGTTAGAAACAGTACTATACAAACACCATAATATATTTCAGGCCCCTCCTTAATTCTTACAGAAATTACCTAATTGCGCTATGCAATCTCATTTTGCCTTATACTTAAAATTGTAATATAACACAGTATAGTGGAATATACTTTTAATCAGCTGGAAGACCTGCATCCAAATCATTGCACGACAATTTCCACAAATTCAACACACAAGTTAATTTAGTGATGGATTAAAGAAAAATGTGTTCTGTAATTTTTCTGTTTCAAAATACATAGATATAAAAAATACTGATATTTAATAGACTAGTCTGAAACTGGTAAATTCACAGTATTTTTATGTAACAGCAGAGCTTGAGCTGAAAGATATTTTAAAATAAAATGGTTTTATTCCTGGGTAATAACCTGAAATCAAGAAAATAAAAGAAAATACCATAGTAAGCAAACATAGAGAATGGGCATATGCCAGAGGATAAATTAAACTTTAAGTGGGAGACCATTTTTTAGCCACATGTAATAAAACATAGATGCAGAAAGACAGCTCATCAAAAACAAAGAGAGTGAAACAGAAAGATAAGAGAGTTTATATTATTGTTTGATCATAAGTTACTTATAAAAGATATTCTATAAGAAAGCTGAAAGACTAATCAGGACTGCTGCGGTATCATTCTTAACTGCATAAAGTTAAGTTACCTTTAATTTTTTCCCTGTGCTTCCTCATATCACTAGCACCTCACCGAAATAATAATTTCTTTCAAATGCATTTACATTCCTCAAGGAAACAAAGTTATTTTTCCTCAAAGAATTTCAAAAGTCCTGGTTTAAAGACATCTGTATGTTATTGATTTAAAATTATTTATTTTGATGTAATTATAATACTTTTTCCACTAGCTCCTACTTTTTCCATAAACTCTCAGTAGCCTTTTTAGATCACATTTTGATTACTATTTACACATCTTACATGGTTGAAATTCGGTCATGAGAGTAACAAGGTTAGTCAGCAAAGAAGAAAATATTTAGACAGTCTTAAGACATTATACAATTTCCTAAGCCTAATAAAATATCGTGCCTCTAACCTTTGGGTTTTTTTTTTCCACAATCCTTGGAGAAAACAGGAATATCCAAAACCAAAGGCTCAGCTCACAGTTATTTTGGGAGATAAGATGAAGAAATATAATGGGTTTATGTTAAAGGATTGAACTGAATTCAGAATGTGTAGTGTAATCTTAGTTTTACAAAGCCATGCATAAACTTCCAGCATGACAGAACAAAGCACTTCTCTCTGCTCCAATTCCAGACATCATCCTTTGCCAATTTTGGGTCATTCAAGAAAGACTACCTTGTAAAGTAGACAAAATAGTACTTTCCAAATCAGTATTGTAAAACCAGTACAAATTCTTCTGCTTCTGAGATCAGAAACCAACAACAGAGTGACAGGGGAAGTTGGAGTACCAAGAGAGAGATGGAAGGAAGAGAAACAGAAATTGAGCACCACCTAACGTTACAGTACTCTTGTTCCAATTAGTGGAAATCGATACATCATTCATTCCTAATTTAATTGCTTTAAACTGAACCAGCTTCAACCTGAGCAGCTTTACAATGATTTATAGGAAGAGATATAAATCTTACAGGCAGAAGAGAAAACTCATGTATGTATCCTACTTTGAGAATGTAACCCTCAAAATCTTTTTATGTACAAATACGGGATCATGCCTTACATGAGATGCCTAAAATTTATTATTAGTTTATTATCTAAATAACTTAGAACAAATCTGATTTATAATATACTTAAAATTTGTTTTATGGAAAATTTCTTGTGCTCCCTTTTGTCTGCTGTTGCACTCATCCTTACACTGTTCCCCTGGGACCCACTGTTGATGCACCCAACTGCCTCTAGCAAAAGAGGGGTGCTGCAAGTTGTCCTCATCCCAGTTTCATCTCCTGGAGGACAGTGATGTCAATGATGGCATTTCTTTTGCTTTGCCAGGAGGAACATGCTATTGATTCTTCTTCCTCATTGTGGGGTCCACTTCAGACTATTTTTCTATCCTTTATATATTTATATAGTTAATGTATTTAAAAATAAATAAAACATTTCTATGTTTTAGATACTTGCTCTTTTTTCTTTTAGCTACTGTAAACCCAGTTTTGACCAGTTCCCAAATCTGCACTACTTTAACTGACCATTGTTGAATTATTCATAGCTCCAGTCCCAACTGTCCTTTTTTTGGTATCATCTCCTTCCTATACTCCTCCACACTGTGGAGGCCTCTGCTTCACTTTCACTTTCAAGGCCTTTGCTATCATACCAGGCCTGCATTTTTCTGCACTATATCATTACATGATAGTCACAAATATTTCATTCTACACAGAATAATTACTCCTTATTACTTACTATATAAAAATTATGGTTATACCATACAAAGAGAAGTAAAAATAAAAAAAAAAAATCAGGTCAAAAAATGCTGTTGCAGGTAAAGAAACTAAAAAAAAAAAAGAAAAAAAAAGTCAGTACAAAAATCTGTGGCCTGTTACTAGCAATAGCAATGCTGTGTGTATTGGGCTGCAGGTTTTAAGACTGAGTACTACAGTAAGTCAGGAGTCACATCAAAAAAGAAAGCCTTTTCTTTCTGCTTTTAAAAGAAAGCAGGATCATCACTGCATTTTGCAGAGGATCTGGTCCTGATTGTGTGCTTTGACAGGATCCTAGAAAACCCTGTAGACTGAAATCTATCAGGGGAGTTAGGTAGAGGAACAAATAGTTCCTAAATCCTGACTGGAGTTAATGTAAGCTATATTCTGAGCCATCCAGCTCTGTCAAGACACATTGTCAGTTGTCAAAAATCTTCACAGTAGAAAGGCTATGGACTGTAGGTTCCCCTCAAGGGGAGAAAAATTCCTTGGAGCAGGCAGCAGCTAAGTACAGATTTTTTTAATTTCAACTGTGGACACAGTTCAAAATATTGCTCAATCCCTACTGCAAGTCTATCTGAACTATGATAAGAGAAGTATAATAAAGCAATGAAGAAAAGAAATACAAATGAACACCACCTCAAATAAAAAATGAAGAACTACAAACACTACATATTGTACACATTCTTTAAAACAGAAGTCACAGCCATATCGGTGATGATGTTAGCTGTATGTCTTTGCCTTTATCTAAAAGTGCAGAAAGGAATTCTCATGTGAACATCCTCTTTGTTGGACAGTAGAGAAATGATGAATAGACTTGTTTTCTTATAAGAAAAGCCTGTAATATCTCAAATGACCAAAATGGGATCAGCACAATATTCTGTGCGTGGCTTAGAGGTTCATTTGATGCTGCACAACTTGGGGTTCCCAAAATCTAAAGGGATGTAAGATTATACCATTCTCACTTTCCTTATAGAGTTAGCTCTAATAAATAATAGCATTTTAAATGATATTTTGCAGATTCTGGGTGCCTTTCTTACTGGAATCATCATGGACCAACACCTCCTGTTGCAAAACAGTTTGACAAGCAGTTTTACATAACTATGTAGATCATTATCTATATTCTATCCTTTTCCTTTCTATTCTGCTCAAAAAATCATGATTTTTAGAGGCTACTTTAAAAAAAAAAAATCAGTAAATTGTCTGTAAAACAGCTTTATTCCTTCCTCATTAAGAAGAAAAAAGTTATAAAGTGGCTGCGACCTTTAAATTTATATTCTTTTGAGTTTCTCATCAAATATTTAATGTATATGCAAAGAGCCAATCAGAGATCTTGGACAGAGAAATAAGGATTCATTTAATTGCCTGTGAATCGATTTAGAAGAATCTTCTGCATTAAATTGCTGGGAAATTATCACACTGGAAATACAGAAGAGTAAGCTCTCTTTTTTCTGGAAGTGTAGGTACTCTGAACTATGGGTATAAGTCATTAAATCATTTCTTACTGTCATCAGCCTTTACCTAGTTAAGTCATGACACACATTTTTCTCTGGCAGGCACATTACAGTCTCAGATTTTATGCCTCAAAATCATCATACTTTTGTTGGGTTTGTTGTAAATATGCGTGAAGTTCTTCCTGTGCAATGGGAGAAATGTAAGCTAGATTGCTGCAGTATGCATCATGGGGATTTTAAATGATCTTCAGATAGAACTCTGTTGAACACATTTTGGCATGAAATAAACAACACACAGCAAAAATTACGTCTTGGGCATCTCTCAAGTGCATGATGTGTAGGTTGAATTAAAATCCAAATGCCCATGAAATGCTGTTGGAGAAAAAGGCCAGCAAAACTAAAGCTTGCTCCAGTATATATTACTTCTTCTTGCAATTTCATAATGTTATCCACAGAAATTACTGTGAATATTAACATCAGCATTATCATCCAGCCTCCAAAAACATTTCTACACAGGGGAAATTAGCTGCTTTTAAAATATGTTAGAAAATACATTTTTCCTGATGTTATCACCACAAATTACTTAAACCCACTTATTTTTCACAGGACTAGCACTATTTGTATGAATGCATTTCCATCAGAAGGCTTCCTAGGATGCAATTCTTGTCCTATTTTTACAGTAGCCCTACATTTGACATCACTATTTTGAAAGCAAAGCTGTTGATACTTAGAACTAAAAAATCTGTGACTGAGCTTAGAAACTGAGGAGCTCAGGAAAGCTAACAGGCTAAAAGGTATAGCAAGCACTCAGTTGGGGAAGATGTATCCAAAAATGTATGCGTAAAGATTTTTACATTCTGAAATAGGATAAAAAAAAATAGATTAGGAATGGCTGAAAAAGAAATGTGAAATATAATGCTTGCTACTTAAATAGAATGTCAAGAAGGGGGCCAAAACAGTGACCAATATGTTTCTATACCAATACTACATGTCTAAGAAAATAAGAAACAAGATAAAGAAACTGGAATATCTTGCCCTCGACAAAGACATTGATGAAATAGATATATCAGAAATTTGTTGGCAGTCACTGGGACAATAAATGCAAAAATGTGTGTGGTAGTCTAATATGACAAGTAAAAGCGAACTTCGATTCAAAACAGATTAACAGATTCAGCACAGAATCTGAATAGACCAAAATCCCAAGCTTAAATAAGAATAGATTTCGGTAACTATTAAAGAGTGCCTGACCAGGATAATGATACTTATTTCGGAATGCTCAGAGAAGAAAGACAGTGAGAATAGGCAATACAGTTTTCTGGGTAGCATCAGCATCCTCCTATAGATTAGGCAAGTGTCACTCTGGGAAATGAAACATGGCATTTTAAGAGATTAACCATGTTTGTGTTAGGATCAGCTAACCAGGAAACCCACAAAAAAATAAAAGTTATCATTGATTTGGTGCAAAACAATGTACAGGATCTTGTTCAAAATCTTACAAAAAGAATATTGTTTTGTAATTGTGTTGATGTACTTATATTCAACTGCTGTACAGAAGATCGAAGGGCAAAAGGAAGCTTGTAAAGAAAGCCAAAAGTAGGAGGAAATTTGAGTAAGCAGTTGGATAAGAGATAGGAAAAAGAAGTTAGGCATAAATGCTTAGTTATCCAACCAGCACTGGAAGTAACCAGAAGTGTTCCACAAGGGTTTATGTAGTTCAGCATAGTTATGAATCATTTAAACAGTGTATGTGTATTAGGTTGGGTGAGGACAAAAACAAATTATGAAGAACTTCAACAGGACCTATGGCACTGAGTCACTGGCCGATGAAATAGCAGGTGAAATTCAAGGTTTATGGGGAAAAATAAACATTGTACACATGTAAAAACAGTGTGACCTGACCACTACCACCCAGGAGCAAGATTCTCAGCTGATAAGTAAATCCATGAAAATATAAGTACAACCTGCAGTACAAGTCAAAAATAGCAAATCAATTGTTAGGAATCATTAAGAAAAAAACTAAGGGATAAATAAGAAAATATCGTTATGCCACTATTTAAATCCGTGGCTTACCCTCAGCTAGTAGCATTGTTCTTCAGGGGTTGATACTAGGCCTGATGCTGTTTAACTGCACTGCTGACCTCCATGGCAAAGAAATGCGGACACTCAGGTTCACAGATGATACCAAACTGGGAAGAGTGGTTCATATTCTGGAGTCTGCTTTTCAGAGGGATCTTAACAGGCTAGGGAAATGGGGCGTGACATCTCCTGAAATTCAAAAATGGCAAATGCAGAGCCCTGCAACTAGAATAGATTAACCTCATGCACCAGTAAAGGCTGCAGCCCAACTGGCTGGGGAGCAGCTTTACAGAAAAGGCTTGAATCATGAAGCAGCTGTACACCTTTGCATTTATAACAGTGAAATGCAAGGAGAAAATGATGCAATGATGTTCCTTTAAAGGCTGTAACTATTCTTATTCAAGTTGTTAAAGATATCTGATAGTTTTCATTTTGCATTTCTTTTTTTCACAAGTTACTGAGAAAGTTAAAATTTATGATCATACCAATCTGCAGCTGAAAAAAAAATAAAAATCACTGATAGTGGCTCAGGAGAAGGAGTCAGAATAATTTGTTTAGGACTCTGGAGCTTGAAACAAAGAAGTCTCCAAAAAACTCTCTAAGATTCAATTTAGAGTTTTAGAAAACAGGTATTCTTTATTGCAGCGCTGGACGCACAGGGGATTGCTCCACCTAGTGTGTGCGTGCCAAATCACGTAACCGTAGGGGTTAAATGCAATTAGAGTATACATATTCATTATATTTCCGAGAAATAATCTAAATATTCATGTTATTTCCTGGAATTCATTAACATATGCAAATGTCCCCGACACATGCACCCTTGTGTTCTTTGGTAGTCTTTTGGGGTCCTCTGGTGGTCGTCGATAGTCTTCATCACGATGCCCTCTGGTTGAACTCAGTCTTCACGCATGCTCTGTTAGTCCCTTGGCTTAGTTTACATGTTTTTCACTTGTAACAAGCTAGCTTATTCCAGTATACCCTTCCCTATCAACCCTGCAAGGTTAGCTTCTCCATCTAATTAACGTAAAGTACAAAGTTTCAAGGTTCTTTTATCTATTGAATGTTCGGCCTATGTATTCATGAAACATTCCTAACCCATCTACATCATTCGAACCAAGGAATCTCACGTCTCTTCACTGTTCCTTTCCTTCCTTATAAGGTTGTTCCGTTTCCATGATTACTGCTTACTGGAGCCTAACAATGCTTTCAAGATACACAATTTATCTACATACCTACAAACACAACACCCGTTAGTTACCTAACTTTAAACAACAAATCTTAACAAACTATATCCACTATATCAATTTGAGACTTATGATATTGCTCTCTATCAGGCTGCACTGAAGGAATGGTGAAAAACAGCCATGGATGATCTAATCTCAAACATTTTTTAAAGAAATAGGAAAATAAGAGCTGATTTTCCTCCAAGCTTATTAAAAAGGGTGCTTAAGTTAATATCCTTATCACTATTACAATTGCCTAAAGAATTTCTGTCTGACTTGCAATGATTTTTACAAAGTATAAATTAGAACATCTATTCCATTTACCATGCATAAGTGCATAATGAGTGCTCAGCAACATCATCAGGATACTTAAACCTGGAAGATTTTACTATGAGTTTTTCAGTTTGTGTACAATTTTTGAAAGCCCTCTTAAGCATGAACAGTACTTATTGGAAAAATAGATCTACGTGTTTTTGACTGAGATTAAATCTTCATCTCAGATCTTCTCTCCATGGAAATAGTTCTTTAACAGATAAAAAAAACATGGAAGAGAAAATTTCCCTGAAATATGAGTCGATAAGGAAATCAGGTTGTCACCTAGTTTTAAAATAAGGTTAGGAAAATTAAGAAAGAAAGTAATTTGAAAGTAATAGAAAATATTCGGACTAAGAAAATTGAGGGGATGTAATCTGTGTTAAGACACAAATATATACAGAGGACAACAATCTATGTGCTTAATGCATATCTTTGTAACCGTGTAATCACTTAAATTTCAGACAGATTGCAAATATGACCATAGTGTAATCCTCATAGTTTTAGTGAATGAAGGAAGATAAAACCAAACATATATCCAGTAAAAATATAAGGGACCCAGGATACATATGTAAAAGCAGTATAAAGGAAATAAAAATCATATTGATTGTATCATTGCCATATCACAAATCAAGGTATTTATGGATGTTTCCATCACAGAAGCATTTTTAAGTAAGAAAGTGCAGGCAGAAGTTAAGCTCCGTGTGCATTTCAGTATCTGAAATATGAAAAAAAAGACCAGTGATATGGCCTAAAGTAAGGTGATTTTTTTTTTTTTCAAGATGCAGACTATTTCTGTACATAATCCTAAGTGGAAGTATATACATATGTGAAGCTTATTGAATAATAAGAAATCAGATTATTTGTAAAGCTTCACAAAGAACAGATAAAAAGTAATATAAACTTTGAGGAAAAACTAGTCAGAACCATGTATTCTTAGGGATAAAGTTACTATAAAAGTGTAAATAACATATTTGTATTCAAGATCACTGAACAAGAAATAAAAGTTACAGAGGACATTTCACCAAGTTAATTATTTTTATACTAGGTACTGCATGGTTATATGTGGTTAAAAGCACTGTATATGTAAGAAATCATTTGATCAAAACTAAATTGAGGTCAAAAAAGACTGCCTGTCTATTACACAAATAATTGCTGACATTCTCATTACTTGAGAACAAGGCAATGTGAAGAGGCCATGAGCAGAAACTGAAATTAACACAGGGAAAAAAATATCAAGCGGAATTTGGTTAGCCTGAGATTGAATTTTGCTTAGTAAGAGAAAGTGCCACATGTCATACTTTTGCTGACAAAAGAAGAACTATATTATGATCTGAAAAAAATCATAAAGATGCTCAGTCCTATAAATATGTGCTAGTCGAAGAACCTTAGCAATAGTGCTGATCTTTCTTAATCACTTGTCAAAAAACTGTGAGCCAACTAACTTAAACCCATCATATGGGAATGGACAGAAATACAAGAAAAAGCTTTTGAAGAAGTAAAGATGTTAATTTCAAATTCTCTATTAATGAAATATTATAACCCAAAGGAAAAGCTAGTTTTAGAAAGTGACACATTGGAGACCAGTCGGGAAGCCACATTAATGCAGAGAGAATGTCTAAAAGCACTTATGAGCTGTGATTTCTTAGTTAACTAATGAGAAAGAATTAGCAGTAGACCTTTACAAAACTGAGTAAAATCTTTTACAAGGTCTGTCAGGACAAAAAAGCAGTACAGTGTCATGTCTCCCCAACTTTGCTTATGGTTTAAATTTCTGAAAACGTTATTTTAAATGGAGAGTGTGAAACTGTGGCTCATCACCATGCATATGAGACTGGGTCTGACACAGTTAAGATCTCCTGCAATGTTTTGCAAAACCCCACCACAATGCAAGAGTTGTCCAGCACATTTTCAGACCTGTTCCTCCCATACAGTTAGTGTCCCCCAAAATCCAAAATTAAACATGAAATGCCCTACTGCGTTTTGGCCATGAGCGTGATGTTACCTTTCCTGTTGAGGGCCTCTTCAGTTCCCTTCTTCTTTCAAAGCTGTGACACCCAAAGCCTTTTCCACTCAACATACTCTGGCCTCAAAAAAAAATTGGCAAGCAACCCAAATTTGAACACCTGTCACTTTCATTAAGACTGCATTTCCAGAGCTAGGTTGAACTGGCTTTAACACATTTGTCTTCTACATTCTCAGCGTCAGGGTGCTGCAGGGGCCAGCAGCTCCTTGTGGCCCGGGAGCAGCAGGGACTGACCAGGGTGGAAGGTCAGGGCCTGGCTGACAAGACCCATCCCACCACCCCAGCCAGGAGCAGGGCAGCTGGGGGGCACTGGGGCAGCCCCAGTCCTGGGCATCAGGCACCTCCTGGGGGACAGGCTGAAGCCAGGCAGGTATGTCAGCCCATGTGTAGGGGTAAGGCCCAGTGAGGGGGACCAGGGTCAGACACAGCCCCGGGCTGGCCGGGAAGAGCTTTTACAGGAGGGTTAGGTTTGGTTATGCTCACTCAGCAGCTAGTCACAGGTACATGCACCGTTATTGTGCATAGATGTTTCTGAACAAAAGTTTTTCCACACACCTCTTGGGTATTCCCAAGAAATCTCTCATCTCTGACAGATCAGAGGTAACAGCTGAGCAAACAAACTGCTAGTTCTACAGGGATCCAGATGTTCAGCATGATTCTGCTTAAATCCTCAAATCTAGCAGATGCTTTCAGAATCCAATTAATAAACGAGTCTCCATTTAAGAAACAGGACTTGGTTGGTATCAATGTTGAAGATGGTGACCACTGCTTCGCTGTAACACAGAGTTGCGGAGCAGCGGAGGAGTTTTGTTGCATTTCAACATAAAGGCAGAGATGCAAGTATGGGCACACTGGTTAATTGGTGACAACCCAATCAAAGACATATAGAATTTTAGTATTTTTATGAGGTATAGAATATCCTAGTTCTAGCATCTTCTGATAATGCATGTATATACAAGATACAGTTTCTGACTTTTTTCAAGGTTGGATTTTAACCTTTTTATGGTCAACATGAGTGCAATTTGTGATGCTACCTTCTTTTATTAAACTCAGAATGGTGTAATTTCAAATAGTTAAGAGCCTTAGCAAGGCACATGTCCTGAATTGCAAAACTCTTTTCTTAGAATACTTGTCAAGCAGTGGAAAACATAAGGCTGGCCAGGCATTGCTGATGAAAATGAAAGGAACTGGGCCTTGTTCCCATCTGGCAATACAGCATCAGACCAAGCAGAGGGCTTTAAAAGCAGTCTAACATGGAGACTAAGGAGAAGAACACAAACATTGTCACCAGTCAAAAACTGAGAGGCCTAATTTTCTGTTCAATAATCTCTGGAGCAAAAATAAAGCAGGTAAGCATTATCCTACAATGGATTTGCCAAGAAGGTAAACGAAATAAGTGAAACAAGTGTAACAAATATAACCAGGTATGATAGCATAATAACAATTATAGTAGGAGGAAAATGTTAAATTTTACAAGTGATCAAAGGAGATACAAATGAAAAGGAAAGAGAATAAAGAGAAAATGTTGACATTTAAGTAGTATCCCCCGTATCCCCAAAAACCAGGCACAGTCAGTAGGTTGGAAGATGCAGAGACAGGGAGGTCAGAGAGCACAGAAAACAGAATGGATGTGGAGACGCCACCCCTTCACCACAGCAAAGTACCTCAGGGCTTGAAGTATTTTATCTCATAGATTCCCAGTGAGCCAGAAGCAAATAAGCTACAAAGACTAGGTCAGGTCAAATAATAATAAAGATGTAAAGCGTGGTTTGAGACACCTCATAAAGCACAGTATGGTGGAGTGCTAAATTCACACATAAAAAGTGAAAGTGGCACAGGGGCAGCACAAATAGAAGGCAGGAAGGAACAGAGAAAAACCGATCCCCATCTCTCTGGACCTTAACTGCTCATGATGGTCAAACCTCAACAGAGCCTGAACCCCAGTCACTTGCTCTAAGAGGATTTTTCTTCTTCCATATCTCAAAAGAATCCTGTTTCCCAGTTCAGAGCTTCATGAGCATCTGTGGTTTTGTTTCATATTCTTTTAAAAACATGGTGAAGTTATGCTTTGCTATTTCTTGCAACCTTTGTTCATTAGAAATCAGGAAAAAACTTATTCAGACTAACTGAATTATAGTCACCTGTCATGTATTTATGGTGACTGAATAATATAGGCCTCTATGCCACATCTCCATAGATTTTCTTGTGGCATCTCTTCAAAGATACAGCACTGACAATGAATCCCAGCAGGTAGGTTTGGAGGGGACAGCATGAAAAAAAGTAAAAAGGTTTTGGAATTATGTCAGCTGTACTGACATGGCACAGGGAATGCTTAGCCACCCATAAACTGAGCACTGAGTCTTGCATCCACACTTTACTATCCCATCTCCAACAGACTGTCTCACTTGTTTGAACCCATCCTCATCCAAATTTTAAATATGGGTTTGTTTCAGTTATGTATATGTATGTACAAGTTCACATATACTGACAAGTATGGCAGCCATTCTTGGATGTCATTCTAAGTGCTAAACTTAGATTTTAGAAGGTGAGTTTGCTTTCTTATTTCGTAATAAGGAAGAAAATAAACTCCTTTCCCAAGTTTACTGAGTAATCATAAATTCATCAAGTCATTAATCAGTCGTTATGAAGTTCTTCAGTCATGCTGAATCAGTATACATGTACCTTCAAGGTAAAGTTGACTTAGTGCAGCTGACAGGATTAGACAGCTGATGTTACTGAGGTTATCCTTTATTTACTATTCAGACTAGCCAGGACTATGGAGTGGTGTAAGTCAGTAATGTAATGACCCAAAAATCAATTTCAACAGAACCAGAACTGAAGCTACACAGACCTTTGTCCTTAAACACATAAAGAACAGAAGTTGTACATCTCAACAGGGAGTGGGGTTTGTAGTGGACGGAATGATTTTGGGTGGGAATTCTAGCACATTGGTCATTTGCAACATCCAGATGTAAAGGAAGTGAAGAGACTATTAAAAAGTAATTCATTCTACCACAAGCTTTATTTGAATAATGTGGCTGAATATTCTCAGACATGATGCCCAAATGAGATTTCCTTAGTTCTGTAACACAGACCATGATAATTCAGAGAGATCAGTTCAATTCCTACTATCTGTACGTTACTTGGGTGTATTATACTATATTGTACTATAAACTAAACTATACTATACTATACCATAAACTCATAAAGCCTATAAAAAGAATGACCTACCAATGAAAACAGGAGAAGGATTAATTTAGTCTCTCCAAAATTCCAGGTAAAATTATCCCTTCACATTGCTATTGTTCAGGAAAATCACTCAGATCATAAGGGACTTAAATCCTGAGACAATTGTCCTTACGAAATGGATTCAGGTTACCTGTAATCCTATTTGACTTTGTGTCTGGAGTTGTCACTCTTAGAAATTGACCCAAGGGTCCTTCCAGGAACAACTCTAAACCATCTTCTCAGCCCAGAGATGATCACCTAGTATTGTTATAAACAAAGAAACAAACAAAATAGATGGGACAATCTCATCCACGTTTCACAAGAGTGGATATGTACACTCTTAAAATTTTGAGTTTGCCTTTATCCATATCTGAGTTTGCCTCATTGTCTAAGGTTTTCCTTCACACCCAAAAGCTTGTATAGCTAGCTTGTAGCAGAGCTAAACATAGGTTGCACTAGCCTTAAATAAACAATGAGGAAAGCTGGCAATTCTGGCTTTGAGCTTGACCTCAGGTCTACTCCTGCACTATGTTCCTAATTAATTTCACCCAAAACTTCATTTTAGCAAATGATGTTCCAATCTCTGAACACTTAATACCAGATGACATTATTTAACAAGAACTTCCTTGTTTTTCTCTTATTCAGTATTTGCTTAATCCAAAAGCAAGCAGGACATATACAAAGCCAGAGGTTAGGATAAAATGCTGAAACAGTTTCTTTCTTCATGAATATTCTTGCAATAACTTTGGAAAAACATAGTGATTTCTTTGGCATATTCTACCTTAGCACTAAACACATTACAGAATATAGATCTTCAAACAGATAAGGACAGAAAAAGTAATTTCTAAGAAATATTCCCAATTATCCAGGATGAGGCAGTCTGAGAATTTTAAGCAGGAAAATAAAGCATAAGAGCTGAGGAGAATGGAAAGGTTTGCCAGCTGTTAAAATTAGTTGTCTTCTCTCTATTCCACACCAAGAGAGTTTAAGCATTGAAAATTAGTAATTTTAAGTGCAGTTAGTAACTTTTAGCTACAATTAAACTAAATGTCATTTGACTGCTCGCAGCACTGTAGCCAAACTCAGCAGAAGCTGCTAAATCAATTTGGGAAGCTAGTACATACTGTGCCTTCTACTGCTATAGATACAATAATGACAGCACCACCCATACACAAGTCCTTTTGACTGCTGGGTAGGCACATCATTAGTTACAACCCACATACAAACACTGATCAGCTTATTAGTGACAACTGAGTTCTGATTATGCTATATAGCTAAACTAAAGAAAAAAAACTTTAGGCATTGAATAGCTAACAGAATAACTCATTTTTCAGAAGAACATTGAATGCGAAGAATAATAGGTTTCAAATGTACCTAAGACATATTTTTGCATATTCCCAAAGCTAGGAAATTCCGCTTGACAAAATTTGTGATTAATAAGTTCTTGAGTCTGCCTGCAAGCACTTATGTTGTCATCTTTGAGCACAGTAAGAACCATTGAAAAATCAGCAAAGTTGCCCAAGGTTCACTGAGGAAATTACATATGAGAAAATAGACTGTGGTTGTGTTTTAATATCTTAGCAACTTTCAACCAAAGGCCGTAGGATGGAAACAAAAAAAACCCAATTCTGAACATTCAATAACTGTATCCAAACATTTAAAAAGAATCTGATATAAGAATGTATTCTTTATTCTAACAATGGTATTATTTCAAAAGCTTTTTACAGTAGTCTACACTGGGCAGAAACTCTGCATAATTTTCTTATTGTACTTGCATATAATTTCGAATTTTGGCACCAAATCAAATTTTGGGAGGCCATCATTTCTTTTCCACTGAATCTGATGGCTTAGTGATATTCTATTAGACGGCAATATAAAATCAAAGCAACAGTTGGGAAATTAGAGAGACACTTGTCAAAGGCTGTTAGTCTAGGGAAAATTATTGTAGCCAATAACTTCAAAAACTGCTGTTTAAAATTACGATCTTCAATTTGCACTTGACATTATATATCAATAACCTCATTGAACACCTACCTGACTTACTGAGCACAGTGAGGACAACTGAGCACCAGAAGACTTGAACTAGAGTAAGTGGGAGTAGCATATGATGATTGGTTCTGAACAGGCTTCTTGTTGGGTACTTAAATGGGGACATAGGTATCTAATTTTAAGCCTCAGGATGTGAAGAACAGTTAAATATGTTTCTGTCTGAAAATGACACTTTGTATATCAATAATAATACACAAAATTGAGATCTGCAAGAGCAAAAAAAAAGACCTGATCATGTTGAATATATGAATATCTCAAGATGTCCTTTAGGACTAGAGTCCTCACATGAACAATATTCTACAGATGATGAAGTAATGCTTTGCCAACAGACACCAGATGGTTGTTAAATGACAGATGAGGGTCTACATTTGATAGAGTCAACAAACCAGGCTGTAGCATATTTAAAACTAGTAATTCGTATGCATGTTTCAGAGACTAAGAACTCATTGATGATTACAAAAAATTCAAACACATTCAGTTTTCAAAGTTTACTTTACCTCAACATTTTCCTGGTTGAAACAGTATCTTTATCACTTACCTTGAACTGGTAAATGCTAATAGCCTTATCTGTGATGAGAGAGAAAAATGAGTGGTCTGATTAAGAAGGGCTCATTCTTTATAGTGAATATTATTCTCTCAGTAAATGAGGAAAAGAAGATCCTATTGACTCACATAAGAATTCTGGTTGATGTTACAAAAGATGATGACTGATCAGCATTTTCATGTGGCTAGTGATTAGAATAAGGCCTGACGCAGAACTACAACCCTAGAGCCCCTAAACCTCCAGCACAGTGTTACATTGATCTGATGTTTCATGAGTTGTTGATAAAAGAGAAATCAGAAACAACATTTTCATTATAAAGTAGATATTGCTTGCAGGTATTTGTGGAGAGAAAAGAAAAATCGGTCTTCATTTTTATTGTTAAGCAACATTTTATGTAATGAGGTTGCTTTAGCAGCAGGGGATACTATCTAGGAAGATATACCTTTATTTCTGCAAGGTATAAATGCTGGTATTTGTTACAAGTTCTTTTACAGAAATAAGGACCCAATAAGGAGCTGACAAAAGTCAAGGAAGGAGTTTCCCACTATGGGAAAACTTTTGGGTTTGCTTCTTTTTTCCCCCTTTCTCATCAATAGAGGATTATAAAAGCCCTTTTCTTTCTCAGAATTCTGAATATCATTTTGTGTTCTATCTACTGCTGAAATCTTTCTTTATCTGAAAACGAGATTGCATAATTTCTTATTTTCTAGCTACATCCTTCAGCTGTGCACTGGGGCTTAAAATGCCAACTGAGGCTACCAAGAACAAGTTGAAAATCTGTGCAATCAGACCAATTTCTGATATTCCACAGATTAGTATCTGTGTCCCACTTCAATAGAAGATAAAGAAGGCTCTTAAAGATTACCTTGACCAGAGAAAGCGTATGAGTAATTAATCATTTCTGTCAGAATCCTGGTAGTGAAGAGAACATTGCAATGACTAACAAGATTGCAGAGAATATAAAAACCAGACACTGTTTTTGGCAATGGAACCCCCCAGATCTCTTCTGTTTTATCTCCAGATAGACTTAAAGTCCATTTTGCTTTAATTGACTGTTTTTATTGTGTAGTTTAGAAACTGGAGTGTGCAAGATTGTTTCATGTGTACATAGTTATTAATATTGACTGGGTTTTATATATGAATATGAATATATGAATATGATGGTGGAATATAGCCAAAGAGTGATGTTCTTTTCATCTTTGTACCAACGTTAAACGTTTCTGTAGCCTCTTTGAGTATTCATGCATGAAGTATAATTTCTTGCAGTTCTTTCATTTGTCCCAGATAGCGTTTCCTACCCATCCTGAGCCCAAGGAGCTTGATAAGCTCTTGCAGGGGGGACAGAATAAAGACCCCAATTAATAACAGATAAGAAAGAGATCATAAAGAACAGGGTCAGAACAGGGTCAGACAATGCCCTTAGTCCTTGGAGTGAAGGATGCTCTCTCTTCAAGTGAAGGCACTCAAGGAGCCCAAGCCTGTAGACTATGTGTTGCTTGTTCTGTACTGCGTCAGTAATCTGAAACAGAAAAAATTAGGGTCTCAGGGAGAACTGGAAGAAGCTGTGAGCCTGGATCTGTACTGTATAGGTTTCTAGGTTATTTTACTCTGTCTTTCATCAATCATAGTTGTCATCTCACACTGAGAAGCAGGGAGTGTCACTGGCACATATGCAGGCAATTTAGGAAGAGCAGGTATGTAAGTAGATGGCCTAAATTCTCATGCACTGTTGCAAGTGTAAAGCTGAGTCGTGTATGGCAAGGCCCAAGAGGAGACTCCACTTGATGAGAATATCACAGCTGTAGTTAAGGATTAGAATGCTTCTTGCAGGCATTATAAACACACGTCGGCTGAGTCCGATGCTACGCCTTTTCCTTTTGGCTATATGATATAAATCTTGTGTGATAGGTATAAATGCACAGGAAACATTAATATTTTATGTGCCTCTAAACACACATGTACCAGGTCTAACTTTCAGTATGGGAGAAAATGTGGAATTGGGAAGAAATTAAAACAAGCAAGCTGGGCACAGCAAAATGGTAAGAGTTCTGGGAGGCATGAAGAAAAGGATTTGGGGGATAAATCTCTACTGCACTTTGGTAACAATTGGGAAACCTTGGATCATCCTAATAGTCTTCAGGGTGAACACCAAAATCACGGAGAGAGCCCTCAAGAATATCTTACCACAGCAGTGCGGACAATACTCCAGCGTGGGCTGAAATGCATGCTCAGTCTCACCCTGGTCAAGGAAACCACACATGTATTTGCTTCTGAAGCTCTTCTTTATAACCCATAAGTTTTAGGTACCTGCCTTACTAAATGATCTGACTCCTACTTTCTCTACATCAAGGGAATAAAAATGTTGGTTTGTTTAAAAGGTGCAGTGTTTCTGAAATCAGTGGAGTCTATAAGGATACCCAACTCTTTGATAAGCAAGGCAGAAATATCTAAATATATATTTCATTTAACCTTTTAAAAATTATGTTCTTGTGATGTTAACATAAGCTTCCTAATTTCTTGCTTTTAAATGCAGAGTTTGGTAGCAAAATTATTTTTTCATTAACTTTTAACTTGACATCTAAAAAGCTTTGTTGTGAATTTGAAAATCTGCATATTTAGAAATCCGTCACTCATTGATGTTGTCTGAGATCATGAAAAGTGACAAAACCACATTTAAAGAACATGAAGGTTGCACAGTCCTGCACTCAGAAATGCGAAAAGGCTTTCTCTTCATCCCAAATCTGAGTAAACATAATCATAGTTCCAGAAAACAGCATGTCCAGTCACCAAGCATGCAGGCAAGTACTGATTACACTGTATGGTGTTGCTGAAATGGATAACTAGTAGTTACTTATTGATACATGCCTTTGATATATAAGCATTTGCTTTCAGTTAAATTTTAAAGGCAAACTCGTGCCTTTATGTACTTCACAGACCGTATCAGAGACACTTCATCTCAGCCTACACATAAAGGTTCTCAGCAGTTGTCATTGTCCTTGAGCAATATATAACTAGCTTCAGCTGACTGCCTTGACCTTGAAACAGCACTGTCTGAAAAATACAGTAAGTGACATCTGTGGTTACTCTGGTTGGCTAACATGCATCACAAAAAGTAAAAATGTAGTGCTGCAGGTAAGCATTTGTAGGATGTACTTCATATGCATGCTTCACATGCACTTCATGGATCTCTCATGAGCTGATTAATGCACATATTTCTAAACATTTTTTTTAAACATGAAATAAGTATTACCAAAAAATTGTTGAATTCTAAGCTAAATTACAGAAGAGACAAATAAAAGATAATACTAATGCAGTCCCATAGAAAAAAGGTATTTAGGAAAAGACAAACCTTATAGAATAGTGTTAAAATATTCAGTAGTATTTCTTCAGGGCTTTATTTAATATATGTCACTTGCATTTTGTTAATTAGGGTATTGTCAAATAATTTCTCTTGACATAATCTAACTATCACAGAGCATTCTCCAAAATATTAAATTAAAATATGAAATGCCTCAAGTATTTCATTGAATTCTATCAGCTCTAAATAGATGCTTTAAAAAAAAAGACAGTAGCATACATCTAATAAAAGCAAAATATTAATAAATTAATAGACAACAAAAACATACACATAAGATTCATTACTCTTATCAATGTCTGAAACACTGATGTACTATAAATATTTTATGAAGTTAGTCACCAAAGGAAGGTACTTAAAATTGTACCTGTCATAGTATTAATTATTAACTTGATCACAAGAGTTCTTAAATAAATTTCTCTCTAATTATACTAGATAATTCTTCCAGTTGCATTTGGTTTGTTCTGCTGTTAACAAAATCTTCCAGTTGACTTGGAGCAAACAAGACTTTAAGGATTCTTAAAACTTTTCCAGAAAGAAATTCTATACTAAGATTTAAAGAGTTCATTTTTAAAAAATAAGACTTTATTATTATGAAAAAAAATCTACTATGAACTATGCTATCAGAAATATACAAAAAATTAAAATTTTTAACCAACATAATATGTAAGTATCTACACTATTTTCTTGTTAGAAAATAATAAAATTCTAGTAGAATTCTGTTCTAAAATTTTATGTAACAAAACACGTTTGTCAGAGAAGGATTCAGTGCATGGCACAGACTTCTAATGCACTTTCTGGAAGAAATAAGACTTTACTGGAGTACGTACCTCCTCTTGAATCTCACTTTCCACTGATACTTTTGTAAGCAAAGTCTGAACATGGAGACAATGATCTATGACTTTTTAGCTTTTCCTAGCAAGATAATGGCTTAGATGTCATCTTTACAGCCTTTTGTGATATTTCTTGTTTTGATCATTCTCATTTTAAGCCTGTTTTGACTCCACTGTTTCTTAAAGAGTCTTGCAGAGAATCCTTTCCTACTAATTCACAGAATTATTCCAAGTACTTATCTAGTAAATTCCAAACCACCTGCTAAACTTTTACTCTCTGGGTGCTCCAATGTCAGATAGATTTTATTGACAAGTCTAGGGAATTAACAGAAGTAACGTTATTTTGGTGATCAATAGAGTTAGAGGGAAAGAAAACAGATCTGCAGAAGTATATTACTTTGGTTGCCTGTGTTCAGATATCACTTCAGAACTGAGACGAGACTAATTCAATGTTCAGAAGACTGTGAGGAAGACCTCAGAGACCAGTTCCTGTAATTATCTTATCCTACTTCTGTGACAATGTGAAATGCATAGGTACCAATTGGAAATCTCCTCTGTAAAAAATAAAAAAATTTCTGTGGCCAGTTTCTAAATAATTGACTGAAAGATCAAAAGCAACACATATATAAGCTTCTAGGAAGAGGTATGAACTGGATTAAAACTGCAAGTTTTAAAACTAGGAAGTTTATAGTAATGAGTAACCATAGGCTCAAGATACATCATCCTTTCCAGTCCAAAGGCCTGACTGACATATCTAGTCTAGCTTAAGCACTGAAAACTATGAGGTGACAGCACTCTGTTGGGGTTTTAATATCTTAATATCTAAATTATGTTTTATTTACATATTGACCCAGGAAGTCCAGGGTTCATTTGTTTTCTCTTTTTAGTTATTTGTGGATTTTTTCATGGGGGAGAGGGAGGAACTTCTGCCCAGAAGTTTATCTTTCATTGGAGCTTCAGATTTGATTGGTTTCCATGTACTAGAAGGACTTTTAATATATTTTTCTCCTGCATGGGCAAGCAGGATATTGTCCTTGCAAGATACCACCTCTTCTGAGTGCTATAACAGATTTGTCATTTTCCTTTGCTTTGCAAAGCAGTTAAGGCATTGTAGTCTGACAGGAAACTGCCAAAACTTCTTGTGAATAGAAAAGAAAATAGCGTTGTTATTTGTAGAATAATCTTGTACATTAGCAGGATGTCCTCTTCTGTCTCTGTTGTCTTGCTTATCTTTTTTTTTCATTTTCTTTTTTTTTTCTTAAACATTGCATTTTTCTGGATGACCTTTGTTGTTGTGTTCCTGACTTCTTCTTTTAATGATAAAATTAATTAATAAATTCCATATAAATCAATTAATCCACTTCCATTCCAAGTTTTTGGAAGTAACATATAGGTAATTTTCCAGGGAAACTTTTACGTGAAGTTTGGCAGCATGGAAATATTATTTCTTCCCTTTCCTCCCACCTTGTTTCTTACTACAGATAAAATTCATGCTGAAGAAAGTTAGAAATAAAAGTTCTGGAGGGAAAAGAAATGAAAAAGCAAACAGGAAACAACTTTTAAAATTATGTCCCAGGCTTTAAGTGGTTAGCAGAGACCAGTCAATCAAGATGAGAACAATGATTAAATTTAAACCTGGATTTCATTGTATCATTCTCTATTAAAAAAAAACCAAAAATGTTTCCATAGAGTTCTATACGTATACTTTGAATTTTTCTAGCCTATTATAGATAGATGAAATATGAGATAAAACTTTATTGTAATTTATTAATTCTAATGATATTCATGCTATCATGTTGATCAATTCATAATATTCCTCCAAGAAAATGCTGAAACTCCTCACATTTCCTCTGGAATCCATAAACATTTTAATATTTAGGCCACGTAATTTCAGACTTATTTTAAAAACAACAACAACAAACAAACTAAACACATAAAGGAACAACTAACACACTAGTTTTTCCTCTCTGAGAAAAAATATTAAATGGGGAAAAAGGCGATTTACCTCAAAACTTATATCTCAAAAATCGAATTAAACAACTCAAAGCTCTGTTAATAATTAAAGGGAGAAGTGTTTTATAAACCCAAAATACAAAAATTGTAACTCAGAAGTGTTTATTTCTTTGTCATAAGTAGAAATGCAACCTAAAGATACTACTTTGATATGTTGGTATCTGCTGGTAAATTCCACCCCAAAATATTATAAAAGAATATCTGAGAAAAAAACCCTCTAATTATTATAAGCTAAACTCAGTAAGATACAGATTTTTTTAAAGTTTTTTAATTCATCTGTTGGCATCCTGAAAAGTTTTTGTGGTGCACTGTCCTTTGAGGAGCATAATTCACATTATCTGTTGGTACAGTAGAGTATTTTGAATTCTTCGAAAAATGTGTGTATATTGTGCTGTAAGAGGAATGTTCATTTATTGCTCATGAGTGTCTGAAGATTCAAGCATCAGCCTCAAAAATGTCTAGCTATTTCATTAAAAAGAAAAACTCCTAGTTATCAAAAATGACAGTTGCTAGAAATGCCTCATGTGCATGAAGGTAACAATTTATATTGTAAAAATGCCATGGTTCCTTTCTTGAGAAAAAGTAACCCAAAAGAGTCAAGAAAGACACCATTATGGTCATGATCTTTTAAAAAAACAGAAGAGGGGGAAAAAACCCACAGGAAAATATGAAATACAAAAGAGACTTTTACCTTTGAAAGTGATTGATCAAGTAAAAAAGCAATGAGAAGTTCCTGTCTTCATAGAGTTAGTCAAGTAATCTAATGGCCAGGTAAAAGGTTTGATAATATTTGATATAATTGTTAGGTCAGGATGTTATAAGTCATTGAGACATACTAATGAACATATTAATTTTATTGAAGAGCAGACTTGTTTACAGATAGAATTAATACACCTTTCTTATTCTAGATATATCAGCTAGTTGGCTTGTTTGTTTTTCAGAAATATTTTACTTTCACACTACATTATTTTTTAAGCAATAATAGCACAAGATGATTACTACAAACTGAATGAGAGAATGAAAAAAAGACAAAATATGTGTGATATCAGAAATGGGAGTGATACTGTGCTGGAATTGGGTAACGCAATTGGGTAAGTTCTCATGCAATATTTTCATTGTTCACTTTGCCACAAAAATAGAATTTGGCTAAGAAAACTTCCAAATGAAAGAAGTTATTATAAATATAGAGGTTGATCAAAATATTTGAAAGGAAGATTAAAGAAAAAAAACGTAAGTGTTGCAGCAAAAAGAAGTGCTGGATTGTACAAAAACTTAGTAGTACCAAGGGCAAGGCTATGTCATAGGGCTTAATAACAAGAGCTGTTACAAAGCAGATGAAGATGAAACAAATCTAGAAAATAGATAAGAGAAAAAACCCAGTCATCACTGTGATTCAAAAGGTGAAAAGAAAAAGAAAAATGAGATACTGACGTGTATCCTTTGTGGCACTGCCACTAGAAACTAGAAAGCATTCACATTGTGTGTAGTTATGATCACATGTACTGCAGAAGGAGGATTTGAAGAGGAGCAGATACAGTGATGGGCTAGTAGGTTGAGAAGGGGGACACATTCCTTACTTTAGCGGTGGACGCTAAAAGAGCCTGAACTGTCTGGTCTGGCAAAACAGGCACTGAGAATACATGTGACCTTCTCTAAATTTATTAAGATAAGCAGTAAGAGAGGAATAACATATATTTAGGCTGAAGAAATATGTTGGAGCAGTTTTAAATGCATATATATTGATGTGAAGATATTCAGCCTAGAAACTGCAAGATTTTCATTCCTAAAGAAATAATATCCTGATCTGCAGCAGAATGGGAATAGTCCTCTATGAGCTGGATTTGGACTCCAAGACCAAGAAGGTACTTCCCATTCTTGTATTTCCATTCCTGTAATTAGTCTTTGGAAGAACAAATAAGATTAATAGATCAATACAGTTAAGTGAAGCCAGCTCTCCCTCTTGTTCTCTAATAAGTTTAATGATGTTTTTCTACCACATTTAAAAGAAAAGGAATCTGTTGTTTTTTTTTTTTTCAAACTGTGATCCAAATTTTAACTAAGACCTTTATCAGCAGTGATTTTTACTATACAAGAAACCCCAAAACATACATTTATTTTCTTCTTGTATGCTGACAATACAATGTCTTTTTTTTCTCATTGTAAAGGATGATGCCAAACTTCTCAATATCAGAACAATGAACTAGACTGCTTCCTCTTTTTCTCTCTTTTTCTTATTTTAGACCAGATTTAAGGAACCTAAGGTGGTTGTAGATTCCTCCCAACCTTCAATCAGAAACATGTGCAAGCATATGCTGTTGATGGAACATGTAGTTGAGGATGTACTGAAGAGCAGAAATTTGTAAAGTTCTTGCTTGTGTCAAGCTATATTCTAGACCTGAAAGCCAAAGAGCCATAGCAGTGTAATATTGTCAGCACCCACATTTCAGGACACTGTATTTAATCTTTTCTGTACAGAGGTCTTGGCAGGCAAGAGTCACAAAACAAGCTGCACATAAATCAATGAAGACTTCTTTATCCCACTAGTCCAACAAAAATGTAGGTTTTTGATGAATCCAGTTTAGGGTCTGTTTATTTATCCTTTGGCTTCTCAATTTTAATCACTATCAGAATTTCCAGCTGTACAAAATGTTTTTTTGATCTGCTCATCTGCCCTCTACAAACTAGAAATGTAATCAAATTGCAGGACAGCGACATTTTAATGTAACCTGTTAACTCCTTCATGAAAACTACTTAACCATTGCTAATCTACACAACCAGCAGACACAAGAGTCTGGGCCCTAATGCAATTCATCTTTTCAAAATTGTTAAGGAAAAAAACCCTTCAGGGCTTCATGTTTAAAAGAATTACATAGGGAGGAAAATTAAGCATCTTGAATCAAACGAAGTACAAAGAATAGGTTGTACTGGAGCTAAATAAATATTACATGTTTCTGATACTGTGTATTTTGCAAACATCTTTATTTCATGATATCTTATATATATTAAGTAGCCCAAATTTCTTTTTAAAAATAGTGAAAATCAAAGTCATATTTCACAGTGCATATAATTTAATCTGTTATGGCTAATGTAGATGTAGGTTTTTTGTAACTGTTTTGTAGATCTAAATACACAACCATGAAATATTAACTCTTAAGGTTGGGATATGAGACTCAGTGCTTCCTAATACCATATCACATAATGCAATTTCATGTGAAACAAGTAGCCACATTAAAGGCAGTCAGACGGCTCATTCGCACCCACTCCTACATACACGGCAAGAAACATTTTTGTCTAGGGTTTCGAACAGAATCAGTTATCTCTGTTGCATACTTTGTCCATCCTCTTTAACATTATGGAAGACTTTTGTGTGTATCCCTTTCACCTTCTCCTGAAAAAGGGCTGATTATTGGTTTTGGAAAGAAAACACAAGTCAGCAATTAAGTTAAGCATAGGATCAGCTCTCAGATTGTACAACAACCAGCAATTTTTGTCATCAGTCTGGGGGTCAGCACTTCAGACTAGCAGTAAGTAGTTCTGTTGAGGCACCTCTGAAAGAGTGGCACCTTTGGGGCGGTGAAAAGCTGAGGATGCTCCAAAAGCGCAGCTTCAGTGAAGCCAGATCCCTTCATGCATTCAGCCTCTTGAAAAGCAATCATTCTGATAATTTTCAAAATATTTTGAGCTTCAGAGGGAAAGCTGATATTTTAGAAGAAGGGTTACTGAGCAGTAATTGTTACTAGAAATATATAATATTTTGAATATTAACATATCGACTGGTTTGCAGGAAGATATACTAGCCCAATCCTGCCTCTTTACCTCACAACAAGAAGAGTTAAACAGTCACACACTGAAACACACATAACAGTGCTTTCAATCAGCTCTCTGCCTCCATGAATTCCTCTAGAATATTTCCAGGCTATTGTTAGGCTAAATTTGATCTTTCGTGATCTAACTTCTCTAAATCTAAATATTCTTTATATAATTGAGATATAGCAAAAATGTTTCCACATGGGTAAAGGTCACAGTAGAAATTCATTTTAGATATAGCAACGATACGTTTAGTCACCCGAAGTAACCGCCCTTACTTTCTATCTTGCTTTTTAGTTTAACAGTTTTCAGTGCCTCTCTTTCTTGAATTAAACCCACACAATCATCTTAAGAAAGATGTCTTTGAGTCTTCAAAAGGACATCTTGTTCCCATATCCTCTGTATTTTGGCTTTACTTTTTTTGGTATTTGCTTCCTTCTGCAATCAATTCCCTTGGGTTTTTTTTAGAGATGTGCCAATCTGGACCCATGGAGCTGACTCCCTCCTTGCTGCCTAGACCTACTCTGAGACTACAATCCCACAGGTTACACGGCCTTTCCAGCGGGAGAAATGAGCTCTGCAAATGTTCCCATGAAATCACAGCCAGCAGCAGTGAAGGCAAAGCACACAGACAACTTGTGTCTGCTGACCAGTCCCCATCCTTTTCAGAAATGTATAGTACTTATGCAGCAAATCATGAATGAAGAAAGGTGTAATTTTGTCATTCATCACAAATGCAAATCTTTTCCTCCCCCCCCCTTCCCCAATCAGTTCAGTATTCATAACACAAAATCCGTGAAACTTGGGAAAATTAATACTTAAATACTTCATAAAGTTGGGAAATAAATTCCATTAGCAGTTGAAGAGAGACAGAAATCAGATGTTTTGGTTTATTTTCTTTATTTTAGCAAAGGTGAGTGTTCAGAAGGAACAAAACCAGTACTTCAAATTTAGTCATTGCATTTTAAGCAATTTTTTTGTTTTAACATTCTGGAAAAAATGCAAGATATGGAGAGAGAAGCTTGTACATTCCAGCTGATGAATACATTATATAAAAAGATATTGCATTTAATATTGAATATTAACTGCAAAGTTAACTACTAAAGTCATTCTTTCCTCTGTGTGTGTGTGTGTGTGTGTGTGTGTGTATGTGTGTACATATAAACAATGTCCTTTTAAGGGAAGGTAAATACAGGGCCTATTCAGCTCTGGAAATAATTTCCAAGTGTAGGTGTATGTGTTCCTTCACTCACATATGTATATTTTAAGGACAGAATACATATTTCCCATGCTAGACTACTTAAATACCTATACAGCAGTTAAATACTGGAACTCTTGTATATTTAATACAGCCATGGGACTTTTATAAATAACTAAGCATAGAAATTTATGGATTTGTGACTGTACACTCTATAGTTTCATAGGACTCCATAGATTTTGAATGTTTATTTGAGTGGTTGCATGTTTTAACTGCTTTTTTTGATAAAATCTGAGATGAAAAGAGATATCCTGCCTGAAACTCTTTGAAATGTTAGGAAAGATTTATGTTCAGCTGCTTCACAACAGATTATATTCCCACTTGTAATGGAAATAAGATTCTTGTGTATAATTCTAGTTAAAAAGATTTTCATAGAAAGTGTTAATTAAGATAAATTATACTTGAAAAAAGACTTTTATTTCTTGGACTGAGCAACAAAAGAAACAATATGTATATATTTGTAAATTTGTGGTAATTTGAGATGATCATTTTTGGGCCTTTTTATTTTCATGCTGTCTCAGAACCTAATTCAATCTTTAAGATGAGACATGTTGCTGTATACTTCAAGAGCCAGAGATATTCCCAGTTAATTATCAGTATGGGTTCATTAGAAGCTGGTGTGGGATTCTGAATATTTAAGGAACTATTGCTGGTTTTAAATCCAAAGAGTATCCTTTTTTGTTATAACAAATATTCTTATGTATACTATTTATTCTTAATAACACTATGAATATGCCAAAAACATGAAAATATTATTTTATTGTTAAAGAGTCAGTCAAAATCAAATACCAGCTATGCTAGCTGCAACTAAAAATCACACATTCACCAAACGAGAACCTGAGAGCTCGAATTGCAGGAGCTCTTTTTCTGGTGGCAGCACAAAGTGCTTGACACTTTGTGAAGAAATGTCACCGGCTATCGCATTCTTTGATAACTATGTTATGAATTAAAAAGGCTGAGTGAACTTTAATGCCTCACTGCCCTTGCTCCTAGAGCTGTGTGACAAACTGGCCCTGGATCTTCTTTCTTCCTTTCTTGTTTTGTGCTTTGTTTGTTTGTTTATTGTGTGCTTTATCCACACATCATTTAAGTCATCTGCACATCATGTAAGTCATTTGCTAAAACTTAGGTATTTGGCATATGGACTAACATAGTTGTATTTAAGGCTTTTGTATGTGCGTGTTTCTTTCCGAAGATCTTTCTCTATTCTTTTTCTCTCTAGTTACAAAAGAAAAAAGGAATAAAAAAAGGGAGTATTTAAATGGATTCACAAATAAAAGAAGCCAAGAATAAGATATTTTTCACTAAAATAAAATATTTAAATTAATTCAGGATGTGATTTCATGTGAGAGGGAGATTAAGTTATATTTTGTTCTTTGTACTCTTTGTCTTTTATTAGCTCTGATTTTTTGACTATTTCCTTTCACCATGCCATATCAATGACGCAGTGTTGGAGACTAACTATATGCAGACCTTATTCTGAAATACTCCCCGACTCAAAATGCCCTTTGAGTTCAATGGCATTCCCAAACACCAATACAATTATTTTTTAAAAAACATATATTTAACTAATAAATATAATATCCTTGTTTTCTCAGAGAAAATTAGGAATGTAATATCACAGTACGAATACCTTCCGGCGTGCCTCTGCTCTTTATCCAAGCAGAGTATTTCTAGGTAGACAAAAGCAGATGTACAAAATAAAGGGAAGGTAAGGGTATAGTGCTGCCCAGAGCCCTGAGTCTCAATAGGTTTTTGAGATTATTTTTAAACTGCCTCTTGAAGTTTCATACTGCATCCAGGGACACTTAACCTTTTTTTCCCAATATAAGTTCTTTCACATATCTTCTTTTTTTCTATTTTCTTTTTTTTTTTTTTTTTTCTTCCCCCTAGTTCCTAATAGTATTTTAGGCTTTCAGGGAAGGTATCTGGTCTAAAAAACCAGGTGAGAGAGGATGCAGAAAAACTGCATTATTGTGCCCTGGCCAGCTACATTAGAACTTTCAAGCATGCTTTTATGCCTGAGTAATAGAGAAATGAAACAAAATTAATAATTACTTGAGAGGGAGAAAAAAAAGTTTTTGTGGTAGATATCTGAGAAAACTAGTGATAATTCTTCCCTCACCATTCCACTCCATCTTGTGAGGAGAGAAATTTGCAGAAATAGATGCAGCAAGTGGGTTATGTATTTTCTCAGCAACAAGTCATGAAAAGCACAAGAGAATGACACAGAAACACATGCAAACACATTGAACACTGTACACCACTTCTCCAAATAACTCCAAGACCAGATTATAGCTCAAGTGTGGATTTTGCTGCTGTTTTCAACCCAGCTCACCTGCTGCAGTATTGCCCATTACTTGCAAACATAGACTGTCTTTTCTAGTTTTTAAAATGAAAAAAAAAGTAGTTTTAAAATGAAAAGACACTTTGTGAGCACTTCTATGTTTGTTTGAAGACAAAAGGAAGTTTGTTGCCAGCATTGTCTTGCTGCCAGTTTAACTAATCTTGATTCAAGTCTTTTTGACATTACTATACCACTTGAGATACTTTAAGTTCAAATACAGGTGTAAACAGAGGGATTTCTTTTTTTTGCTGTTTCTGTTTCTGAGCAAAAGGTTCTCCCTTTTGAAAATACTAGCTTGGATCAGATAGTAAGTCAGCAAATATTTTTATTCCAATATTAGAAGCACTATGGAAGTAGGAAGAGAGAGTTGCGACTAGCGCTTATATTTGCATTGTATTGTCTCTTTGGAAGGATATACATAGCTTTTCAGAAATGCCTTCATGTATTGTTTTTCAATCAGTATTATTTCATATTAATACATACTATATTTATACGTTATATATTGAATATTGTTAAATATAGTAAGACTTAAAGAATTTTTGATAAGGTTAATAACTTCTTCAAGCCCCTTTTTATTTCTCATTCTTTCAGAGCTGGAAGGAAAACACAAAAATTCTGAGTACTACAGTACAAATTAACAAATTTAAATTCTTTCTAATGTAGTTAATGTCATTTTTTAAACTTATAAATCAATGTATTGCAGACCAATTCACACTGATTGAGATTTTGTTAGTCCCTCCAAAATCTTTGAACAAATTCAGGAAAAAAGAATGGATTATAATGTCTAATGTGGGTGTTAGAGTTTAACAAAGTAACAAAGTTCCATTTTATTCACCTTATATTTATTTATTAGGTTCTTTTTTCATTTGTTTTTAATCAGTGCTCAGTGTTTTTAATCATCAGTGTTAAAAAATAGAAGTTAAGTATCTTTGAAAGTGATGATACATTTCTTAACACTATGGTGGCACTGAGAATCACTTCTTGTCCATTTCTCAAACCGAAGTTCTTCACAACACTTGTGACCTCATCATTCCAGCAACTCCTTATTTTCTGGCACTAATACAAAATCTTTACATTACCTCTTTTTATAGAGGTAGATTCAGTAGTTGTAACTACTCTTATGTCATAAGCCCTCTAGATGTTTGGGGAACTTTATCAAACCTTAATCTTTAAATGTGAAAATTTTAATTGCTGGCCATCCACTATGTGGAAACCAAAATAGAAGGAGGGCTGGGAGATGAGTCTGACCACGAGGAGAGCTGTCACCAGATGTGGCTTCAGTACACAAGCCTTCATGAGGTCCAAACTTCTGCTTAGACAACAAGATAAGGAATGCCAAATTCCAGGAAAACGAGCCCAGCTGAAATGCCTTCATATTTTATAATCTGGATACTAGAGGTAATAATAGTGTAATGAAAGTGACATAACATTAAGTAAGCTCTTTATTTCCTGTAGGAAAACAAGAAGGATAAAAGAGAGGAGCCATAGTATCATCTGCTTTTCACTGTAAGCTTCACGTTTCCCTTTACAGATATGAAATGCTGTGCGTTATGTTGTGGAGATACACAGCAGTGGCAGTGGTGGTTGTTGGGGGATTTTTTCGTTTGTTTTTTTGTTGTTGTGGTTGGGTTTTTTGGTCGGTTTTGGTTTGGGTTTGGGTTTTTGTTTTTTAACCACCGGAAGTAATAGAGCAATAGAGACACCTACTGGTATTTTCATAATATTGAAAATAAATAAGTCTCTTGGGAAAACACTAAAATATTTAGCTGTATATGAAAATATATTACTTCCTATTTTAGGTTTTGAGATTAAAAAAGGTCATAAATCTACAAAAAAAAAGTGATAATTCACTGTTCGCATTAAATTCAGAATGTTTCAGATGTGCAATGTCTTCCTCAAACTCCTATTTTTTGAACATGATATATTCAATTTAAGAGTTCTTAATGAAGTCAGACTTTACATTAAGAGCACATAATCCTTTTGTTCTTTCATGTATAATTAAAATGGCAGGGGACCAAATATATATTGACTACAGTGTGGAATAAACTCATTATAATGTCCCTAGACTCTTTTGGACATCTAATGCAATTCTCCATTGTCTCCAGTTATTGCTTTAACTCTTCACAATAGTAGTAAAATTTTGTATTTTCCTTTTATGCCTGAAAAAAATAATATTCTTACTTACCATCTGCTTCTATTTTTTTGATGAAGTTACTGACAGTTCTTGAGAGAAAGTGCTCAGTTTTAAAAATTGCAACTTTCTGAAAGATGTGGATGGATTCTGCATTGAATGAGCATGAAAAAATGTTATATGTTTCCAAAGCAACTGGTGAATTTCATTTAACAAACACAAGGCCAATTTGATCACTATTCTCCATTTTTTTGTTTTTTCAAGGTCAAGAACAAAAACATTTTTCTTTGTGATACTTGGCTACCTGGTTGTTATTTAATTAAAAACACAAACTGATTCTATACTAATTATGATTCGGAACATTTCCCAGAGGGAATAGAGGCGAGAATCTGATGTAATATGGTGTGACAGCTGGCTGCTATTCCTTTCTTATTATTGACGTCAGTTCTCAAGATGGTCTGTGCCATAGCTTGTTTTATCTGGGGGAAAAAACAGCACTGGGAAAATTTGGAGAAAAGGTAATATCCTCAAATTGACCATTCCTACAACAGGGATAGCTGGTTTTAACACAAATTATTGCACTACGTTCTAAGAGTAAGGGCTAAAGGGAGCTTTTTAAATCCTCATATTGAGCTCTGGTTGCAAATAGATTCAATTCTATATAAAAGGATTTTATAATGAATATGTTATTTATATTTTAATGATTTTATTCAATATACTTGTATTTATACATTTGCTTTGGTTAAAGCCACATTGTAAACAAATGCTCTTCTAAATTACAATATAAGTATTTCAGTCTAATTAAGTAATTCAGAAAGTGGCATGGTATATCGGTAAATATTGAATTTTACTTATGCTGGCTCAAGAAAAGCATGTCATTAACATATACCTGTTACTAATGGCAAGAAACTTGTACCCTAACCTAAGAATTCATACAACCAATAGAATACTGTTTCAGAATGAAATTAATTTCTTCCAGAACTGCTTTTTTTCACTGTTTGTCATCATAAATGGAGTAAAAGCTTCTGTAGCTCAACTAAATAGGTAAGTCCCACTCATTGTCTTCAAATAATACGAAACATTTCTTCTAAGAAATGGGCTAATAGCAAAGTAATTGATATCTAAAATGTTCTTTTAGATTTCACTCATAGGTTGTCAATGGATATTGACAATGAAATGAACAGTCCAAAAATGATATTGCCTTTCAAGGAGAAAAAAAGGTTAAAAATTGCATGTGCAAGAGAAATTAGTCTATTGCATAGATCTTGTAGTAAACATCCAATTAACCACTAAAGAGTGGTTTGCTACTACTAAAGAGTGGTAGCAAATCTGAGTTTCATAGAGAATCCGTTCATAAATCTGACACTGAATGAAGGCACAGTTTGTGTTCCAGTTCTCAACTCCTTAACCTTAAGCATTTCCTTAATTCTTTTTGCAGTCTTAAGGATAAATACAGTCACTTTAAACAGCCACAGCTCCACTCAAATCAATAGGGCTATAGAATGGTTATAAAACCTGCTTTCGTATCTTGGATTTCCCAGTCCCTAAATTGCTGAGTCTTTTTTATACATGTATCCTCAAATCCTACCGATTGTCTCTAGAAGAGAAGAGATGGCTGAACCACACAGGTTATGTACATTTGTATGCCACACTGGTATAACATATGTCACTTTTTCTGTTCATATAGTATCCACAAACACATTTGGCTTCCTGAACGTCTTTTCTCAAAATAATTTTAACAGATTGTGGAGGTGTATTTGACTTCATAAGCTTTTTGAAATCTACTTACCCTGTCTGTATCTTTAACTTCTTGCTATCTATTATTTATTTTATGTTTAGATTGAAAAAACAGTTGTTGTCCTAACCTAGGAAAATTTTTAATATTTCTAAAAATGCTTCAGTCCTGAAGTGACATGGTAAAATTAAACTTCAAGAGATATTGCACCTTAAATTAATCTAATTCCAAAATGTATTAGATGAAACAATTCACTTAAATTTTGATCATTTTTAATACTTTTTAATAACTTATTCAAAACCCTTATTGCCAGGCTTCAGGATTAAAGAAATGAGTGTTTAACTTTGATAATGTAACACTCTATAACTTAAAAAAAAGGATTAATATTTCTGGAATTCCATCAAACAACCTTTTTTCTAACCAGTTTTAGTTTTGGAAGTCCACAAGATTTCACATAAAAATGAATAGTTAAAAAATTTGCCATCACTAGTTATGGAAATATGCATTTTTTAAATATATAGATAGAGACTGAATCTCAGCTTTTTACCTGAGAATTTTAAAAAACCCACACTCATCTACATTGTGTTTCATTGCCATTATTACCTCCATCACTACCATTCCCCAGATAAAGGAATCATACCTTTCACTTCAAAGGATAGTTAGACTTTGGATCTTCTTTTTACCTCACCACTTAATATTTTTTGACTCCTCAATTTCATCAAGTGCAGTTGTAATCAACCACTGGCTTCAGCGAGTATTATATGCAAATAAAGAAAGATCAAGTGGTCACGTAAGCCTGTGCCCAATTAAAATAGGATCCAGAAAAACAAGGTTTTCCCCTAGTCCATACCAATAAAACAATTGTCTATCTAACAATTTGTAATTAGGGAATATGTTAATTTAATAGAATCTTAATGTCCCCTTGCTTGTTCTGCACATTTTCAGGAGTCTAAGAGGCAATGACCTCAAATAAAAGTTTTCCCACCTGTTAAGTTTTTATTACAACTGTACTTGATTATTTATTTTAAGAAAATTTGTAGAAATTGAATCATCTTTAAGACCTCTATGAAAGTTGGACATGAAAATATATTGGGGGATAATAGAAGACAGTATGTCAGATGAGTTACATACACAACATTTTCTACAGAAAGTGTTTCCAGTGTTAAAAAATAATGATGTCCAAACTCATCAGAGAGAGTCTTTTCTATGGCAGATTGGTCACAGTACACAGCACTGAATTATAGGTTTCTCCTGGGTCTGATATGGTCCTCCTGTGGCCCTAAGAAATAATCTGTGTACACCTGTGTATGTGTATAGTATCTGAAATAAGTAGAAGGCTGTGTTACAGTCCACCACAGTGACTCATGGGATAGGGTAATATTCTGCCTGCCTATGGCATGAAATAAAAAGAGAGAGTGGTACTTCAGCTGCTGAATTAGAACTAGAGACCTGTGCAGGGGAAGACCTTATACAGTCTGGTGGATACTGTTTACTAGAAGAACCCTCAGGTCTGAACCATCTCCAGAAGCATACTGAAGCCTTGTTTTGAAGGAAATTGATTGGTTTGTACCAAAAGAGGATGAGACATAGCATTATACAAGATAGCCAAGTGAAGGACCAAGACTCAGGAGTGAACTAGCTAGCTAAATATTCACACAGTGAAGATGAGGCGTAAGTAAACAATGTGTGATTTCATAAATTTAATATCTGTATGATACCAAACACCATGAACATATCGGGCTGAAACACTAGAAACTCCTCCAGTTTCCACAGCATTCTCCTTTTCATGCCTTAACAGTGTCCCTCTGCTGTGAGCAGGGAATTTCTTATTGTTATTTCCATATTCTTTCCTTTTACTTGCTTGGTGCTCAGAAAAGTCACTGAATTAATGTTCCTGAGTACTGATTCTGAACATACCCAAGTCAAAGCCAAGAAATATGTTTTAATATGAAAGATAAACTTTCAAACAGGAAAAAAGAGTTTAGGAGGACAAGAAAGGGATTCTTTTATCTCCCTTGTTCATAAACTAATCTTCCAAAAAGCTTAACTTGGTCATCAAAGACCACTAACCAGTTATTGCCAGAGAATGCTGCATTTCACCTTGTGTCATCTTTCATCTTAAGGAGTCAGTTACCCCTTACAACTGGAGCTGTATCCTTGCACCCTAGCTTTGCCCTACAGTATTGCCAGCTATAGTATTTCTACAATTTAATCCGTGACCCAGCTTCAGTCTTTTCCTCCTCACAAATGAGGAGAAGCAGCACCATCTTCAGCCTCTGGGATGGCACCTCTGGGATTGCATCCTACCACCACCATCATCGTCATCAAAGACAGCTGACATCCAAGTGAGGATTTCAATTCACTCTTGCTTTCATCCATTAATAACAGGAAATCATCAGACAATACAAAGAGTGAAATTTTCTGCATTTTCTCTAGACCTGATTCCTGAACTGGAAAAGTGGAAGAAATATGAAGATCTATAGAATACCAGCCATACTCTCTGTCAGACACTGTTTAAAAACATGGAACACCATTATTATTATTTATGATTACATATTTTTAGCTACGGCATATGCCATTGTTTTTTTAAAGAGGAGCAGGGATAGGGTTTTACACAATACTAAGATACATATGTAAATATATCTTTTCATATTGTCTACATGAAAAGATGCTTAAGAACTGCTTTGTTGTCAAAATCAATGATTCAACCCTCAGAGAACTACGAAATTTCATTTTTCCATCAGCCTTTTATCTACTATAAACACAATTTTTCCTGGAAAAAGTCTGTATAAGCCTATGTTACTGAATTTGCAACAGTCATATATGCACACATTTTGAATGTTGGTGGCTAAATCAGATTAAAAAATATTAGTAATATCCCATGTTTTATACAAAATCATTATTCCTCTTTTTTGAAATGTTAATTTCCAAAGACATTTAGAAGCATTTTTGCTGCAGGCTGTTAAAAATATTTTTCAGGAAGTTATATATAGAATTTTACCTGAAATTTGCAGGAAGTGGTAGGAGTCTTAGTTAAAAAAGTAATGTGATGTGGTAATAAGATAGTCTTCAAGTCCCATTAATCTGGTGCTACTGATGGTTCACGGCATCTCTTCAAAACAAGAGACAACAATAATTTTTTTGACCTCAATCAATAAAGTATTTTTGACCATGCATGATATATATGAGAACATTCATATATATCATTCAGTTTTCTAAGCAGTTGTCTATGAACTACAGAAGAGATTATTGGTATCTAGCAAAGATAGCCTTTTCATATCAACAGTTCTATTTACATTCAACAAGCTTATTTGTATATCTTAAATGAAATATTTTATGATATCAACAATAAATAAAATAGAAAAAGATCTTTAATTAAAGATCTTTCCTTAATTTCTGGGATATTTTTCTTTAGGTGACAGCTATTTTGTTTTGCTTTGGTCTGCTTCATAAATAACACTAATGAATTTATAAATCACTGACAGATTTAACATTCACATACCTAAGATCACTTTTCTCTATTTCATTACAAATAACCAGGAAACAAGAATTTTGTTAAGAAAGTTCTCCACAATACCCAGGATAGATTCTGCCACTTTTCTTGGTGCACAAAAAAACTTACCTGTACCCTGGAGACAACTTAAAGGCTTACAGTAAAGCACCAGAAGCCAAATCTACACTACGCTACAGGAAGAGAACAGAAACTTTATGAGCATCACACGTACCCTAAACCATCAGAAGAGAATATTAACAAAATCTCCAAGGTAATCTTAGGATATTCTGTGCTACAGAAGAGGGCAAAGACCCAACTGGCAATCTGAGCTAGGGATTAACAAATTCCTTTTTTGCCTCAAAACAACAATCTGATGAAGATGGAAAGAGCAATCAGGTCAGATCCATACATGTTGTTTCTAAGCATGACTAATCACCAGTACTTGAGGGAAAAAGGAAAATAAAAACACAAAGGGAAAAAAAGCATAAATCACGTAATTAATCTTAGGGTGGGAGAACTTCTTTTTCTCTTGGTTCATACTGACAATCACACTGGTCGATACTCTGAGATTTAGGATTACTGTACCATTGAAAAGATATAGTCTCTTTTTCAAACCTTAGAGATACCAAAAACATTGGCTACCTGAAAATTCAAAGGAGAAACTGTTTGTTTGTTCTCCCATCTATTTAAATATATCTTCAGAAATCCCTCCCATAAGCTTATCATGAGTGCTCCTATCATAACTTTGGTGACCACATCTTCCTGTTTGATTCAGCCTGCTTTGATAGCTGAAAATTTCCTTTTAAATTCTGCAACTTACTCCTCCAAAAATAGAGTAAACTGAAACAACTACAGTTCTGAAGCTTTGGAGAACACTGTAACTCTTATTGAGGTCAAAGTATAAAAGCCCTTGATTTTTTTATCACATTCTTTTTGCTTTTATATGTCACAGAGACATAGGAACCCACTAGGAATTTGAAAAGAGATGCTGCCAGCCAAGGAATTGAATGCTGCATTTTAAATAGTGTGTGTAGAATCTCTTCCAGAACTACTGGGCACACTGGATGTGGTTGGTTTAGAGGCTGGACATTTTATTTTATTACATTTTATTTTTTGCTTCAATAAAAGAGAGGTGCTAGGAAAGCATATCTTCACTACTGAAATTTGAGCATACGTTCTTACAGCTTTCCTTTAAGCATAAGATCAGGTGTTGAGCAATTACTGGCAACAAACACTTCTAAATTAACCATTTCTCACTGAGAAACTCTATTGCCCTTTAGGCATCAATGTTTAAAGTCCATGTAATAGATATTAAAAAAAAAAAAAAGCTATGTGTAACAAAGATCATTATTTCAAAGCCACTAACATTAATAACAAGAAACTAACATTTATTTAACTGCCTTAATCTAAATTAAATATCTATTTGTCCCTCAGCTTCCTTTACACTTGGCTCTACGTATAAAAATAAAGTCAAAGAACAGCATAGAACCAAGCAGAAGCACCTGAAGCCTGGAGCATTTGATGATATGATAATGATAACTATTAAAAAAAAAGGCACAGCTGTCATTTGAAGAGTGGCCTGAATTTTTGAGACTTCCACTATGTAGTTCACGAAGCCTCACAAACTTGCCATATGGTTACCTCTTGGGGCATGTCTACACAAATTGGTTTATCTAAAACTGAGATGCATTGAAGCAAAAGCTGCAGCGTAACTGCTCTGATGCAATTGCATCTGAGATAACTGCCAAAGCATGCTACTCCTCAAATTATTATTTCTACATGAGGGAAATCAATCTCAAAGCATGTGCTCAACCATGGTAGGTACGTTCACTGTTTTTTGAACTGCTGCCATGTCCTATGAACTGTGGGAGTGTTCCTGCTGCAGCAAAGGAAGAATTTTCCAATTACATTATTGCTTTTGATGGCAATCCTATTGTTATTCTTGGTTCATGCCACAGGCGTCACAATTCGTAAATGAGAAGAAGACTTCTTTATAGAGTTTCAGGACTCAGTCGTACCATCTGAGAAATATTCACACAAAATTCTCAGGAAGTGCATTCTTTATAACAACATGGAAGAAAAAGGTGTAAGCATTTCTTTTCTTTTTATTGGGATTCTACTACCATATGTGCTGCAGCCTTGCACTTAGTATCAGGTTAACAGATAGACTTGCCTGATGAACAGGCAAGCAGCTGTGGGGTGACAGTGTACCTTTGGGAGACTGACGGTTATTACTTAGTGGGCAGCTAGGCAGTATCCAGGACTAGTGTTCAATACAGGCAGGAAATCCAAAAGCACAGACTACATATTGAACTCATTGCTACCCTTCATACATGTCTCATTGCACAATGACTGTCACAGCATAGAAAAATCTATAACACAGAAGATGGGGAATGTAAAATGGAGTTTGAAATTTAGAAAATGCTACCAAGACCCTTGGATCATAGGAGAAAACAAGGCTTCCTTTCAAGAAAAGAAAAGGAGAAACCTCTTTGTCTTTCAATGGCAAAATATAATAAGAAGCAAATGTAAATAAAAAAAAATAAACAAATCTCTAATTGTTTGTAGTTGTCCAAATAAGACATTAACATAAAAGGCCAGTGTTTTAAAGATCCTAAGAGAGTGATTAACTCTTTCTCTAGGTGGCAAGTAGACTATTTCCATATGAGAGGAGCCAGAAGCTCTTCCATGTTTGTGCTAAGGAGAAAACACTGTGCCTTATCCATTTCCAGTTAGTTTTCTGCAAGAAAACTGAAATGAATAAGCCAGAAGCCAGAGTTAAGGAATCACTTCCTAAAATACACTGAAGATTAAATCAGTGGTGAAATATGCAGGCAGTCTGTGTAGGCTGACATGAGTTAGAAGAGCTCAAAGGCATTTTAACTGTTACTGTTAACTGTTAACTGTTTTCTCTGTCAGGCAGGACTCTGGACACTAATGTTTGATTCCATTCTGTTGGGCTCACCTGAGTGATATAGGATGAATTGAAATGAGAAGAGACAGATGGTGAATAAAAACTTTGAAACATACACTCCAGGTATACTTATTTTTCATAATCCTGTTCACCACTTTTGTGTTTTTATCTTCATCAATCCTGCATCTGCCAGTTAGGATCCGTCCAATTAAAACAAGGTCCTGTTCTGTCAGGTGCAGAGTAAGACTGAATCCCAATCTCAATATTGGAATGTATGTCCTTGCCCCATGAGATGAAACAGCAAAGGTGTCTCCAGAGGGTTGTTTTGACTAGTGGGACACAGCCATCAGTTTGGAAGCTGGTGAAAGACAGTTTCACCCTGTAATCTAAGAACTTTCAGTAGCATTTTCTAAATTTGAAATTCCATTTTACATTCCCCATCCTCTATGCCATAGATTTTTCTATGCTGTGACAGTCATTGTGCAATGAGATAAAGACATGTATGAAGGGTAGCAATGAGTTCAACATGTACCCTGTGTTTTTGGATTTCCTGCCTGTTTACGCTGTAGATAGCACTCATGTTCGATTCATTGCAAGACTGTAAATAACACTGATAAGGGATTTACAGATAATAACCATGAAGATTTATTGTTTTGTTAAATTTATAGCTTTGTTGATTTTGAAAGACATAATATGTTAGTGGGCAATCATATCAAACTTTCACTGACTTCTTGCATTTATATTTATTGTTATCAAAATAGATTATCTACTTTGTTGAACAGCTATGTCTGCTTTGTTATTGTTTCACATCTGAAGAAGTATTCTGCACCCAAACGTGTGTGTTTTTCCCTATCTATGTCAGTCTTGCTTATATCCTCAGACTGTTAAGACTGAAATAATAATACTGAATTTTGAGTTTGACAAATGAAATGAGGAAGCTTGCCATAAAGATTGGATAAGGACAACAATATGTTCAGACATGTTCTGGATGTATCCTGACGGTTAGTGGGACTGGTAACTTTACTCAGGTGTAAAACATTCTTGCAAGTATGATGTTAGAATCCCACAGTGACAGAATAATTCAATTTTAGATTGGAAAGCATCTTCTGAGAGCTTTTAATTTTATACGCAATTTATTTTAACTGTCATCTGCTATGAAAGGGGCAATTGACTGTCTTCCACCTAACGTTGTTTGCTAACTTTTATTGCCACCCTTGCAACTATCTAAAGGACATGCCATCTGGAGAGTTAGTTTGACCTGTTTAGAAAGTAATACATTAAATCTAGTTTTCTGTTGGATTAACGAACTCAGAATCAAAGAATATCCAGAGTTGGAAGGGACCCATGAGGATCATTGAGTTCAACTCCTGACTTGTCTGGCTCACTCATATGTTGTTCTTGTTTGATGCAATACAAGAGATACGGGCAGGACGTGCATTCTACTTGGGAATCAGGAGCAATTTGCATCTTCTGACAACTTATATCAGCTCTCCGAAAAAGCTCCCTGGATTATATTTGGACTGGGGACAAAAATATGTGAATAGAAGTTTCTTATTTTGGCAGATGGAATGAATCTTTTGGCTAAAATTGACCACAAAAGAATTTAGTAAAGAGAATTACATATGTCCCATAAACAGAGGACTGATTCAATTTGAAGCATGTCTATCATCCCTTTCACCAAACTTATTCGAAATGTATTTGGTACCTGCCAATAATAGCAAATATAAAGATTGTTTCTAACTAATTAACATCTATATTAACATGCCATTGCAAATAATTAATTTGAATGACAGAAACGTTTATTCCTTCATGAGTTATTTTCAGGTTATTGCAGTTGCTTACAATGAAGTGACAATAATGATCAAATTTTAAAAATTTGGTAGTTTCCTCTACATTTTGTATGTGTGTGTGTGTATGTGCATGTGTGCATTAACATTATGATAACTGAATGGAGAATAAATGATATAATCAATAATAGTAAATGATTACTGCACCATATTTTATAAAAATATATGCAGTTAGAAGTTTCATATCAAAATTATTTTATTCAGACTTTTATGGAAGATAAATGGCTTAATGATAATCCTTTGCTTATGAAAATTCCCATTCTGATACAAGTATTTTACTTGTCTGTTTCCTAGACTATATTTTAAAAGAGTTAGTTTCTTGTAAATTCTAAAGCAGTTTATCTTCATTTGTCTGTGGTTTTCTTTAAAAAGACATATCTGATTTTGAAATCATATACTTTTTAATTAGTGTGTGTCTAATTTTACTGGACAGGCTTTACAACACTTTAAGTAAAAAGACGTACACAAAACCCGTGTGGAAATTATTTGTGACATCATATCATAAACACACAGGAGGTGTGGTTTGCACAAAGTTCTCTGTTCAGGAGATCAAGGAGATCTTGGGAAAATTACCACCTTACAATCAAACCCACATGCTGCATGTTGAACTGCTCTGCAGATATGGGGGAAACCTGACTGGGACTTACTTTATTCAGTAATGCTCCTGCAGCTTTTCAGTGCACTTTGAAGCAAATAGATGTCATGTATAGAAAAGGGGGATATCTACATGGACTCACCACCTGAATTTAGTTGGTGGTGATGGTGGAACCAGGTCTAAAGACAGACACACGCTCTTGGGTGCTTTTGAGCCATCCAGATGAAAACAACTCAGGAGGACTACAAAGATGTAGTGAGGTTATGCAGGGCCAAAGCCCAACTAGAACTTAATCTGGTTACTGCCGTAAAAGACAATAAAAAATGTTTCTATAAGTACATTAACATCAAAAGGAGGGCTAAGTAGAATATCCATCTTGTATTAAATGCAGGAGTAAACATAGTGACAAAGGATGAGGAGAAGGCTGAGATACTTAATGCCTTCTTTCCCTCAATCTTTAGTAGTCAGACCAGTTGTCCTCAGGGTACCCAGCCCCCTGAGCTGGAAGACAGGGACAGGGAGCAGAATGAAGCCCCCATAATCCAAGGGGAAATGGTTAGTGACCTGCTACACCTCTTAGACATACATACGGGGCTGGATGGGATCTATCTGAAAGTACTGAGGGAGCTGGTGGAAGTGCTCACCAAGCCACTTTCAATCACTTATCAGCAGTCCTGGCTAACCAGGGAGGTCCCAGTTGACAGGAGATTAGCAAATGTGACGCCCATCTACAAGAAAGGACGGAAGGAGGACCCGGGGAACTACAGGCCTGGCAGTCTGGTCTTGGTGCCAGGGAAGGTTATGGAGCAGATCATCTTGAGTGCCATCACGCGGCATGCACAGGACAACCAGGTGATCAGGCCCTGTCAGCATGGGTTTATGAAAGGCAGGTCCTGCTTGACTAACCTCATCTCCTTTTATGACCAGGTGACTCTCTTAGTGGATGAGGGAAAGGCTGTGGATGTGGTCTACCTAGACTTTAGTAAAGCCTTTGACACTGTTTCCCACAGTATTCTGGACAAACTGGCTGCTCATGGCTTGGACAGGCGTACTCTTCGCTGGGTAAAAAACTGGCTGGATGGCCAGGCCCAAAGAGTTGTGGTGAATGGAGTTAAATCCAGCTGGCGGCCGGTCACAAGTGGTGTTCCCCAGGGCTCAGTTTTGGGGCCAGTTCTGTTTAATATCTTTATCAATGATCTGGATGAGCGCATCAAGTGCACCCTCAGTAAGTTTGCAGATGACACCAAGTTGGGCGGGAGTGTTGATCTGCTCGAGGGTAGGAAGGCTCTGCAGAGGGACCTGGACAGCCTGGATCAATGGGCTGAGGCCAATTGGATGAGATTCAACAAGGCCAAGAGATGGGTCCTGAACTTGGGTCACAACAACCCCATGCAACGCTACAGGCTTGGGAAAGAATGGCTGGAAAGCTGCCCAGAGGAAAAGGACTTGGGGGTGCTGGTTGACAGCCGGCTGAACATGAGCCAGCAGTAGTGCCCAGGTGACCAAGAAGGCCAACAGCATCCTGGCCTGTATCAGAAATAGTGTGGCCAGGAGGAGTAGGGAAGTGATTGTCGCCCTGTACTAGGCACTGGTGATGCCGCAGCTCGAATACTGTGTTCAGTTTTGGGCCCCTCACTACAAGAAGGACATTGAGGTGCTGGAGCACGTCCAAAGAAGGGCAATGAAGCTGGTGAAGGGCCTGGAGCACAAGTCTTATGAGGTGCGGCTGAGGGAACTGGGACTGTTTAGTCTGGAGAAGAGGAGGCTGAGGGGAGACCTCATCGCACTCTACAACTACCTGAAAGGAGGTTGTAGCAAGGTGGGTGTTGGTCTTTCCTCCCAAATAACAAGCAATAGGACAAGAGGAAATGGCCTCAAGTTGCGCCAAGGGAGGTTTAGATTGGATATTAGGAAAAGCTTCTTCACTGAAAGAGTGATCAAGCCTTGGAACAGGCTGCCCAGGGAAGTGGTTAAGTCACCATCCCTGGAAGTATTTAAAAGACGTGTAGATGAGGTGCTCAGGGACATGGTTTAGTGGTGGACTTGGCAGTGCTAGGTTAACAGTCGGACTTGATGATCTTAAAGGTTTTTTCCAACATAAACAATTCTATAATTTTATAATGTCCTGATTCTCTTGACATATGTCGTGGTTTAACCCTAGCTGGCAACTAAGCTCCACACAGCTGCTCACTCACTCCACCCTGGTGGAATGGGGGAGAGAATCGGAAGAGTAAAAGTGAGAAAACTCATGGGTTGAGATAAAGACAGTTTAATAGGTAAAGCAAAAGCTGTGCATGCAAGCAAAGCAAAACAAGGAATTAATTCACTACTTCCCATCGGCAGGCAGGTGTTCAACCATCTCCAAGAAAGCAGGGCTCCATCACACATATTGGTTACTTGGGAAGACAAACGCCATCACTCCAAACATCCCCCTCTTCCTTCTTCTTCCCCCAGCTTTATATGCTGAGCATGACGTCATATGGTATGGAATATCCCTTTGGTCAGTTGGGGTCAGCTGTCCCAGCCGTGTCCCCTTCCAACTTCTTGTGCACCCCCAGCCTACTCACCGGTGGGGTGGTGTGAGAAGCAGAAAAGACCTTGACTCTGTGTGAGCACTGCTCAGCAATAATTAAAACATTGCTGCATTATCAATACTGTTTTCAGCACAAATCCAAAACACAGCCCCATACTAGCTACTAGGAAGAAAATTAACTCTATCCCAACCAAAACCAGTACAACATGGCATTTGTACGAGAATACAAGCGTACTAAGTAAAATCAGTGAGAATATGTGTAATTGTAATCAGCTCAGGCATTATGACAGCATAACTACTGAATAAAAAAAAAAAAAGGACATATACTTATATCCTGGTTTTGGCTGGGATAGAGGTAATTTTCTTTCTAGTAGCTGGTATAGTGCTGGATTTAGGATGAGAAGAATGTTGATAACACACGGATGTTTTAGTTGTTGCTAAGTAGTGTTTATATAGTCAAGGACTTCTTAGCTTCCCACGCTCTGCCAGGTGCACAAGAAGCTGGGAGGGAGGATAACCAGGACAGCTAACCCAACTGGCTAACGGGATATTCCATACCATATGACGTCATGCTCACTATGTAAACTAGGGGGAGCTGCCCAGGGAGCAGTGATCACTGCTCGGGGACTGGCTGGGCATCGGTCAGTAGGTGGTGAGCAATTGCGTTGTGCGTCACTCATATTGTATGTTCTATCATTATTATTATTATTTTCCCTTCCTTTTCTGTTCTATTAAACTGTCTTTATCTTGATCCATGAATTTTACTTTTTTTTTTCCCGATTCTCTCCCCCATCCCACTGGGCGGGGGCAGGGGGTTGGGTGAGTAAGTGAGTGGCTGTGTTTGGCTGCCTGCCAGGTTAAACCACAACAATTTAACAAGCACTTAGTCTGGCAACAGTCTTAGACTGCACTTTGGCTTTTCTTAAGAGTCGGTACTCTCTTGTTACTCAGCACTGAGAGAGGAAGCTCTATGCTTTTCAGAACTGTGAAATATTTCTATTACTTTTACTAAATATTTTCTATGGTTTTTCCATATAGTCCTGTGAAAAACAGTGAGGCGTATGATATGTAAGTGACAATGGACATCCTGCTCACAGGAGCCTAATTAAAGTGCCACAAAGACCAAGAAGTAATCACCTAAATCAAAGACAATGATTTGGAGCATTGGAACAAAGTATTTGGGTCCTGTGTGCAGACAGCAGAGAGAGAAAAGTGCACTGAAAACCTCTAAGGAGTAATTCCAAGTGCCTACTTGGATTACTAATTAGTGTTGTAAATGCTCTGTGTACAGGTCCTCCCGAGAAGCCCTATGCGCAACAAGTGGAAGCTCTTTCTTGATGGAGAACACATGCCTGTCAGAAGTGATTGCAAAATCCTGCCATACCACAACAATGGCCAAATCGATTTTTATCCTGCCTGTACCTGCCTAGGAAGTTGCAGCAGTTGCTGTCCATGTTCCAAGGGTTCTGTTTGTTCTTTTCTTTCCTCAGTAGCATACAGCCATAAAGCTCTAGCTCTTGAAACTTTGCAGAGAGGAAAACTGTGGCAATGCATGAGGTCTTTATGGAGCAGACAGCTTGATAGGAACATACAACACCAACAGGGTAAGAACTGTCACTACACACACTTCTTCTGACCTGGGGTGGCTATTTTTGTTTGTATGTATTATTACCTTCAAGTTAATTAAAAAATGTTGTGTTTAATATCTGAATGTTAGGATTCACTGGACAATGTGACATTGATTAACACCACTTTAGTAGTATGCTCTCACCTATATATTACCACCATAGTAACATAGTTCCAAAATTCCTGCTCACTAAGAAAATAAAGATAATTAATCTGGCAATATAAACACAAACCAGCTATTTGCAGCTAAGAGGATGGACTGTATCTCTGCATGAACAGGATTAGAAAAACTATATTTGAAATAACCTCACTGAGAAAATTCTGACTATGGTAGCTAAATTATTATTTTATATAAGAAAATTGTCTGAAGTTAATACCAAGTAGTAACTTAGTTACTACTAAGAGAAACCAAGTGAACAAGAACAATCTTTGTCTAATTTTCCTTAGTGTATATCTCTCACCTCAAGATTTGTGTTTCTGTTTTCTTAGATTTAATGGCATTAAATTGAAAAATGTTGTTCACATCAAAATAAGAATTCATCTCTCTTCAATTTTAAGCTGTGGTATTTTGTGCCACTACATGAAGCTTACCAAGAATTCAGTGAGCAATTACATTTAACATTTAAAATGAATTATCCTTGAAATGCATTAATATTAAAAATGCCTTTTATGCGCAAGAAAGGTACTTGGAATTCAGATTTTAAAAAGCATTGGAAGTACAAAAGAAAATTAGAAACTGATCTATGACCATGCTTACTTTGCAAATTAAATAAAAAGACAAAAAGCCTGGGAGTATTGAGCATATGTAATTTTTCTCCATTAAAAAAAAAATCTCGATATACCATACTAAATAAAATTAGAATACAAATGTTATAAGACAAGTTTCAATGTAGATTGTTTAAAATAAAAAAATTGTTTAGAAACATTTTTGTTGATCAAGCATGTCCTTAGATTAAATTTTAGAGGTTTCACTTTCTTGTTTATTTTCCCTTTAATAGCCTGGGCTTTGAGAAAAATGTCCTGGTCCCACTGAAGGCAATGTGAGCTTTTGGAAAGCAACGGGAGTTTCTACCCTACAGCTCTGTAATGAGCTCAGTACAGCTGAAACTCTGCATCTCCCTGAGTCTCAGTGAGGTCAGTGGCACTCCAGGTCAATGCAATGGACCACTAGTACAAAGGATATTTCAAGATAATTCCCAAAGCATTACCCCTGAGGAGAAATTCAGATATGCTTAACTTTAATGCTAACTTCAACAGGACAAAAAATATTTATAAGCTTCCATGACTTTGCATCAGGTTCAAGAGAGTAAATAGAGCATCTGTAAGAACCTCTGCTTTTGCAATATAGTAGTTAAAGCATAAATGCTTTCTTGAAGTAAGAAAATGTATATTCAATGACTTTCCAATGTTCTATTTCAAATTTAGGCAGACCACACAGGCTATAAGAACACATATTTAGTTAATATTTAAAATTAAGATGAAAATTATTTACAAGAGTGTAAAGTCTTTGAAATCTTAATTCAGATGCCCCATTTAATTCACCCCCCCCCAAAAAAAAAAAAACCCGACCAAAAAAACCCCCAAAACATCTGGTACTTCAAAATGCTTAGGCTTAGAATTAAGATGGTAGGATAAAAGGTATACTCACTGCTGGGTTATGTCTTAAGCTGATTTAAAAGGAGCAATTATTTCACATTTATATTCAGTCATTTCTGTAGCAACTGAGCATACAAGAGATTAATGTGTTAGAAAACTGTACTACAAAGTATGACAATATTTGTAATACTGTGTTTCATATCTCATATCAGTATATCTAGCACACTGGCCTGATCATAATTGCTTTTGTATGGAATGTAATCATATATGCTCTAGTATGGTGGTTGCATCACGCCCAAACATGGTGAAATAGTATGACAATTAATGATACTGAGCAGGGAATTCCTCAGGTTTATTTTGGGCTCCTAAATGAGGTGTATAATTTAAAAGTGTCATCTCTTTCAGTTCGCTCTATAATCAATGAAGAGAAATTGTCACCTCCCATTGGTGATACAGTATGTCTATACTCGTTCCCTGGCTGCACTTCTGTCTTCTGAAGTTAGTTGGTGTGAAGCTCTTCCCTTGTCTTTGAGTGGCAGCTTCTTCTGAAAAAGAGGGTGACTATAGGTCTGCCTTATATTTAATATATCAAACCATACGCAAAATAACTTAATTTTATAAAGATAGGTAATTTTGTTAAGATCCTTTTTCATTTACCGAGTTTGACTATCTTTTTTCTTGCACCAGCTGTTTTTACCGCACAGGCAGATACGAACAGTAAACTGGATCCTAGCATTACATAGATATGGCTCATCTCTACTATGGATGTTTAAGTGTGTGTTTATTTTAAAACTGAATTTTTCTCTATTCCTCTTTCACCATTACCATCCAACTGCACGTTTCTATGCTTTAAAAAAAAATTTGTTGTGCATACCTTTGTTTTTCAGGGTGAGGTTTACATGAGAACCTTCATTGTGAGTCAAAACCAAAACCTAGTCAGTAAGTTGTGAAGATGTCAGATCTATTGTCTAGAGCTACAGCCACTGCATATCAAAACAGTAAAATCAATAAGAGCAATGTTTTGTCAAATTTTGAGTTTTGTTTAGTAATTAACAAATAAGACAATCAGTTCAATAACAGCTAACATCTCTGTGTCTGACAAAATAGTACTGTTTGCAGCCATGGAGCTATCTACTGAGAACAGTTTAGGCCTGGAACATTGGTTTTGGATGTTTGAGCATGGCACCTAGCATAATGTGTCTCTGATCTAAAGCAATCCATGAGATGTGTGTCAGTAAAGTATTATTTCTTGTCACTCTCTGAGGGCGTGGCCCTTGCAACTTTATTTCTACGAGCCTGATCATGGAAAGGGAAAAATAACAGTCACACAGAAGAGGCAGGGGAAAAGGAACAACATTTTAGAAGGCAAAATGACTGTTCTTTTCTCCAGTGACACTCCTCTGTGTATTCAACAACTGGGTGTAAATTTGATACATTGTTATATTAACACTATATTAAAAAGTGCAGAACTAGAAGATATCAAAATCATGAAAAAATAAATTTTCATCTTTATATTTTAGATCTAAAAATTCCTTGTAGAAATGAATTAAATTTCAGACAAATTTAAATCTTAACAAAAAAAATGTTATAAGTGAAGTTAATGCTTTCAAAAATTGATTTATTGTAGGATATAGGTAAACAAAAAGAGAATGGACAATTTAAACCAGTGCATACATGAGCATATACATGCGCTTGTCTCCATTGGAGTGTGATACTGGAGCTATGCAAACAGAAACCGGTTGACAATTTTGTCCTCTAAGCTCATCATACATTGACACTTATGCCAATAAAACTTCATTCATAAACTTGGAGTTACTTCCAATTTATATTTGTGCTACTGAAAAAAGAATCGGACCCATTGATTTTGTGACAAACTGCTAATGGTTCTTTAAAGGTGTCCTGCTTTTAAATGAATGTAAGGGTTGATTGCTTCCATATTGCATACTCACTGCTTCCTTCTGTCCTTGACCTTTATCTGAGAGACACAATTTCAGGATGACTTGGTAAGAGACTTTTCAGGAGAGGCTGCACCTGGCATTCTGCAATTTTCTTTTTATTTACATTTCACAGAAAAAAGAAAAGAACAAAAGAAAGTAGATTAATGACACAGATTATCATTTATGTATATATGTATGTTCAGTAGGTTTTAATACATGCACACACAAGAAATAACAAAAATGAATGCATGGAAAGTGTTTAATTAGTTCAGTTAAAACTTTTTTATCTGATGCATCAATTTTCCCTGAGAATTATAAGTCTCTGTCATTGCACTGGTTTCTGAAAAAAAGATAATCAAAAAGCCTAATTTCTTGTCTGATTTGCACAAGATACATGGGATAAGTAAACAGTATAAGCAAGGGAACATGATTTTTAAAGATGACTAGTGGTTTTATAACCGGTCATTTTGAGGGTTGTAATCTCATCCTCAATATCGGAGCTTAGACCATGCAGAGTGCTATGATAACCTGGAGCTTGTCAGGAGATTCATAAGAAATATCAGCAAGTGAATATTGCCCATACAATGCAAAATCTCTCTTTAGTAGACAAATTGAAGACTCCAGTTTCAGGCTTATCTGCCTGTGACAGTATGCAAGTAATTCATCACTCATCTGCAAGTCTGTCTGTCTCTCTTAAGGATTTCTGAGCACCTACCTCCCTTGTACCTAGATTAAACTGTTTGCTCCTCTATTGAATCAGCTTCAGTCCCTGGGAATGAACTGCCATTACTTTTGCAGGCTGGCTTTTGAAGTTTGCCCCTAAAAGTCAGGAAGAAATGTTCCTTAGCACCACTGCATGTTTTCCTAACATGTTTCCATTCCTTCCTTTCATTACATTTCAGATGTATATTCTGTTTTCCCTTCTTTACGTTGAATATTCTTTTACCTTTCTCCAAACCACTATGTCCCTTTGTACACTTAAATATACAATATCTGTAGTTGTCGCTTTTTAAAGAATTGCTAATGGGTTTTTTTTTCAAGAACATAGTTTTGCATTGTAAATATGCTATGAACTTTCATCAGGAGTGAATGTATAAAATAATTAAAAGTCAGCCCCATTACCCAATAAATGTATCAAGCCTTTTAAGTGTAATTGCTCCATAGTAAATTACCAAAGAACATTTGAAATACCTCATTTACAATGGGAAAAGGTATAATTATCTTTAAACATGGTAACTTGAATGCATTACATATAGTATATATTGACTTGGTCGGTGTAATGCAAGAAATGCATTACATGCTTATCTATGATAGAGTACCGTTGCCAAATTACTAACAGAATGAGTGCAAGATTTAAAGAAATTAAGTAAATAACAGCAAATATAATAGGCAATACGAACAGAATAAAAATTGAAGGTTACTCCAAGAGGAAAAACATACAACAGAGACACAACAATCTTCAGAACTAAAAGAGTAACAATAAATCTCTATCTCTAATTTAAGGTGTATGTGCTACAAATCACATATGTCTTTTGGGGAGCCTAAAGAGGTGGAATAGTGGAGTCATTTAAAAGTAATAATGATCCTGATGTGAACACTTCAGACTTAGCAAAGTAATACATCTAAGAACATAAACTTTGTCCCAATGAAAAAAGATCTTAAGACAAGTGGTACAGTAACGGAGGGCTGGAGAAGTACAAGTATATATGCCCTGCTTTCCTGGAGGTGGCTGAACACCTGCCTGCCAATGGGAAGTAGTGAATGAATTCCTTGTTTTGCTTTGCTTGCATGCACAGCTTTTTCTTTATCTATTAAACTGTCTTTATCTCTCACAAGTTTTCTCATTTTTACCCTTCCCCATTCTCTCCCCCATTCCACCAGGGGGGAATGTGCGAGCGGCTGTGTGGTGCTTCGTTACCGGCTGGGCAACAACCTGTCTTTTTAAAGACATGCTCCTTTAAATGCTCTACATTTTTCTTGACAACTGGCAAGGGAGGTAATCTTCTGTCAAGCTAAACCACAAGAACATGTTTCCATATTCCTCTGGGCAGATCCTCTGACTTAAGTTTGGAGGTCCACATCTAGTAAACTTCCTAAGGGTGTGTTTAGCACAGCTACTTGTAAGAACCAGATTTAGAATACATGAAGCATTAAGGCAATCTGAGTTTCGGAGTATTATAAACTGCAGGAAAAAAAAGATGCAGTAGCTTTATCTGATACAGGCAGAATTTGCAATGAGGAAAAAACATCCTAGAAATGTCAATTAATGACATGTTTTGCTTTCAGTGTCAAAGATTTATCACACCCTAAGTAAATTGTTGATATGAATTTGGTTCTCTGTATTTCAGATGAGTATTTTAATCATCAAGACATGATCTTAAGTTCCTTAGAGTAAAATTCATGCTTAACTATTTTATAGACATGCCAGTAAACAGAAGAAACTAAAACAAAGGTCGACTATATAGGCTAGTGGTTAGGACGCAGTAGGAAGAGGAATCTTACTCAGACACAAAAAAAATCTTTATCTGCAGGACAGTGTCCATTTTGGGTTGATTATGGCTTTTTTTGTTTTACGAAAAAAATATAAGTTCTCATTATCCCTTTATTTTACTCTTCCAAGAAAAAAAATCTATATTTTTAAAGACTTCTTTTTTTTCTTGAAGATGATACTTTTACACTATATGAAAGTGCTGTAAATGACCATTGGAAGTTTCTTTATTAAAAAGTTAAAAGGGAACAATGTCCAGTTAAAGAAGTATAAAATTGATATAGGAGACAGGAACTGTATACAATTCATTCTAGATCAACATTAGTTATAAATTTCTTTGTAACAGATATTCAATAAGTATCTGTTACACGGAGTTTCACAGTTCATATTTAAAAGAATACTGGATGATAGTTCTCTGATAAAGTTGCAAGCTATGGAAGCCTTCTTAGTTCTCATTAACCTAATATTTAGAGGAAACAGTATTGAATACTCTCATTATGACATATAAAATGGGGAGGGAACTTAATTTTTCTCCTAATTAATTTAATTTCATATTTGAAAACAACTTCTCCCCATCACTAGATAGTACTTTCCTACTTTTAAAATATTAATTTCCAACACATTTAAATCCCATGTTAATTTGTATTCATTATTATCTATTATTTATATAAAATAGACTGAATCATGAGGGTTGACATAGTAAATGGATGTCAACCATAGCAACTTTAAGAAGGTTGTTTTGGGAAGGAAGGTTGACAAGTTCATAATTTATTTTTCTTCAGCAACAAAACGTCCTGTGTTTTTGCATTAACACGACCCTCTGATGTTATGATTTAACTCTATATAGAGTCCATAAAGCACTGAACCCTTGCAAATGGCATTAATGGCATCAAGAGAAGGCAAAAAAAAAGTGAGTCTTCTTATTTCCTGAAGATGGCTACAACAAGGTTAAGGTTGATAAGAAGTGCTGCAATAATATGCATACTGTCTTTCTCCAGTACTAAAGAAAAGTATTAGCCAACACTAGGTTTGATTCTACAGCTCACTGTTTTATTTACTTTCTGAATTCCATTTATTCCTCCGTGTTGTCTAAATAAATAGAGTTTCATTACCCAGAAGAGTTTATAATGCACAGCTGAAAATGAGTATTCACTGAGAGTCTGAGAGAGATTTGAATTCATTCCTAATTGACACAATGCCTAACAAGTCTCAGTTAAAGTGAGAGTTACTTTCTGCAATGAATATTTTATGTTTTGAAGAGTCTAGCAAATAGAACCTAAGTATAACTAAACAAATATTCTTAACATTTAATCATGCAGGCTGCAACTATAACCAGTGGCATAATGTGTGCCTATACACGTATGCATTTAGAATGCACTCATTGCAAGGTGAAAAAACAATTAATTGTTTTATTGGGTAAGAAATAGCCACCTTGCCTGAAATGCTTATATCCAAGTTTGTTTCAAGTTTACGTCTTTACCTGTCGCAAATGCATAAGTAGGAGCTCACAGTGATTCAACCCAAGGTAAGAAAAAGGCATTTCCATTACTAGTAATGTAATGCAGAAGGGAAATCATCTAGTACTGGCAATTTATTCTTTTCTTCAAAACTGTTTGCTAGCATTACATGCAAAAAAAAAAAAAAAATTTATAATTTGGTTTCTAAATTGTGGAAAACCTATTTTTTTTGCCTGCTTCAGCTATACAATGAATTGTCCTATGTACAATGGTTTAGGACACATTATTCTTATTTCATCTGCAAAGATACACTGATTTCAGGACAAACGTATAGGATGAGAACATGACATGGGGTATCTTCTAATTGGATGCATTCTGCCATGATATATAATTTTTTCGGTGATTTTCAAACTATTTCATCTGCACTAAAGAGTAATGATAGGGACAGATCAGCATTGGCTGAGGCCGTAATCTTCTACAAGCCACTGCATCTGAACAAAGAATATATGGACTTCTACAGTCTCTATGCTTTGGTTAGTGGATGAGCTAGTGAATGAGAGTTATATTTTTGCAGCAAAACCATATTGTAACCCCTGTATTGGTACAGAATTTGGGACATGAATGTTCAGGAAGCATCTATAGGTTAATACAGGTCCTGTTTGTACAAACTAACAAAATGTCAATGGCAAAAAACAAAAGGCAAGATATAAAAAATGGCAAAAGAAAGTATAACATGACTGAAGGATAGAAACCACAAGTTTCTAGTGCTATCAAACACTATGAAGAGTCATTGATAAAAGCATAAATTTCACATTTAAATAGAATTTTCAAAGTAGAATAGTCCAATTCCTTCCTCTGCATCAAAAATCAGAACTGTAAAGTGAACCAACAATTACAACACTAATCCAGGATAGTCTACAAAGTTTACTTATAACTTTCTTTTTGTCATTATTCAACCTCCACAAATTCTTGGTTATAAAACCTTTATAGTATATGTGATTATGCATTATTGATTTCAATTTAAATTCCATTTGTTTTAGATTTACTTGACACTTTATTCCATAAATTTACTCTATTTTGAATGAAAGTCTAGATTTAATTATCTTTTCATTCTTAATTTTCTATTTTTTTTCTGCTTTGTAAATCCTAAAGTTCTAGTCATATCTTTTCTGAACAACCTTATCAAAAGAACCAGGTCACTGTTAAGACATTTTAGCCTTCTCTTGTGATGCTAGGAAAGAAAGTCTGTTTTAATACAAGTTTCTGTTGCGGAGTTGGAGGACAGGAAATAATTCTAATATTTTTCCTATTTAATTTTAAATTAAGCATAGCAAAATGTATAGAAAAAGAAGCATCTGAATTTCAGAGTAAAATTTTAATAACTAAAGAGACAATTAAATATAAATATTGGATTTTATTCATACTAATTTTGTAATTCTCAGGCCCCAATTTCTAGCTTTGTGTTGTTTCCAATGTTATTTCAGAATTTAAATTTATATCCCCCAGAAAGTCATTTTTCAGTACATTTATATGCAATTGTAAATAAAATACATTTACATACAAAATACATACAAAAATATGCTTTGTATTGCGTTTGTGTGGCAAGGTTTTAGTAGCAGGAGGGCTACAGGAGTGGCTTCTGTGAGAAGCTCCTAGAAGCATCCACTATGTCCGATGGAGCCAAGGCCAGCTGGCTCCAAGACAGACCTGCCGCTGGCCAAGGTCAATGGTGGTAGCGTCTCTGGGATAACATATTTAAGAAGAGGAAAAAGTTGCTGTGCCAGAGCCATTGCAGCCAGAGAGAGGAGTGAGAATGTGTGAGAGAAACAACTCTGCAGACACCAAGGCCAGTGAAGAAGGAAGGGCAGGAGGTGCTTCAGGCATGCGAGCAGAGATTCCCCTGCAGCCTGTGGTGAAGACCATGGTGAAGCAGGCTGTCCCCCTGCAGCCCATGGAGGTTAACGGTGGAGCAGATACCCACCTGCAGCCCATGGAGGACCCCACGCCGGAGCAGGTGGATACGTCCAAAGGAGGCTGTGACCCCATGGGAAGCCCACACTGGAGCAGGCTCCTGACAGGTCCCGTGGAGAGAGAGGAGCCCACAGCGCAGCAGGTTTGCTGGCAGGACTTGTGACCCCCCTGGGGGACCCACGCTGGAGCAGTCTGTTCCTGAAGGACTGCACCCCATGGAAAGGATCCACGCTGGAGCAGTTTGTGAAGAACTGTAACCCGTGGGAAGGACTCACGCTGAAGAAGCTCATGGAGGACTGTCTCCTGTGGGAGGGACTCCACGCTGGAGCAGGGGAAGAGTGTGAGGAGGAAGGAGCAGCAAAGACAACGTGTGATGAACTGACCGCAACCCCCATTTCCTGTCCCCCTGTGCCGCTGGTGGGGAGGAGGGAGAGAATTCGGGAGTGAAGTTGAGCCCAGAAGAAGGTAGGGGTGGGGGGAAGGTGTTTTAAGATTTGGTTTTATTTCTCATTATCCTACTCTGATTTGATTGGTAATAAATTAAATTAATTTCCCCAAGTCAAGTCTGTTTTGCCAGTGATGGTAATTGGTGAGTGATCTCTCCCTGTCCTTATCTCGACCCATGAGCTTTTTGTTATATTTTCTCTCCCCCTGTCCATCTGAGGAGAGGGAGGGATAGACCAGCTTGGTGGGCACCTGGCATCCAACCATGATCAACCTACCACATGGAAATTTTGTTCAATTCTTAGGTTCAGCTTTTTTCTTCTGTAGCATGAGATATTAGTATCCTTTCTGATATTATTTACATTTATGCACATACATATATCAAGCACTTCTTCATCATCATATCCTTCAAACAGTTCTTAATTGTAGACCTTAAGTATACAAAAAAACTTTTAGAAATATTTTTAAAAATTGCTATTTTTATTTCTCATGGAAAATTATTATTATTACAAATTCAGTAACTCAGTTCAAACTTCAAACTGTCAGAACTTGAATGATGCACCACAGTGACATTTGTGAGAAAAAACAGCATTTTTGTGTCTCAGTAGATTTTTTTTCTCTTTAAAAGAAAAGGCAAATCTCTTGATTTTGGATATTAGATAACACCCTATAACAGGTGGAATGAATAACATTAAGCAATTATTAGGTATCTGCTCTTAACGTCAGTGTATTTATGTATTTATTTTCCTTTGGATGAATCTAAATTACAATATTAAAGAAGCCCAGGTTTTATGCTGGGTTTGTAACCTATGTGATCCACAGTGCCTACCTGTTGATGCTTACATATGATGCATATATATGTTCCATATATGGAACACATCAGCTGGAGAAATCTCAATATGGAGAAGCAGTTGATCTTCTCTAAATGATATTAATACATTACATATGGATTACACTGGTGCATTCAAGGGAGAGTTAAAATCTCTACCACAGGATCAGGAGGCAACACTGGACCTAATAACTGGTATGAATGCCTGTCCTGGTTTCGGCTGGGATAGGGTTAAATTTCTTCCTAGTGCTGTGTTTTGGATTTAGTATGAGGAGAATGTTGATAACACACTGATGTTTTCAGTTGTTGCTAAGTACCCTCCTAGTCCAAGGACAGCTCCCATGCCTACTGACTGAGCTAGGTACACAAGATGGGAGGGAACATAATCAGGACAGCCAGCCCAGCTGGCTAATGGGGTATTCCATACCATGTGACGTCATGCTCAGTATATGAAGGGTAGGCGTGATCCAGGAAGTACCGATCGCTACTTGGTTATCGGTCAGCGCGGGTGGTGAGCAATTGCATTGTGCATCACTCATTTTGTATGTTTTATTATTATCATTATTATTTTCCCTGTTTTGTCTGTTCTATTAAACTGTCTTTATCTCAGCCCACGAGTTTTTCTCACTCTTACCCTTCCGATTCTCTCCCCGTCCCACTGGGGGGGCAGGGGGAGTGAGCGAGCGGCTGCGTGGTATTTGGCTGCCTGCCAGGTTAAACCACGACAGTCCTTTTTGGTGCCCAACGTGGGGCTCAAAGGGTTGAGATAACGACACATGTGACCCAAACGGGTTAAAACAAATTTGTTATAAGCATTCATTATATCAGTTTAGTACTCGCTGTTCACAATGTTGGTTTATTTGCTCTCAGAGTTGTTGGATCTGTTTCTGGAGTTGTGGTATATAGCACCTTACTGGCTGTCTATACTGCTGATTATCAGTTTGTATGTGGGGTTGGTCATCTCTGGGAAATGGATTAAGGTCATTGCTTTGCTATACTGTGTGACCTGGCTTTATGTTATGATAAAATTATTGGTCATGAGCCTGTACTCAGCACTGCCATCATTCCTGTTCTTCGGGAGCTATCTTTTGGAAACTATTGATAATTACACTTCTTATGTCTTCACCTCAGAGGATGAATTTAGTGGGGAAACAGGATGGGACACTTTCTCCCACTTGTTCACCTTCCCTTCCATATCTTCAGAAACTCCTTTTTCTTCTGTCCTCTTCATGAAGATGTCCACAATATTCCCTGAGAATTTTGAATATCCTTGGGATGTTCAAACAAGCATGATCATATTGCTATGTCTCCCGAATGTGGTTCAGGCCTTGTTTAGAGTTAAACAACTATTCAGGAATACTGTCCAGAGATCAACCCCAGCAACAGATACGGTGACTACTCAAACCCCCACGACAGGCACTGTAGCTACTTCAACCTGCACGACAACCACCGTGGCTACTCAAACCCCCGTGACAGGCACTGTGGCTACTTCAACCCGCACGACAACCACTATGGCTACTCAGACCCCGGCAACAGTCACTACAAATACTCCAACCCCCGCAACAGGCACTGCAGCTACCCAAACCCTCGCAACGGGTACTACAGCTGAACCAGAGGACCAACCGTCGCCGGTATCCATCGCTCTTGTACAGAAGAAGAAATCTTTGAAGCGGAAGTCAGGTCGTTTAGAAAAGGATGATGGAGAAGCAGGGCCATCATGAGGAGGGGAGGAGGAAGAGGAAGAACTCATAAACTAGACGGAAACCACCCGATCCTTATCCCTGAATGAGTTGTGAGATATGCAGAAAGATTTCAGCTGTCGTCCAGGCGAGCATATTGTTACCTGGCTGCTCCGATGCTGGGATAATGGGGCCAGTAGCCTGGAATTAGAGGGGAAGGAGGCCAAACAGCTGGGATCCCTTGCTAGGGAAGCGGGTATTGACAAAGCAATTGGAAAAGGGACACAGGTCCTCAGCCTCTGGAGGCGACTGCTGTCAGGCGTGAAGGAAAGGTATCCCTTCAAGGAAGATGTTATATATCGCCTAGGCAAGTGGACCACTATGGAGAGAGGTAGCCAGTACCTGAGAGAATTAGGCATGCTGGAGGTGGTTTATAGTGACTTGGACGATGTCCGAACACCCAAAGATCCAGATGACGTCCAGTGCACCCGACCCATGTGGCGGAAGTTAGTACGGAGCACACCAGCATCGTATGCCAGTTCATTGGCAGTACTGTCCTGGGCAGAGGAAGAAGCACCAACAGTGGATGTCTTAGTTAGCAGACTTCGGGATTTCGAAGAAACTATCTCCTCCTCCCTTGTCTCGGCTGTGGAGAAACTGTCCGGGAAGGTCCAGCAACTCGAAGAGGATATGTCCTATTCTCCACCTGTACGGACCAGTATCTCAGCCATTAAGGGTCAGCGTTTTTCTCCTCAAGAGAGAGGATATCGAAAGTACACACCATGGGGCACCCTGTGGTTTTACCTGCGTGACCACGGAGAGGACATGAGGCAGTGGGATGGAAAACCTACCTTCATCCTAGAGGCATGTGTACGTGAGTTGCAAGGAAAAACAATCACACAAGGGGGTTCTCCCAGGAAAAATGCTGCTCCAGTTGTCAGGAAAACCCTGTCTCACGACGGTCCAGTTTCCAGTGAACAGTTCCCCAGGCAGAGTAGAAGGGCTGATCTTACTTTGGATTGTAATGACGATGAAGGAATTCTTAACTCACGTTTGCAAGAAGTGAGAGATGGATACTATGACCAGAACTAGAGGGGCCCTGCCTCCAGGCAGGTGGAGGAAAGGGACAACCGGGTTTACTGGACTGTGTGGATTCGATGGCCTGGCACATCAGACCCACAGGAGTATAAGGCTCTAGTAGACACCGGTGCACAGTGTACCCTGATGCCATCAAGCTATAAAGGGGCAGAATCCATTTGTATTTCTGGATTGACAGGGGGATCCCAAGAGTTAACTGTATTGGAGGCCGAAGTGAGCCTGACTGGGAATGAGTGGCAGAAGCACCCCATTGTGACTGGCCCAGAGGCTCCATGCATCCTTGGCATAGACTACCTCAGGAGAGGGTATTTCAAGGACCCAAAAGGGTATCGGTGGGCTTTTGGTATAGCTGCCCTGGAGATGGAGGAAACTGAACAGCTGTCCACCTTGCCTGGTCTCTCGGAGGACCCTTCTGTGTGGGGTTGCTGAGGGTTGAAGAAGAGCAAATACCAATCGCCACCACAACAATGCACCAGCGGCAATATCGCACCAACCGAGATTCCCTGATTCCCATCCATGAGCTGATTCGTCGACTGGAGAGCCAAGGAGTGATGAGCAAGACTCGCTCACCCTTTAACAGTCCCATATGGCCAGTGCGAACGTCTAATGGAGAGTGGAGACTAACAGTAGACTACCGTGGCCTGAACGAAGTCACGCCGCCACTGAGTGCTGCCGTGCCAGACATGCTAGAACTTCAATATGAACTGGAGTCAAAGGCAGCCAAGTGATACACCACAAGTGATATCGCTAATGCCTTCTTCTCCATCCCTTTGGCGGCAGAGTGCAGGCCACAGTTTGCTTTCACTTGGAGGGGCGTCCAGTACACCTGGAACCGACTGCCCCAGGGGTAGAAACACAGCCCTACCATTTGCCATGGACTGATCCACACCGCACTGGAACAGGGTGAGGCTCCAGAGCACCTGCAATACATTGATGACATCATCGTGTGGGGCAACACAGCAGAAGAAGTTTTTGAGAAAGGGAAGAAAATAATTCAAATCCTCTGAAAGCCGGTTTTGCCATAAAACAAAGTAAGGTCAAGGGACCTGCACAGGAGATCCAGTTTTTAGGAATAAAATGGCAAGATGGACGTCGTCAGATCCCAACAGATGTCATCAACAAAATAACAGCCATGTCCCCACCAACTAGCAAAAACGAAACACAAGCTTTCTTAGGCGTTGTGGGCTTTTGGAGAATGCATATTCCAAATTACAGTCAGATTGTAAGCCCTCTCTATCATGTGACCAGGAAGAAGAACGACTTCAGATGGGGCCCTGAGCAGCGACAAGCCTTTGAACAAATTAAACAGGAGATAGTTCAGGCAGTAGCCCTTGGGCCAGTCCAGGCAGGACAAGATGTAAAGAATGTGCTCTACACCGCAGCTGGGGAGAATGGCCCTACCTGGAGCCTCTGGCAGAAAGCACCAGGGGAGACTCGAGGTCGACCCTTAGGGTTCTGGAGTCGGGGATACAGAGGATCCGAGGCCCGCTACACTCCAACTGAGAAGGAGGTATTGGCAGCATATGAAGGGGTTTGAGCTGCTTTGGAAGTGGTTGGTACTGAAGCACAGCTCCTCCTGGCACCCCGACTGCCGGTGCTGTGCTGGATGTTCAAAGGGAGCGTCCCCTCTACACATCATGCAACCGATGCTACGTGGAGTAAGTGGGTCGCGCTGATCACACAACGGGCCCGAATAGGAAACCCCAGTCGCCCAGGAATCTTGGAGGTGATCACGAACTGGCCAGAAGGCAAAGATTTTGGCATATCCCCAGAGGAGGAGGTGACACGTGCTGAAGAAGCCCCACTGTATAATAAACTACCAGAAAACGAGAAGCAATATGCCCTGTTCACTGATGGGTCCTGTCGCCTTGTGGGAAAACATCGGAGGTGGAAAGCTGCTGTATGGAGTCCTATACGCCAAGTTGCAGAAACTGCTGAAGGAGAAGGTGAATCGAGCCAGTTTGCAGAGGTGAAAGCCATCCAGCTGGCCTTGGACATTGCTGAACGAGAAAAATGGCCAGTACTTTATCTCTAAACTGACTCATGGATGGTGGCAAATGCCCTGTGGGGGTGGTTGCAGCAGTGGAAGCAGAACAACTGGCAGCGCAGAGGTAAGCCCATCTGGGCTGCCGCATTGTGGCAAGATATTGCTGCCTGGGTAGAGAACCTCACTGTAAAAGTACATCACATAGATGCTCACATACCCAAGAGTTGGGCCACTGAAGAACATCAAAACAACCAGCAGGTGGACCAGGCTGCTAAGATTGAAGTGGCCCAGGTGGATTTGGACTGGCAACATAAAGGTGAATTATTTATCGCTCAGTGGGCCCATGACGCATCAGGCCATCAAGGAAGAGATGCAACATATAGATGGGCTCGTGATTGAGGGGTGGACTTAACCATGGACGCTATTGCACAGGTTGTCCACGAATGTGAAACGTGCGCTGCAATCAAACAAGCCAAGCGAGTAAAGCCTCTTTAGTATGGAGAACGATGGGTGAAATATAAATATGGGGAGGCCTGGCAGATTGATTATATCACACTCCCACAAACCCGACACGGTAAACGCTATGTGCTCACCATGGTGGAAGCAACCACCGGCTGGCTGGAAACATATCCTGTGCCCCATGCCACCGCCCGGAACACCATCCTGGGCGCATTTAAATTTTGTGTAGTTCTTCATTATACTTCCCTGTGTATGGCAGAGGTACTGTTCAAATTAAGTACATTGCAGGAGGACTAAAATCAGTTACAGAACTAATGGCAGAAAAAGGAGAGCTGAAGACAAGTTAGAGCCCCATTTGTTACCTGATTGACAAGACAGCCTGGTTGTATCTCTGTGTGTTTCTAGTATTTAAAAAAAAAGTAAATAAGTCTCCCTTCCCCCCCGCCTCCTTCAAACAAAGGATTAATTAGATAAATAAAAATTATTCCTTAGGGCACTATAAGGCAACTCAGAGCTCTGGCTGTGATGGAGCAATTTGTCTAAACCCAATGTAACGCTAATTATGAATGTTTAGACAATTTACAAAAAAAGAATCAGGTTCTATTTCTTTTAATACCAATAAAGAAATGTGCATGTGTACACATGCAAAACTACACATATTTGCATACAAAACCTAAAACCGTAGATACCCAAATCTTTCATCTATTTCTCACAGGACAAAAATATTTAATACAATGTTTTTCAGGTTTTCAAAAAGATGATTAACTGTAGAGTGCAACCTGTATTACAATTTTTCTACGTACTGGCTATATAGCCCTGGAATACCCTTAGCTCCAAATGTCATATAAGTGATGCTGTAACAAGTATTATGGTTTTGGAGGTTATTCATTATCAAACTTGTACTGTAGAGTTTGAGTTGACTTAATGTATTTCTTTTTGTGTTCATTCTAACTAATTCAAGAGAACACAGTTCTCTCCTATTTGAGAAATAGTCAATAGCTTGCTACGTTAGAGGAATGAAAATGAATACAAATAAGCTGCTGAAAATGAATATAAATAATCTGTTAAAAATGAATTTGAACTGTTAAGTTTCACCTAGGATTATGACCTAGCACTACAAAAGAAATAATGCATGACTCGGATTACATTTATTACTGTAAAATATATTAATGCCTCAGACGCTTTCAGATGTTATAAGACATGAAGAATGTATCATTATATAAACACATGTGCACATATCAGCAAGATATCCAGAATTTGGAATAAAAGGATAGAAATTTTCCCTCTTACTAAAAAAATTGAAATCCTTGAATGAATTATAAGTTATACATACACTGACTGGAGGTTTAAATGTTTCAAGCCAGTTGTGTGTTAAACCAGGACACTAACCTTCATACCAAATGAAATTTGATCACCTATTAAATTAATTGGTGTAGTTTTTGAGTCATTATTTCAGACTCCAATATAAAACCGACTAAGGGAAAAAAAAAAAAAAAGAGAAAAAGAAAAAAGATAGCTAGAATAAAATCTGCAGAAAATGTAAATATTCTCAATATTTGTTTATTGTAAATTTTATTACAAGAAAAGAGGTCTCTTGTTGCACATGAATAACTGCTGAATGTATTGAGCACAAAATCTGCTTTAGACACCTAAATAAAGAGTTCATTCTTACCTAGTCTTAGTACAACTCTTGATACAGTCAATGGAGAGAATCAGGCTTTTCAAGAGTTTCCAGAGCCACCTCAGTAAACATAATTTAAACTCTTGCTATGAATTACCCAACAGAGAAAACTACCCATAGAAGAGAAAGCCTAAGGAGAGTAACCTTCTAGCTTGGGCTTTAAACATTATATATTGTATTGAGTTTACATGGCAAGGTTTTGGCAGTTGAAGGACTGCAGTGTGGTCTCTGTGAGAAGATACCAGGAGCTGCCCCCATTTTGGACACAGCCAGTTCCAACCAGCTCCAATGGACCCACCACAGGACACATCTGAATCAATCAGCAGTATTGGTGGCACCTCTGTGAATATGTATTTAAGAAAGGGTAAAAAATGCTACACAGCAACTGTGTGAGAGAGGAGTGAGAGAAAAAACCCTGCAGACAACAAGGTCAGTGAAGGAAGGGGAGGAGGTACTTCAGACACTGGAGCAACCTGTGGAGAACACCACAGGTTGGTTGTCCCTCTGCAATCCATGGAGAACCACACCAGAGCAGGCTCCTGGCAGGAGCTGTGGCCCATGGAGAGGACCCCATGAGGGAGCAGGTTTTCTGGCAGGACTTGTGGCTCGTGGGGGGGCCAAGCTGGAGGAATTTGTTCCTGAAGGACTGTACCCCATGGAAAAGGACCCATGCTGGAGCAATTCTTGAAGAATTGCAGCCTGTGGGGAGGATCCGTGTTGGAGAAGATCCGTGTTGGAGAAGATCGTGAAGGACTGTATCTGGTGGGAGCAATGCCATGCTGGAGTAGGGGAACAGCGTGAGGAAGGAGGGGCAGAGATGAAGTGTTGGGAACCGACTGCAACCCTCATTCCCTATGCCCCCTGCACTGCTCAAGGTGGGAGTAGGCAGAAGACTTGGGAATGAAGGAGTGAAGTTGAGTCTGGGAAAAACAGAGGGTGGAGCAAAGGTGTTTAGTTTTGTCTTTGTTTCTTACCATCCTACTCTATTTTTAATTGGCAAGAAACTAGATTAATCTTCCCAGAGTCAAGTATGTTTTGCCTGTAATGGTAACTGGTGAGCGATCTCCCTGTCCTTATCTCGACCCACGAGTTTTTTCATCTTATTTTCTCCCTCTGTCCTGCTGAGCGGGGGGGAGTGGGAGAGTGGCTTGGTGGGCACCTGGCAACCAGTCAAGGTGAACCCATCACATGTATGTAAAATAAGTGAGAGGATTAAGTAATTTCTTTGATACTATTAGCAAAAATCATTCAACATTAATCTTGTGAGCCTGTAGTTTTGTTGGCAGAACCTTTAATAAGTGGTAGCAAAGTTAAACAAAAGGTCTAAAGTTATCTACATAGTCATTTTGACAATATAAACCCAGCAGACCACTGAGTAGTTAAGTTCATTATTTTTGTGTTTTATCAGACCTCAAGCTTGAGTATTAAGGTTGATTGAGAACACTAGCCAGAATTGCTCTCACATCTTAATTATTTTGTGTAAATGATATGGTGTTCTAAAACAGTTATTTAATTTTTGGGTTTGGGGCTTTTTTAGAACAAAGAGGTTCTGTTCTACTGGTAAGAAATTATGATAATTATTTCCAGAACTTTAGCCAGCTAGGTTGTATTTTGAAAAAATAGGCACCCCCCAGCTGTTTAGATTATTTCCCTAAAACTTTGACCATAACTAAACTTCTTTTAGTTTGTGCTTTATAACTATGGAAACAAAGTTCAGCTGAACAGAAACTAATTTGTCAAAGACAGTAGTTGCATAATCATGTAAAACAGCTCTAGCAAAGAGTTTATGAGAGGATCACAAAGACAGCAGAGTGGACTACAATGAGACAGTAAGATAATATTCATCATCATGACAGAATCATAGAATCATAGAATCATTAAGGTTGGAAAAGACCTCTAAGATCATCAAGTCCAACTGTCAACCCAACACCACCATGCCCACTACACCATGTCTCTAAGCGCCTCATCTACATGTCTTTTAAATACTTCCAGGGATGATGACTCAACCACTTCCCTGGGCAGCCACTTCCAAGGCCTGACCACTCTTTCAGTAAAGAAATTTCTCCTAATGTCCAATCTAAACCTCCCTTGGCGCAACTTGAGGCCATTTCCTCTTGTCCTATCACTAGTTACTTGGCAGAAGAGACCAACACCCACCTCGCTACAACCTCCTTTCAGGTAGTTGTAGAGCGCGATGAGGTCTCCCCTCAGCCTCCTCTTCTCCAGACTAAACAACCCCAGTTCCCTCAGCCGCTCCTCATAAGACTTGTGCTCCAGGCCCTTCACCAGCTTCGTTGCCCTCCTCTGGACACGCTCCAGCACCTCCATGTCCTTGTAGTAGGGGCCCAAAACTGAACACAGTATTCGAGGTGCAGCCTCAACAGTGCTGTGTACAGGGGCATGATCACCTCCCTGCTCCTGCTGGCCACACTCTCTCTGATACAGGCCAGGATGCCATTGGCCTTCTTGGCCACCTGAGCACACTGCCGGCTCATGTTCAGCCGGCTGTCAACCAGCACCCCCAGGTCCTTTTCCTCTGGGCAGCTTTCCAGCCACTCTTCCCCAAGCCTGTAGCGTTGCTTGGGGTTGTTGTGGCTGAAGTGCAGGACCCGGCACTTGGCCTTGTTGAACCTCATAGGCAGCAGTCTGAGCATATAGATTGCCTCACCCTTGTCAGGATCTCTTTTAAAGGGCACCACAGGAAAATTTTAAGGAGGAATTTGAAGGAACACAATGCTGCGTCTTTGTAGATGTTAACAGAAATAAGAAACAAAGGTACTTTCTCTAATAGTGACCACGTCTGTGTTACAGATTTTGTGACTTGAGCTGTTTGCTTCTGAGATTAACAGAGATGATAAGTGGCTTAGGTTGTTACAGCCTTTCAAAGACAAAGATACATACTTGTGCTGGATATTACAAGCAGACAGTAATTTTCCACCTTGGAACCTTTCAAGGGCACTTGTTACAACAAAATCCTTGTTTTTAAAAAAGCATAGTAGGGTCCATAATGAAAAACAGCAACAAGGAACTTAGGCTAATGGGTCTTCTAAAACCCTCCCTCCTGGTAGGACAGCGGTTTATTAATAAGTTATCATTGCTGAAAAAAAAAAATTACCAAATCAGTTTAAACCTTCCTTGCCCGTGAAATCTGACAGTGCTTTAATACTTGAGGTTACATGATGAAATAAAAATGAAACTCCAAAAGAAGGCATGTTACAAATACATATGAAGTGATCGGTTGTTACTGTTATGTAAACTTTTTTTTTTAACATTTTATACTGAGCTCATTAGTCTTATATGATGTTTTGTTGTTAACAATATCTTTTAACATGTTGCTTTATTTCTATAAATTTCAAAACTTCCATAGCTCAGAAAAATAACTGATTTACAATGATATACAAGGTTAAATACCAGTGAATAATTTTCCTAATTAGTACAATAAATATATTTATTGAATGCATGAATCCCCTGTGTCATCCAAAAAAATAAAGGGATCTAGTTTTGAGCGTGATTGAGGTCAATTTATGTTACGTGGGGTATTACGGGCCCTAAAAAGTAGGCCAGGAACTAAGTAGCTATTGAGCAAGTAACTACCCCAACCATGGCTGAATATTTAACTCAAACAGGACAGCTGCAGTTTCAATGCCTTCTGTTTGGAGGAGATCCATGGTGTCAAACTTAATACTGTCATGTGCACTCCTACTATCCATGCTTAGTCCAGAGGAAAATATTTCAGAAAAAGTTTTACTATGTTTACAGCTGGTAAAGCTCTAGTGAGGGAGAATCCCACTGTCCCCAGTGTAGGATCCATCTCTGAAACACAGTTCAGTCCAGCTGGATATAAATATGTGTTAAAAATAATTTCCAGGGAGCCAAGGCTACCTGCAACTTAGGCAATGTTCCATATTATTTGAAAGGTCTAGGATTATCTTATCTCCAAGGAAAACAATAAGATGTTAGCTCTTACCAGGTGGTTAAGAAAAGAATATAAAAAACAGTGCAAATATAGGGTGATATTTGGGCAGCCCACTGTCACACGCTCAATATTCTCACAATCTTCTTGAACTGGAGATTGCATGTACCCTGGCATGATGAATAGCTTCTGATATACCTATTTTATGTGAATCGGTCTAATCTGTGATCTAATCAATACTTCAGGCTTCAACAGGAGATTCTGGTAATTAATCTCATTATTTAATTATGTGCTGTGTGAATAAATATCTCTTTTTGTTTGATTATTCCACTGGGTGCCCCAGCATTTTTGTGGTTAAAGAGTAATCATTTCCCTATTCACTCTCTCCATATTATTCATGACTTTTTAATGTGTAACATATCCTTTCCCTCAGAAATTTATTTTTAATTCTTTGCTGATTAGTCTATTTTCACATTGCAGTTTTTTCATACCTTTAATCACCTATTTCTTCTTTCTTTGAATATTTCTACACAGCAATGCTACTAACTCCTTTCAAGAACACATAGCCAGGTAAAACTGCAAAATTAAAAATTTGTGTGATTCACATAGAGTTACACACTCTGTTTTATTCACAGTTCATTTCATAGTCATTTATAACATTATATTTTTCTTTTTGATCTTCAATAATATTTGAATATACATTTTGAGAAAGCTAGTATTCTAAAGTGCTAAGCTTTTTTGAAGTAACAATAGTTTAGGAACTACCCTTGTGCATATATATAATTACATTGTTGCTGAAAAATAGTGGGTTTGTGTGTTTTTTTCAAAATGTTGTGGTTTGTTTTGTTTTGTTTTGTTTTTTTGATTAATTCACCAGTCTCTCAATATCATGGAATTCTTCCAGAGCTTTTGTTTTGGCTCTCCTGAATAATACCGTACCAGCAAATTTCAGTACTCACTAATCACTTTATTTTCTGAATGATTTAGGTAAACTGAATAACAAGAATTCCAGCGGAAATAGATGGACTGGTTTGTAGTCGAACTCTTTGTTTTCTTCCTCCTAAACATAAAAACTTTTCCTTTTACTTATAAAGCAATTTATCATTACTTCTGAGGTGCCAAAGTTTCCTATCAGCCCTGGTTTGTTTGTACTTGCATGTGTGTGTAAGGAAGCAATCTAACCTATAATTTTCCTTTTCGCACCATGGGAAGAATTCTAATGAAATTTTCATGGTAACAACAAAGAAAGAGGCTCATGCCAAACAAGTTTGTGCTTCCAGATACAGAGACGGTTTTAAAATTATTAACAATTAAGGAATTTAATCTTGAATTAAGTTGATGATGTGGTCATCTGTGGTCCTAAGGAACAGAATAAGTAAGAGACTTTCTAGAATAGCGGGAATATTCATGCAACCCTAAAGAGATTTGTTTTCAATGCATATATCATACTTACATAGTTAAGCTCATTGAATCCCATTCTGTTTGAAAATCCTCTAATTCCGTATCATGGCAATGCTGTGGTTTATATAAAGCAAAAAACAGCAAAATAAAGCTGATATTTTCCTCAAAAAATTTTGGCATGTATACGAAGATTTTTCCTGAGCTTTGCAGGAAGCAAAATTATATCTATCCTTCCTACTATGTAGTTGATACAAGAGTCATTGCATCTGTATTGGGAGTCTGTGACAAGGTTTTGGCAGCCTGGGTCTGCAAGGGCGATCTCCATGAGAAGAGAGCAGGAGCTGCCCCATGTCAGACACAGCTGGTTTCAGCCGGCTCCAAAGGACCCACCACAGGGCGCAGCTGAGCCCTTCAGCCACAATGGTGGCACCTTAGGGAAAGTGTATGTAAGAAAGGGTAAAAAAACACTACACAGCACCTGTCAGAGGAGTGAGAAAATGTGAGAGAAACAGCCCTGCAGACACCAAGATCAGACAAGAAGGAGGGGGAGGAGGTGCTCCAGATGCTGGAGCAGGTATTCCCCTGCAGCCTATAGTGAAGACCATGCCAGAGCAGATATCCACACTGCAGCCCATGGAGAATGCCACATAGGAGCAGGTGGATATTTCATGAAGGAACTGCATCATAGGAAAGAGCTGCATAAGAAACTGGGCAAGCTTGGCAGTGACCCAAACTGAGCTGGCTTTGGCACCCAATGATTCAACA